>NC_142518.1:55640500-55962000 GCF_057876585.1 Rhinolophus sinicus | reverse complement strand
ACATGGTATTGGCAGAAAAACAGACACATAGACCAATGAAATAGAATTGAGAACGCAGAAATAAAACCACATAAATATGGACAGATAATTTTTGACAAAGAAGCAAAAAACATACAATGGAGGAAAGACAGCCTCTTCAATAAATGGTGCTGAGAGAATTGGATAGCCACATGCAAAAGAATGAAACTGGACTGCTATTTGTCACCATGTACCAAAGTTAATTCAAAATGGATCAAAGACTTAAGCATAAGACCTGACACAATAAACTGCATAGAAGAAAACATAGGTACTAAACTTATGCACCTTGGGTTGAAAGAGCATTTTATGAATTTGACTCCAAAGGCAATGCAAGTAAAAGCTAAAATAAACGAATGGGACTATATGAAACTTAAAAGCTTCTGCACAGCAAAAGAAACCGTCGACAAAATAAAGAGGCAACCAACTGAATGGGAGAAGATTTTTGCAAACAGTGCCTCCGATAAGGGGCTAATATCCAGAATATACAAGGAACTCATGCAACTCAACAACAAAAAACAAACAGCCCAATTGAAAAATGGGCAGAGGACCTGAAGAGACATTTCTCCAAAGAGGGCATACAAATGGCAAATACACATATGAAAAAATGCTCAACATCACTAATCATCAGAGAAATGTAAATAAAACCCACAATGAGATATCATCTCACCCCAGTCAGAATGGCTATCATCAACAAGGCAAATAGTAACAAGCGTTGGAGAGACTATAGAGAAAAAGGAACCCTCATACACTGTTGGTGGGAATGCAGCCTGGTGCAGCCATTATGGAAGGCAGTGTGGAGGTTCCTTAAAAAATTACGAATAGAATTACCATATGACCCAGCAATCCCTCTCCTGGGTATCTACCCAAAACATCTGAAAACATTTATACATAAAGACACGTGTGCTCCAATGTTTACTGCAGCTTTGTTTACGGAGGCCAAGACATGGAAACAACCAAAATGTCCTTCAATAGATGAATGGATAAAGAAGTTGTGGTATATATACACAATGGAATACTATTCGGCAGTAAGAAAAGATGATATAGGAACATTTGTGACAACACGGATGGATCTTGAAAGTATAACGCTAAGCGAAATAAGTCAGACAGAATAAGCAGAGAACCATATGATTTCACTGATATGTGTTATATAAACCAAAACAACCAGACAATAGTTTTGTGGTTACCAGAGGGTAAGGGGGGTGGGGGTGGGAGATGAGGGTAAGGGGGATCAAATATATGGTGATGGAAAAAGAACTGACTCTGGGTGGTGAACACACAATGGTATTTACAGATGATGTAATACAGAATTGTACACGTGAAATCTATGTAATTTTGCTAACAATTGTCACCACAATAAATTAAAAAAATAATCCTTAAATAGTGAAAAAAAAAAAAATCACAAAACGTGTTGAAGAGGATGCCGACATATCAGCAATCTTATTCACTTCTGGTGGAATGTGAAATGGTGCAACTACTTTGGAATACAGTCTGGCAGTATCTCAAATGATTAAATATAGGTATCATATAATCCAGCAATTTCACTCTGAAGTACATACAAAAGAGATATGAAAGCCTATGTCCACACAAAAACTAGTACATGAATGCTTTATAGCAGCATTATTCATAATAGCTAAAAGCTGGGGAGGGGAGTCCATAAACTGAGGACTGAATAAATAAAATGTTGTATATCAATATAATGGATTATTTTTCAGCCATAAAAAGGAATTAAGTAGTGATGCATGCTACAACATGGATGAATCTTGAAAATATAATTGCTACATGAAATAAGTAAGTCACAAAAGGTCACATATTATGTTGCTGTTCATATTACATGTCCAAAAATAGGGAAATCTATTGAGGCAGAGAACATTAGTGGTTGTTTAGGGCTGGCTGAAGGGGTAGGAGTTCAGTGGGGTGATATCTAAAGGATACAGGGTTTCTTTCTGAAATAATGAAGTGTTCTAAAGTTGAATTGAACAGGTGAATTAAGTAGGTGAATTGTATGGTGTATGAATTCTCTCAATAAAGCTGTTTCTTAAAAATAGGTAATGATATATTCTAAACTTATCTCTTTACATTATTTTTCTACATATGCGTATTATCAATGATATGACATCATTTGCATCTACTGCATCTACATTGTAAATATTCTACATGTTGCTATACTACTACACATCTCTTTCCAACTCCACATTTAGTATGCCATGTGTCAGCCGTGAAATTATCTATAGTAGTGGTATGGATAGAAACTGCCAAACATGAAAATTGGCAAACATTACAAATTAGGCCTATTTTTTTGGTTGTTGTTTTTAATTTTCTAGACTTAAGCAATGGAGAGAGAGATGAATATTAAACTAAAAAATGCTGTTGGGTCTATAGCCACTGTATTTAGAATAAAAATCAGGAAATACATTGTAAGCATTTGAAAACTATTATCCACTTCAGAAACAAATTCAATCAATGACATACATGAACGACTGGAAATGAGAAATATATATTTTCCCATTTCACTCTTGTCTTAGTCATTATGTGAAAATATCAACTGACATTCAAACAAGAACTACACTTGTCTGTTGTATATAAACCATAGTTAGGTTATGAATAAGAGGTTGGTAACAACAACAACAAAGGTTTCTGTGAGAGTCATTTGCTTATAGAGTATTTACAACACAGAGTATTATATATTTTATTATTTGTAAATTATAGTCTATATACACTTTAATAATTAAATTTTATAACTTATATCCATATACATGTAATTTTTTAACATAGCGTTATAAACATTTGCAAGAACACCACTGGTATAATTCCACATGTGGAATCAACAAAACTAAGAATAATAACAGATAAATATTTAAAAATGAGAGGTGTGTGGATAGATGTCTTAGAAAAATTCAGATAAATGGCTCAATATAATTTGTGACTCAGTAACAAAAGAGCTTAAAATGTTTGAAACAATGTAGGTTAAAAGAGGATTTAAGCATCTGTTTTATTTACTTATGGGAGAAATGTGCTAGCTTTGAAGTAGGCCATTTTAATTGGTATTCATTTTATATATTTATTTCTTATTTTGGAGAGCTTTTGAAATAAAATTAGTGAAACAAGCAAAGAGTACAGGATGGATAGTTATGGCCTATTAAAATGTGAATTAAGGGGGAAAAGGAAGAATGAAATAAGCTTCCAAATGTTAGTCTGTCTCTTGAAATAAATATTGTCATTCAAAATCTAAAATAAGAGGATAGCGAAAGATTAATTAAAGCTTCTAAAGACTTTAAAATGGACACTGCAATGGAGTTGTCCTTATCCACTTAAAAAATATTTATAAGGCCCTAGATAGTTGGAAAATATTTTCTTTTTTTTAATGTACAAAACAATATGTACTATCAGTTACATATATATTAAGCAAATTCGATGGCATCAAATCTAACTTTATAGAAAAGGCAAAGTAAAAGACTTCCTGGTTTTTAATCTCCACTTCTGAATTTCGTCTAATTTTTATTTGCTATGAGCATTTAAAGTGTTAAAAAAGAATATTATAGTTAAGATGCTTACCTTAGAAATTTGTTCTCACTCAAAAACTGAGAATCATTTGGCTGCATGGGATTTAAACTAGAGTAAATTATTGTTATTTGTAACTTATATAAATTTATATTTAAATTTTGGTAAAACTGGACACTAAATTACTTTGGGTCACAGACCACTTTAAGATTCTTATGCAAACTACAGATATTTGACTGAAGGAAAAAAAACACACATATTATATAGTCCTACAAATGTCAACTTTCCCATGTAAACCCATACTCTAAGCAAACACCACCTGTCTATACCATCGGTGTATTTATTTTTGTCCATTTGAAATCCTCCATACTACCTCTTTTAAAGTGTTGACCTAAAGATGAAGCACGGTTTACTGTCTTCCCAGTTCCTTGTGAATTTCCAAAGAGAACTATATACTCAGATGACAAAACTAGGAAAATGCACTTGATTTACTGCTGCAAGATTTGGTGCATTCCTTTGGGGGCATTCTCTGAGAGGACCAAAATCCTCAGATGCATACATACATATAAACCTAGACATATCAACCTAGATTTGCGATTATGGTTATAAAAATAGAACCTTTATTTTACCATTTGTCTTAGAAATTGCTTGTATCTGAACCATTCACTAAATACTCTCCTTCAAGTTCAAGTTGTTCCAGGAATATTTTTTAAAATGCTCCCTGAGGCACTCTTTTTCAGAACAATCTCATGATACTACCACCACCTCCATTTTTTCCTTATGTTCCACTGATGGCTCAAAGTTACTGGTTCATATATTACAGTGATAATCCAGGCATTTTCTTTTTACATCATAGGTGAACATAAATACTTGTTTCTTGTGCATTGATACATTCAAAAAACAGTTCTTTTTAAAGGAATATAATCAAGTTAAAAGAGAATTGATGCGGCAAATGCTATTACTAGGATACAAATGAAATACACAGGCATTTTTTCACCCTTTGGACTTATTCTCCGAATCTATGAGAGTGCTCTTTTACTTTCCAAAACACTTTGGCATAGGTTTCCTGGTGCTCAAAGGAAGCATGGTACACATACCATGGCACACACCTTTTCCCATACTTACATTCATCCCTCCCATTGAGTCTTTAGACCCAATTAATTGAGGTTCTTAGTTCAGGGGTCCAGATCACACTTTTTAAAATTTTTATTAAATTTATTAGGGTGACAAGGGTTAGTAAAATTATGTTTCAAGTGTACAATCCTATAATACTTCATCTATGTACTGCATTGTGTGTTCACAATCCAAAGTTAATTCTCCTTTCATCACCATATATTTGACCCCATTTATTCTCTTCTACCACCAATGTCACCCCAATAAATTTAACAAAAATTTAAAAACAGAATGCTGCAATGAAAAAAAGAAACAACAAAATAATTAAAAAGATACACTGAAAAATATTTAACACACAAAAAAGAGGAATCAAAATAATATAACATGTATAAAACAAAGAAAAAAATGATAGAGGCAAACCTATTTTATCACTAATTGCATTAAATATAAATAAATTAAATGCTTCAGTCAAAAGGCAGAAATTGGCAGAATAAAAAACAACAAAAAAGTCCAACTATATGGTGTCTAGAAGACACACAATTTATGTACAAAGACACAAAAGTTTGAAATTAAAGTAACAGAAAACAATATAGTATGCAATAAGTATCCAAAAACATTTGGATTGCGTATATTAATATCAAATTGGATTTTAGAAAAAAATATTGCTAACAACAAAGAACATTTTATAATCCTAAAATGTCAATATATTAGGACGATGTATTTATTGTAAACCTATATGCACCTAACAGTAGGACTCTTAAAATAAATGATACGAAATTGACATAATTAAAAAATAGAAATAGACAATGCAAAATTAATTTGGAGACTTCAATATAATAATGGGTAGAAAAACTAGGCAATTTAAAGGACACAGAAGACTTGAACAACACTATAGCAAAACACATAGTAAAATACAGCTATAGAATTCTCCACCAAACAACATCGGAATACACATTATTTTTAACTAATATGGAATATTTTTCACATTAATATTTTCTGGCTAGCACAGAAAACATTTTAGCCCATAAAGCAAGGTATAATATATTTAAGAAAATGAAATCATAAAACATAGGTCCTCCAACCACATGGAATAAAATTAGAAATAAATAACTAAAAGAAACTTTGGAAACTCAAAAATATGTAGAATTAAATGATAGACATCTAAATAACCAATGGAACAAAGAGGACATTTAAAAAAATAAGAAAATAATGAATATAAATGAAGATATGAAATAAATGGACAAACAAAACATAAACAAACTCATAGATACAGAGAACATTTTGATGGTTGCCAAAGGGAAGGAGGTTGGGGGTGGGTGAAAATGGTGAAGCTTAAAAAGTACAGATTGATAGTTACAATACAGTCATGGGAATGTAAAGTAGAGCATAAGGAATAAAGTCAATAATATTGTAATAACTATGTATAATGTCAGATGGGTACTAGATTTATTGGGGTGATCACTTCATAAGTTATATAAATGTCTAATAACTATGTTGTACACCTGAAGCTAATATAATAGTGTATGTCATCTGTAATTGAAAAATAAAACAATTATTTCCAAAAAAATTCCAATAAGGAAAATCTCTGACCTGAATGGTTTCTCTGGTGAGTTTTCCCCAACATTATTTAGAAAATAATTAGCAAAACCCTTCACAAACTCTTTCAACAAATAGATGAATAGGACACTTCCAGCTCATTTTAAGCCCATAATTACCTGGATACCCAAAACAAAGAATCACATGAAAGAAAATCTATAGACCTATCTCCCTTATAAATATAGAGGGGAAAATCTTTAACAAAATCTTAGCAAACTGAATCCAGCAACATATTAATATCATAACGAGTTAGAATGTAATGTTATCTAAACATCTGAAAAATCAACCAATATATACACCATATTAATAGAACAAAGAAAAAAAAAACATGATCTTATCAATAGATGCAGAAATAGTACTTGACAAAATTCAACACTTTTCCATGATTAAAAAAATAAAACCGGGAAAAGGGAACTTCTTCAACCTGATAGTCTCTATGAAAAACCCACAGTAGCATTATATAATAGAGAAAGAAGAAATGTATTTGCCCTAAGATCAGAAACAAGACAAAGATACCTACTCTTGTGATTTTTCTTCATCATTGTACTAGAATTTTTAGCTAGAGGAATTAAGCAAATAAAAAAAATAAGATACACTGGAAAGTAAGAAATAAAATTATATTTTTAGATATTATCTGTACATAGAAAATATTAAGAAATCTACTAAAAGACTACTAGAACAAATAAATCATTTCAGCAAAATTACAGGCTACAAGATCAATATTCAAAAATTAATTATATTTAGGAGATTCAAGATGGTGGAGTAAATAAATGCTGCACTTGCCTCATCCCATAATTGCATCAAAATTACAACTAATTTATAGAACAATCAACCTGGAGAACCACCTGAAGTCTAGCTGAACAGAAGTTTTATAACTAAGACTATAAAAACAATATGCCACGTTGAGACTGTAGGAGGGGTAGAGAGGCGAAATGGGCCCCAAACCTCTATAAGGAGGCTGAAAATTGTCAGGGATATCTCAGCCATGGAGGTTGCCCATGGAGGAGCAAGGAACCTCAGCCCCCTACACCAGGCTCCCCAGCCTGGAGTACTGGTGCTGGGAAGAGGGGCCCACACATCTGGCTGTGAAAAACAGTGCAGATTCCAACCATCTGAGTGGGATGGAAGGGGGCAGGAAACCCAGGCATCCTCTTAAAGGGCCCACATACAGACTCACTCACTCACAGGCACTCACCTTGGGCTCCAGCGGAGGGTGACTCAGGAAGTTGGAGACATACTGGGAGAGACTGAGTTGTGTAACTTCAGAGCGAGGACTAGAGGGACAGTCTCCATTCTCCCTGTGTGGGACCATCTCCTGTGCAGCCAGAAGGCGGGTGCCATCGTTCCTGTGTTGAGGCCCCACAGGTCAAATCTGAATCTGATTGGCCTGGTGAGCTCTACAGCTCTGCCCTGCTGACTCACTGAGATCCTGCCTCACCCAACTTATGTACCACATGAGGCTCTATCAGCAGCTGAATTTTAAAGGAACCAGCAGGTGGGAGCAGGCCTTGGGGTGTCCTGGCTTTTTGTGGAGCTACCCCAGGCCTGGTAGTGGTGGCAGACATCCTTGGTTTGCAGTATGGCCTCTCCCATGCCTCTCCAGGTATGGCACAGGCAGCGACCATCCATGGATTGCTTTATATTTCCTACCCAGTAGTCCCCAACTGGTCAGAGGCAGTGGCTGACTTGGGCCTGCACTGGAGCCCCACCCAAGAGGCCCAGAACCAAAATACTTGGAGGTTGGCTTCAGGCCACAGCAGAGCACCACCCAGTTGACCCCACAAGGAGCACACACAAAGCGTGGTCTCAATAGGCACCAGAGCCCCCTGGGGCAAATCCTGCTCCATAGGGTAAGTCCTCCGCACAGCAGCCCATAAGCTGAGGATGTGACCAAACCCTACAGCCAGTCAGCCTGGGCGTCAATACCACCCACTGACATGCCAACAGCAATCAAGGCTCAACTATAACAGGAGGGTACACACAACCCACACAAGGGACATTCCTGGAGCACCCAGCTCAAGTGACCAGGGAGACTGTGCCACTGGGCCCCACAGGACGCCTACTACATAAGGCCACCTGGTAAGACTGGGAGATATAGCAGCCCTACCTAATACATAGAAACAAACAGAGAGGTAGCCAAAATGAGGAAACAAAGAAATAAGTCCCAAAGGAAAGAATAGAAGAAAACTCCAGAAAAAGAACTGAACAAAATAGAGGCAAGCGACCTACCAGATACAGAGTTCAAAACAATGCTTATAAAGATGAGCAAGGAATGTAGTGAGAACTTCAACAAAGAAACAACAAGCATACAAAAGGGCACAGAAACCATAAAAAAGAACCAGTCAGAAGTGAAGAATACAATAACGGAAATGAAGAATGCACTAAAAGGAATCACCAGCAGGTTAGATTAACAAAGGCTACAACAAGAGACAAAGAAGGACCCAGTAATTCCACTTCCTGGTATTTATCCAAAGAAACCTAAAACACTACTTTGAGGGGTCATGTACATCCCTATGTTAATTGCAGCATTGTTTACAATGACCAAGATGTGGAGGCAGCCTGGGTGTCTGTCAATAGAATGGATGAAGAGAAAGTGGTATATATACACAGTGGAATATTGCTCAGCCAGGGAAGGGAATGGATTCTTGCCACCTGAGATGACACAGATTGACCTGGAAGGTATTGTGCTGAGTGGGTTATGTCAGACAATGAAAGATAGATGCAATATGATTTTGCTTATATGTGGAATCTAAAGAACAAAACAAACAAACAAAGCAGAAACAGACTCATAGATACAGAGAACATTTTGATTGTTGCAAGATGGGAGGAGAGTTGGAGTGGTGGGTGAAAAAGGGGAAAGGATTAAGAAGTATAAATTGTTTGTGACAAAGTAGTCATGGGGATGTAGAGTATAACATAAGGATTATAATCAATAATATTGTAATTACTACATGTGATGTTAGGTGGGTACTAGATTTATCAGGGTGATAGATGGAAAGGGGGTTGGGATATTGTCTGAAAAAAGTGAAGGGAATAAGAAGCACAAATTGGTAGTTACAAAACAATCATTGGGGATGTAAAGTAAAACATAGAGACTATAGTCAATAATATGGTTATCACTATGTATAGTGCCAGGTGGGTACTAGACTAGTCAGGGGATCACTTCTTAAATTATATAAACGTCTAACCATATGCTGTACACCTAAAATTAATATAAAATAATATTGAATGTCAAGTGTAACTGAAAAATTAACAAGGGGGAGACGGTGAAGGGCAATACGTGGCCCAAATTTCCCAGTATGAAACAATAAGTCATGGGGATGTAATGTACAGCATAGGGAATATAGTCAGTAATATTGTCATAGCATGGTACGGTGTCAGATGATTGCTGGACTTTTCATGGTGATCACTTCTTTAGGTATATAAATGTTGAATAACTACTGTGTACACCTGAAACTAATATATATAAACTAACTATATTGTATGCTAACTCTATTTTTAATAAAATATTTTTTAAATTAATTATATTTATATATGCTAGCAAAGAATAATACAACATTGAAATTAAGTAAGCAATCGTATTTATAATAGCAGCACAAAGAATAAAATACATGGTAACAAATTTTTTAAAAGGAATGTAAGACTTGTATACTGAAAATTACAAAACATTGCTAAAACAAATTTAAAATACCTAAATAAATGAAAAGAATACTATTTCATGGACCAGAAGACAACAGAGTTGATTCTCCACGAATCAATCTACAGATTCAATGCCATTCATATCAAAATCTTAGATGTGTTTTTTATACAACTTGACAAACTGATCCTAAAATTCATATAGAAACACAAGAGAGTCAGAATAGACCCAGAATTGACCCAAATCAATCTTGAAAAAGTACAAATTTGGAGGAGTCAAGCTTTTTTATTACAAAATTTACAACATACTATAGTTTTCAAGACAATGTGGTACTGGCATAAAAATACTGGCATAATGATAAATCAATAAAATGGAATTGAAAATCCAGAGATAAACCCTCATATTTAAGGTCAAATAATTAACTTTTGACAAGGGTGTCAAGATAATTTAATAGGGAAAGGAGAGTCATTTCTCAAATCATGCTGGGACAACTGTGTATTTACATGTAAAACAATGAATTTGGACACCTACTTATACCACACACACACACACACACACACACACACACACCACATCACAAAACAAACAAACAAACAAACAAACAAACAAATAAATAAATAAAACTAAAAATGGGTAACATACCTAAGTGTAAGTACAGTACTAAAATCATAAAACTGCTAGAAGAAAGCATACAAGTAAATCTTTGCAACCTTAATTATGCAAAGGTTTTTTTTTTTTTTTTTTTAGACTTGCAATGATGAGGACAAGCAATAACAACCAAAAAATAGATATATCGGACTTCATTACAATTAAAAATGTTTGTGCTTTTAATGGTACCATCAAGAAAGTGAAAAGGCAACACACATAATGGGAGAGAATATTTGTAAATCATTATATCTTATAAAAGACTAGTATTTAAAATATATAACAAATGCTTACAACTCAACAATAAAAAATAAAATAGTACAAGTAAAAATGACCGAAAGAAAGGAACAGACACATTTGCACAAATAGTATACAAATGTCCAATTATCTCAAGAAAAGATGTTCAACATCATTAGTCATTAGGGAAATGCAAATCAAAACCAAATACAGTGCCATTTCTCACCCTCTTAACATGGCTATAATCAAAAGGGCAGACAATAACAGGTGTTGATGACAATGCAAATAAATTTGAACCCTTATACATTGATGATGGGTGTGTAAAATGGTGACACTGCACCGAAAAGCAATTTGGCATTTTCTCAAATCTAAACATAGAGATGTCATATGCCCCAACAATTGTCCTTTTAGGTGTTTATATGAGTGAAGTGAATGCATACGTTTAAACAAAACTTGTCTGCAAATATTCTTAGCAGCATTAGTCATAATACCTAATAACTGGAAACAACCCAAAAGCTCATCACCTGATGAAGAGAAAATAAAATGTGGTATATCTGCACAATGGAATACTATTTGCCAATGGAAGGGCATAAGCTACTGATACATTTGAGAACATCGATCAATCTTTAAAACTTTGGTTAAGTGAAAGAAATCAGTGACAAAGACCACATATTGTATGGTTTAATTCATACGAAATATTCAGAACACTTAATTCCAGAGATAGAAGTAGCTTAGTGGGTATTTAGAGTTGGGGTGGGAGTCGGAATTGCAAGTGACTTCTAATTAGTACAGGATTTCATTTTGGGATATTGTTCTAAAATTAGATCATGATAATGGTGCACTAAAAAGTCTTAACACGATACTTTCAATGGCTGAATTTTATGGTATGTGAAATAGATATAAATTAAGCTCTAAAAAAAAGTGTCCCAAAACTTCAATATAAAAATGGTATATACAGACTAATGTCCATTTGTGTTAACCATATTGTTTGTACATAGAGAAAAAATGAGAAAGAAATATACCAATTTATTAACATGATATGTGAGTCAGACTGGTTAATTTTTGTTTTGTTTTAATGTGTCTTAGGCACTTTGGGCTGCTACAGCAGAATATCATAGACTGGATGTCTTACAAACAACAGAAATTTATTCCTCACAGGTTCTGGAGGCTACAAGTCTGAGAACAGAGTGCCAGCATGCTGGGGTTCTGGTTAGGCCGTTTTCTGACATGCAAACTGCCAGCTTTTCATTGTGTCCCCACATGGCAGAGAGCAGAGGGAGGAAGCAAGCTCACTTACAACTCTTTTAAAGGCAAGAATTCCATTCATGAGGGTTTCACTCTCAAGAGCTCACCTAATCCTAATTATCCCCCAAAGAGCCCACCTCCTAATACTGTCACATAAGTGTGGTAAGTTTTCAACATATGATTTTGGGGGTGGAGGCACAAACTTTCAGTCCATAACAATGTATATTCTAAGCATTTTACAATGTACGCCATTGTAAAAATAATGGTTTATTATTTCAAAATATGGGGAATGGGATAAAGTATTGAATTCACCCTCCCAAGCATCAAACAGCATTCAACAGTCTAAAATAATAAGGTAAGTTTATATATAAATATATAGATATTGTTGTCCAAGATATATTCATGTATGAAAGGATTAGATATAAAACAGTATGGGTACTATAATATTACTTTTGTTTGTGTGTGCCAGAAATAGCAATTTAGTTTTTATAAGAACTTAGTTTCTGTTTCTTGAGGTTTTATTCTACCAGACTGTTAGAGACAATAAATGACTAAACAAATCAAACAAACTTTAGCTCTTATATTTTCTGTGTCCCATCATAACTCCAAGAGATCACTAAACAATATCTCGATATTTGGGGGCTCAATTTTTCCTTGATCATTTGTGTACACAGCATTCCCCTGAGAACCCATCATCCAGGATTATAAAGGCCTTAAAATATAAATAATGATAATAATATCAGTATTGATGATGATGATGTTAAAACACTTACATGACACATGTGTGTCAAACACTGTTCTCAGATATTTTTATATACTAAATTATTTAAATCCATAATGGTCCTATGAAGAAACTACTATTATGTTATCAATTGTACAGATAAGGGATAGTTTATACAGCCATCTTAATACACTTAAGGTCTCATAGCTAGTAAGTGGCAAAGTACTCATTTAGACTCTGGCAGTGCTGCTGGGAAGTAGTTCCCAGGTTTCTAATTTTCTTGGAATCCTCCTATATATTCTCTAAGTCAATAATGCATAGAATTAACTATCTGCTTACAGAATTGAGAAGGGAAAGAACTCAAGAGGGAAAAACAATACAATATTTCAAGTTATTATTCAGTAACATGTATGTTTGAATAGAAAACTGTCAGGAGGGTAAGTAAGTGTCTGTTAACATGTATGATGTCTGGGCAATGTGATTTGGAGGTTAGAAGGAACAGCCTTTTATTTTTCATTTTATGTCCTCTGTACTTTTGCATGTTCCTGACCATGACTATTATAATGTATACTTGCTTTCTGTTTGTTTACCTGTTTGTTTGTGTTACCTATTAGCATCCATTAATTCATCTGAAAATTGAACTTTAATTTTTATTTGGGTAAACCCCTTCTTAATTTTAGCCCATATGGTTCCAGTGGCACCGATTCTTCTCAATTCCAAGACTGAGCATGTGATCCATCCTGGCTTAAACAGAAGATCATATCCATCTGATGATAACGACTACTGAGAAGTTTTAGGCATCAGAACCAATGTAATGCAATGACAATCTTGAGGATTTTGCTGTGGTTCTTGAAAGGGAGCAAATGCTGTCTCTACAGTTACCAGAAAGTACCTTGTGCAGGAAACCTGACTGAGAATGAACCCAACATTGCAGGAAGCTGAGCTGAGAGATGGCGAGAGAATGTGACCTCATGAACTAAAATGATCCATCTCCTGAATCCAGAAAAGATGAAGAATATTAAACCCTAAAGAAAATGTTCATAAAATTCAAAACTTGAAATCTATATAAGCCACATTCTTTGATCATAATGCAATTAAAAGATGATAAAAAGTAACTGTAAAGAAACAGTAAAATAATAATTATTTTTATAATTTCTAATATTTAGAATTATTTTAAAAGACTAATACTTTCTTTAATGGCACTTTGTCTGTTTGGTGCAAATGGATATTAAACCAAGAATTATAATATATTCAAGAATCAACTACAATGAGAGAATTATATGTTGTATTTATTTGCGTTCTCCAGAGAAACAGAACCAATAACATGTGTGTATGTACATAATATATATGATTTATTACAAGGAAATGGCTCACATAATTGTGGAGGCTGACAAATCTCAAGATCTTCAGGGTGAACAGGAAAAGCAAAAATCCAGGAGAGCTGAAGGTGTAATTCCAATTCAAGTGTGAAGGCCTGCAAACCAGGAGAACCAATAGTGTATTTCCAGTCTGAAGGCTGGCAGACTCAAGACTCAGGAAGAGCCAGTGTTTTAGTTTGAGTCTAAAGGCAGCAGGAAAGTCACTGCCTCAGTGCAAAGGCAGTCCGCCAGAAAAATTCTCCCTTCCTTGGGGCAGCCAATGTTCTATTCAGACCTTCAACTGATTGGATAAGGCCCACCCACGGTAGGCAAAACAATTTGCTTTACACAGTCTACCAATTTAATGATTAATGTCATCCAAAAGCACTCTTACAAGAAACACCTACAATGTTTGGCCAAATATCTGGCACTGAAATATCTGGCCCAGCCAAAATCATACATAAGATTCACCATCACATATATCAATATCTATGAGGCATGACCAAAGAGTATTCAGAATAAGATGTATATCCTTTAATAAATTAATTAAACAAAGGAAATTGAAAATAATTGAGATGACTTTTAAACCTAGAAAGTTAGATAAAATAACAAGCCAGAAAATGTGTGTGTGTGTGTGTGTGTGTGTGTAGGGGAGCAGAAAATTAAAGAGATTAAAGGCAAAATGAATCACATTGAGACTTCACTAAAAAAACGCTTATAATCCAAATAAATAAATAAATAAATAAATAAATAAATAAATATCTGCTGCATAATTAACTGTTGGGTAGTTTAATCATGAGGAAATGAATGGGAAAGGGTACCAGGATATCACCTTTAGAATGAAAAATGAAACATAAGTACAAATTTGTATATTCAGAAATGAGTATCATATGTATAAATTTATAATAAATTTCAAAATATGGAATTGAATTTTGAAGAGGGAAACAGATGGTACCAAATACGATCCCAAACTACTTTCATGCATTTTCTGAAAATAAAAATTTTTATATGCTTAGAATATAGGTGGTCAAGCAACGAAAGAGCTTTAAGGTGACTCAATCTGCAAATGCCATAGAACATCAATGTGCCTATTTTCTTGATATGTTTTGCTGAGATAGGCTAAAATTGAATTTTTCCATAATTGAAAATATTCAATGGCTACATAGTTAACAGTAACATGTTCAAGTTCAATGTATATTTTGTTTTACATTTTTATTTTATAATTGACATTAGACATTTTCTTTTTTAAGTGATAAAAACAGTTCTTGGAAGTGAAATCAAAGAACGCTAATTTTTAAAAGCTCATAAATTAAATATGTATTCAGATGTTATTGATGAGCTCCAATAGTCTGCCTCCTTTTGTATGTATATTCAGGGCAAATGCCCAATATCTAATAACAAATGGAACTACTAATCCACTTTTATAAGGAATATAACAAATTGTCTCCATAATACTATGTAATTGCCAAAAGTATTCATATATTAAGACCCCTGACATCAATATTATGTGATTAGAAAGGGACTGCTTTGCCTAATGATATCATAATGACCTCCTAATTTTAGATTCAATAATGGGGTTAACTAAATACATTTCATGAAGCCCTCAATCTAAAAAGCTAATCACCCACTATTTTCCAGCTCTTGCACCTACTGCCAAGTTTATCTAAGATCTGTGGTAACGTGTGTACTGCACAGAAATTTAGAAGCAACACTTCAATTTTAAATTGCAATTGAAACTTGCATGTAAAGTACTTGCCCTCCTGGAGGTCTGGGAAATAAACTGTTGATCTATCTGTCATCACAACAAGACTCCGTGTAATATCTGGACCTTAGAGTTTCCTTCTTTAGAGTTGCAGTTTAATTTATTTGTGACAATTACTACTTCTTAATGTGTTCTAGGCAAAAAATAAACTAAATGTCCAGTTCTTTTTGGAGTAATAGCATATGCTGTGTAAGAGTGATGAAATATTAAAGAACATAAGTTTGTACTCTATTCTCACCTATTCAATTCTTCTATAAAAAGGAAGTAACATTGTGGATGATTCAATTTATAATATAAAATTTTGCTTCAGGAGATTTGTAGAAACTCTCAGGCTTCCTGAAATTCCAGTAATTCAAATGTATTTAGGGAGCTTAAATAATATATTTGGTGCTTTTTGATGATGTTGTTTTATTTTGCTTCAGTCTTGTTTCTTATTGAAAGTCCAGTGAGAAAATAATATAATTTATTTTGAAAGGTATAGGAAGAAAATAAACTGCTGACAAGTTTGAAGTGTCCTGTACCTCATTTTAGCTCACAACAAAGAATAAATTTTATTTCTTCAAGGAGACACTAAAATGATGCATGGGAAGAAAATAAATTGAAAATATGGGTGGAAAATTTGCACGTCATGATAACTATTTCTTTAAGGTACAATATAAGCATACTAAACTTGATTAGCAGTTTAGAATCTTGGGAAGAAAATACTCAGTAGGTGGAAGAGTTAACACAACAGTTTATAGTCTAAATAAATAACTGCTGTATCACTAAAACAAACCTGAAGAAAATAATTGAAAATAAATGTTTAAATCATGCCTTTATTAACAATATTTTATTAACAAACTGAATAAAGCTAACTGGTTAATATTGAATGTGTGAATGGGAATTCAGTCTTATTAACTTCCAATAAGAAATCATATGGTCAAGGGATAGACCACATAGGAACATTTCCTAAGTATATCTTCATAGTCCCTTCCTTATTAAGGCCTCCTCGTGGCGTTCTACCCCAAGTCATCATGAATAAAGAGGGAATTGAAGGAATCAATCACTTCCTATGTTCATTATTCACAGCTTGTCCACTATTATCTGCCTTGAATCCCACCATAACTGAAATCTCATTATGCCTTTTATTTCTGTTAATGCCTGTCACTGTAAGAGGCCCCAGTTTCTCAGTCTCTGCACACATCCGGCAACCTACTCCAATTACATTGTACATGGCCTCATTGTGTTCCTTTTCCACATCCTTTCCTAACTCCGGAAGCACTTTATTTATGCTTTTTGGTCCTCCTATCCCAACATCTTAAGAAAAACAAAAAACACCTATGTTCTTAACCTCTTTTTTCATGTCCTGTACGTATTATTATTCTAACAGAAATCTGGCTATCCACTGAGGAAACTTTTTCAATGCCCATTTTGTTTTGTTTTGTTTTGCTTTTGATTTCCCAAAGAGTCTTCATATTACTGGACCTGAAGGGATGGTAAGCATCTTTCTTGCTCTTCATTTCAGTTTTCCATCTATTTTCTCTCCTCTTTACTTCTCTCATATCAACATATTACACCACCTACTACTTATTGCTATGGTCATCTGCCTGTCCTTTGGTAATGTCTCATAATTTTTCAAATATTTTGCTACTAGATTAGAGTCACTCCAAGAATACTCTTATTTTAATTTCATTATACACGAAGGTAATCTTTCCAGTATAGAGGCTTATCAGTTTCTCAATTTATCATACCCTGTAATAACCTATAACTTTTCATTACCAACAAATACAATCCCCCCATAATCTTAATTTTATGCTTTTTATTTGTTGACCACCATTTATTTTCCTTTCAACTTCATCAATTAGCCCAATTCCAGGAATTCTTTAACAACACTGTAAGCTTTCATTTATTTATCTTAATCTTTTTACTTTTCTGCAACTCCACGATGTCTCCTCTCTCTTTTCTTTAATTCTCAGTGTCAATATTTATAATTACTCATTTTTATTCTCTTGACTTCTTAACTTTGTTTTCTTCTTTATACTTATTTAGTAAAACCATGACATTGCTGAATCCAACTCTGTCTTCTCATCTGTGGCTGAAGAAAAACACATCCATGCTAAATGACCTCACTTTACCCTTGTGAATCTAAACCTCCATTGAGCTCTTGATGCTTCGAGGCAATCATCTACGGAGAACTTCCTAATCAGTTATCTCTCTCACTGTCTTAGGAGACTTTCTCACATATTCTCTTTTTGTCCTCAAACTTTTGACACATTCTCACACTAAACTGACGACTTTGCTTCCTATTTTGTAGTCACACAACAGCCTAGCCAACTGTCCCCCGATGTCTTTCCTTAAGGAAAGAAGAGTCTGTGAGACTGTGCCTTTCTGGGTCTTTGTTCCATCCTTATGCTTACACCTTTATGTCTCTCTGTCTGGTCCCCAAAAGATAGTTTGCAGCCAAAGACAGGTAAGATATCTCACAGGAGATACAAACTAAGCCAGGCGGAACCGAGTGGGGACCCCAGTGAGCTACCTTAGAAGGATATGGGAAGGGGCCTTGCCTCCCCTTCCCCCTGCCTGGGAAAAGCTGTTGCCAGCTCTGCCTCTTCCCTGGCACCTGTTTGTGAGAGAAGTTACAAAAACAACAAAGATCAGTTCTCTCCACTTAGTTCAACGGAACTTACAAAATAAGAGACTTGACCCTTCTGACTCTGAGAAGGTACATACCTTAATTAGGACATTGTGGGACCCTGTGCTTCAGCTGTTGACTGACAAAGGGTGATTGAGATAAATATTTTTCTGTTATGATGTGTGAGTTTCAGAGACCGTGTACGAAACAATGTTGCTTTCTCTTGTTTTTGCATACCTATTCAGTAAAAACCCCCAGTCGGCCATATTCTGGGCTCCAGCCCTCTGAGACTGAGAGACCCCTGGCCTTCAGAGAGATTGAACTGCATTAAGTCTCTGTTTGTTTCTTTCTGAAACACTTAACCCAAACCGCCCCTTCTCGCACCCTCACTGCCCTGCCCGTGTTGCGCTGGACGCGACACTATTTTACTGAGAAAATTGAAGCAATCAAGAGAACTTTCACAGATCTGTCTACACTGACCTATCTACCTGCCAGCCTCTACAACCACACTGTTTTGTTGCCTACTACAATACGAGGTATGACAATTAAGTTTGCAAACTTGTTGCAATGCCATTGCTAACCTTTTTTGATGTCAGAGGGATTATGCATTATGAATTTGTATCAACTGGACAAACAGTTAATAAAGTTTACTATTTGGAAATGCTGAAAAGGCTGCGTGAAAAAGTTAGATGGCCTGAGCTTTTCACCAACTCTTGCATGGCTGTTGCATCACGACAATGCACCAGCTCACATGGCACTGTCTGTGAGGAACTTTTTAGCCTGTAAACAAATAACCATATTGGAACACCCTCCCTGCTCACCTGATTTGACCCCCAATGACTTCTTTCTTTACCCGAAGATAAAGGGAATATGGAAAGGAAGGCATTTTGATGACATTCAGGATATCAAGAGTAATACGATGACAGTTCTCATGGTCATTCCAGAAAAAGAGTTCCAAAATTGCTTTGAAGGGTAGACTAGGTGCTGGCGATGGTGGATATCTTCCCAAGGGGAGTACTTGGAAGGTGACTGTAGTGATATTCAGCAATGAGGTATGCAGCACTTTGTCTAGGATGAGTTCGTGAACTTAATTGTCTGATCTCGTATATGAATAATCCATGCTTCTACTAAACCCTCTTCTTTTACAAGAATAGTAGATAGCATTCCTTCTTGCTTCATCCATGTCATTGCTCCTAAAGGCCTCCTCTCTTCTCTATTTTATTACTGCTCACTATTTTTAATAATTTTCTTCATTTCATCCTGTCATGTTTTTAAATAATAGCATTGTGGTGATGAAAACTTAAATATATATATATATATATATATATATATATATATATATATATATATATATATATATCTCCAACCAAAATCTTTTTCCAACATGAAGTTCGCACTTGACATACACACTTGCACATCTAATAAGTATGTTTAATTCAACATGTCTAACACTTAGTTTTTTATCTTTCCCCAAAAACATTTTCCACTTGTAGCCTTCTCTGTCACAGTCAATATCAATTCTGTCTTTCTACATGTTTAAGTCAATAACCTTGGAATCATTTCTGACTCATCTTTCTCACACCCCATAGCCAATCTTTCAGAAATTCCATTGGCTTTACTTTCAAAATATATTAAGATTGTGACTACATTCTTTCACCTGAATTGCTATAACATGTTGGTCATTGTCAACATCTTTCTTCTAGATTACCACAATAGTCTCCTAAATAGTCTCCCTGCTTTTACCTATAACCTGTACATTTTACTGTCAATATACCACACAAAATAATGCTTTCAAAACCTAAATCCAATCATAATATGCCTTTGTTCAAAACACTCCATTTTATCCAGAATAAAAGTGAAGTACTAAAAAAGGTCTTTAAGATGTCAGTGATTGTTCCTTAGCCTCTCTGACAACATTTTCAACTTCTTGCCCCTTGCCATTTTCCTCTAGCTATAACGCTCCTTTGCTGCTGGCCCCATTGCCTTGGTTAAATCTGTACAGCCAGTGTAGGGTCTGAAATTGTTTCATTGACCCTCTACTTGATGTTTTTTATCATATAGATAAAACCTTTAATTTGTTATTTGATTTTTTTTAAAAGTTCAAACAACTCACTAATATTCTTTGAGTACCTATTATGCTTTGGAACCTGTTCTAAGTTCTGAGAATTTGATAGGGTACAGGCAGATACAATTTCTACCATCACGGAGAATATAGTCTTCATTCAAAATACACTGAAAATAAAGCTGGGTAAATAAATAATAATAAATACCTGTATATTTTTAGAATGTACTAATTGATCTTAGTGAGTAAAAAACTTATGATGAATGTGGTAGGTGAAAACATACTCTATCTGCAGAGTTAAAACCAAGTATTTAGTATTAGTTTGTATATATTCACAATTTATATAAACAAATTACCCCATTGACATAAGGACATGCAAAACCATGTGAAAAAGGGTGACAGTTGCCGTGAAAAAGAGAAAAGAGGAAAAAAAATACTGAGAGGAAAGTATATGACTAAATTAGGCTTTTAAACGTCCCAACTGATGAATTTGGCATATAACATCGCTGGATGACTATTCAAGTACTTATAGTATAAAATATCCAGAATATAATTCTAGTTTTTAAAGAATGATACCATATGTTAATGGTTGAAAAACCTCACACAAAGACATAAGTTTGTTTCTATGCATATATGATGTGAAATGACCTTTAAATACCCAAACTTTTTTGTCTTTTTCCTAGATAAATCAAATGGGAATGACAGACTACTTCTCATATAGCATAGAAGACACTTAAGAACAAATCTTAGATACTTATGCAAGAAATATGAAGATTTTTGGCTTTTTTTTTTAATTAAAGTTTATTGGGGTGGCAATTATTAGAAAAGTTACATAGCTTTCAGGTGTACAATTCTGTATTACATCATCTATAAATCCCATTGTGTGTTCACCACCCAGAGTCAGTTCTCCTTCCATCAAATGTATGGTGTTGGCTTTTGATTAATGATCCTTGCCAGGGTCATAGTGTTCTCTCATCAGTAGGTCTGTTCTATATGTCAGAATATATCACAAATATATAGATACATTGATGCCATTGTTCCCAAATCATTTGCAGATTAGGATTAATGTGGCAATGTAAAATGCACAAATGTATATGTGCATGAATACAAACATATATGTGTATATTAGTATGAACAAGCACTAGAAAAAGTCATTTGAACTGAAAATATAAGACCACTGACACATTTACTTTTTTTTGTGTGACAGCTACTTATATTCATTATTTAGATAGGCAGGGTTCATTATATTGACAATGTAAAAATAATATTATAAAGATAAATTTTCTATTTTTTCCCCTAGTTTTGTAAGAATTGGATTCAGGAAACTATTTCCTACTAGGTAAATGTCTTCAGAGTTTGTAAGTTTGAAACAGTTACCTGGAATATATTGCATTATTCTAACATATGCATTTCTTATAGGTGAGATTTTATATATATGTCCAATAAACTATGTTTTAATAAAAACATAGAACTGTTTATTAAAGTATCTATGTGTAACAAAGAAACACAATAGTACAGATGATCCCTGACTTAGATGGTTCTGCTTGTATGCTTCCACTTTTGTTACTTTTCTTATCATTAAAAACCCAAGATCAATGCCCTAAATTGAGATCCCATGCTGCCTAACTGAAGCTGTTCCCTGAGGCTGTGCTGAGTAAATTGGCAAGAGAGAGAAATATAGAGGTCAATGTGTCCATGGAGATTTAACTTTTGATAACATTAACATTAAATAATTTTGACATTTTTGCACATTGAATAATGATGTCCATTTTTAAATTAAACGGTCCTAAATTTGTATGAAGTTATAAAGTCCTTGAAGCAATGAAAGATCCCTACATTTGCTAGAGAAAAGAGGACAAATTCGTACCAAACTTCACTACACTCCTGTTTGAAGAATTGCAACCTATGCAGATCATGCATAAAATTCTCCTAAAAACAATATAAGGAGCAAGTTACATATTGCGTGCTTGTTTATACATACTTAATGTTTGTAAAATACTCAAGCATTTAAAAAATATATGGGATAAAAGAGACGTGGTGGTTTAATTATCAACCTTGATTTTTGTTATGATTTTGTTATAAAATGAGTTTTTGGGATGCGAGGCCAAATTAAAAGTTGTGTTTCATTGAGGAAACAAAAATTTAACTCGCAAAGATGCAACATGCTTTCATTGTTTAATAAACAAGTACAGCTATAGGTTGAGGATCAACTATATATAGTCAGAGCCGATACAAATTGGCGTCTATTTAAAGAGGAAATCAGCAGGCAAAATTAGGCTACCTTTGCTTTTTCACCTATATTAATCATCATTTTACATATACTAGCTTCCTCCAATTTCAATATCATCACCCTTCCTTAAACTTTCTTAGCTCAAGGATCTTTGATAAATATTTGTATCAATTTCAACAAAGGCTAGTTTGTCCAACTAAGGAAGTATAATTATCTTTTGCCTTATTTTTTTAGTACATCTCCTGTTTTTGTTTTAATACGAGTAAACCCTAGACTTAAAAATGACCTTGATTTTATTTATAGTTAAAACAGCCATAATTCATTTAAAACTCATCTCAATACAAGAAAATGCAATGTCAACAGATATGTTTCTTTAATTTTTCATATTTTAAGCTTTGTTTATAAGCCAGTGTCTTTCTTATACCCTATTTACTAACCCATGAGACTACTCAAAACAGGGAAAATATGATACAAGGTTCTACCTAAATAGAAAAGGGAAGTAACAGAAAAATCAATACTTTCTGATGTTGAAAAGTTATAAATTTACTAATTTTTTCAAAGAACCAGTTTTGGTTTCATTGATTTTTTTAAAAATTGCTTTTGTTTCCTTTTTCATTGATTTGTGCTCTTATTTTTACATTCTTTCTTTGGGTTCAATTTATGATTTATTTTCTAATCTCTTAAAGGGAACACATAGATCTTTGGTTTTTAATTATTTTAATATCATTATTTTGTAATGCACACATTTAAGGCTATAAAATTCCTGCTAAGCACTGCTTTAGCCGCATCCCACAATTTTAAATATGTTTTATTATCATTCTCAGTCAGTTCCAAATACTTTCTAATTTCTTTTGTGATTTATTCTTCAACCCAGAGATTATCTGAAAATATGTTCTTTAATTTAATAAAGAATTTACCTCTTTATTCTATTGTTATTCATTTTTAATTCCATTTAGGAAAGAAAACATACCACTTGTGATTTTAATCTTTTTACATTTATTGAATCTTGCTCCATGGCTAGTATATGGTCTGTGCTGATAAAATATATCACTCGCACTGGAAAGTAATGTACATATTCTGCAGTTGTGGAATATATTGTTCTATAAATATCAATTAAATCGAGGTAATTATACTATTGTTCTAACTATAAACTTGTCTATTCCACATTTTAATTATGATACTTCTGCTACATGTATTTTTAAATTATCTTATTGGATGTTCTCATATTTAAGACTGCTACTTCTACCTGTTTCATTGATACTTTTAGTATTACAAAGTATCCCTATTTATTTCTAGAAGTGCATTTTGTTTAGAAATTCCATTTATCAGATATTAATATAGCTGCTCTAGCCTTCTTACATTTGCTGTTTGTGTATATCTTTTTCCATAAATTTACATTTAGTCTTTCTGTGTGTTGTTTAAAGTTTATATCTTATACTCGGCATAAGAGATCTGACAATTAAGTTCATGAAGTTGTTGCAACGATGCACGACAGCTGTGATGGGCATTGCAGAAAAAGAGTTCCAAAATTGCTTTGAAGGGTGAACTAGGCGCTGACGTCGGTGCACAGCTTCCCAAGGGGAGTACTTCGAAGGTGACTGTAGTGATATTCAGCAATGAGGTATGTAGCACTTTTTCTAGGATGAGTTCCCAAACTTGATTGTCTGACCTCGTATAGTTAAGTGTTGGCTCTTATCTATTATGACAACCTCTGTCTTTTTAATTGGAGGGTTCAATTATTAAAATGTAGATTAGTTACTAATATAGTTATGCTTGGTTATGCCACTTTTTGAATGTCCTAAGATAAATTGTTTATTAGGTAAGGATTTTACAAACATTACTTATATTAGCGGTAATGGTGGAGCTGGAGAGTATTGCGCCTTCTCCAAGCTGAAAGGCAAGAATCACTGTCAATCTGTTATTGACAGTTTGTATGTCTTTGGGAGAAATGTCTCTTTAGGTTCTCTGCCCATTTCTTAATTAGATTTTTTTTCTTGTTGAGTTGTATGAGTTCTTTATATATTTTGGATATTAACCCATTATGGGAGATGTTGTTTGCAAATATCTTTTCCCATTTGGTTTGTGGTCTCTTTGTTATACTGATGGTTTGTTTTGCTATGCAGAAGCTTTTTAGTTTGATATAGTTCCATTCATACATTTTTGCTTTTATTTCCCCTCTTTGAGGTCAAATTAATAAAATGCTCTCTGAACCAAAGGTCTATAAATTTAGTACCTATGCTTTCTTCTGTACAGTTTATTGTTTCAGGTCTTATGTTTAGGTCTCTGATCCATTTTAAGTTAATTTTGGTACATGGTGACAGATAGAAGTCTAGTTTCATTCCTTTACATGTGGCTTTCCAATTTTCCCAGCACCATTTATTGAAGAGGGTTTCTTTTCTCTATTGTGTTTTTAGCTCCTTTGTTGTAAATTATCTGCCCATATACATGTATGTATATTTCTGGGTTTTCAATTCTATTCCATTGGTCTGTGTGTCTGTTTTTCTGCCAATACCATGCTGTTTTGATAATTGTCGCTTTGTAGTATAAATTGAAGTTGGGGAGTGTGATACATCGAGCCTTATTCTTTTTTCTTAGGATTGCTTTGGCTATTTAGGGTCTTGGATCCCTTGTCAAAATTCAAGTGACGACATTTTCTGTATCCAGATATGTTGGAATATGATCCTACCGTGCCACATTATAGAAAAAAACTATGAAAACTGGAAATAATTAAAAAACAAACAAACAAACAAATAAAACTACCTGACAGAATTCAGCATGAACAGAAACAGACTCAGATAGATGTGTACCATGATGGAAACCTGATGGGTAACTGAGTTCATGTCTCCAGGGATTTTTAGACTAAGATTAAGTGCGGTCCTTTTTGCTTAGTTGACACAGTCTTTCTAGCCTTTAACCAGAAAGGGAAAGGTGTAAAACTGAAAAAGCCTAAGATAGTGAAGGAATTCTTTAGGGATCCAGGGGATCCCTAAAGTTGATCTACTCATATCTCTGTGAAGATACTTGAACCATGCATATGCAGACCAGACTCTAAGAAATCCAAATAAGACAAAGATTTGAAGACAGTTGGAGCTACTATACAAGAATCAGCATGTGGTGTTTAAGCATGCCCCCCCCCCCAATCAACCTGAAAAAGCAAAGGAAACAATACTAATCAGAGAAAAATAATAGAATCCAGAAACTCCACAACTTAACATCTGTATTATTTTAAAATGGCCATATTACCAAAAACAATATAGAAATTTAATGCAATCCCCATCAAAATCCCAATGGCAGTTTTTCAAGAAATGGTTAGTTTTTTAATCAAACTATGTCAGAATAAATGAACTTTCTATGTAGGAAAAATGAACCTTGACCCTAAGAAAATATTTTAAAATAATATATAAGATGAATAACTGATATAATAAATTAAAAAAAAAAAAAGTGTTAAAACTCCCTAAAAATTTAGGCATCAAAAAGTGGACAAAACTCAACCAAGATTACTCTACCCAGCAAAGCTGTCATTTAGAATCAAAATACAGATAAAAGCTTCCCAGACAAGAAAAAACTAAAGGAATTCATTGCCACCAAGCCAGTATTACAAGGAATCATAGAGGAACTTCTTTAAGATGAAGAAAAAACAGTAAAAAAACATGAATAATAAAATAGCAATAGCTACATACCTATCAACAATTATTTTCAATGTAAATGGATTAAATGCTCCAAAGAAAAGATAGGGAGGCTGACTGGATAAGAAAAGAAGACCCTTACATAGTCTGCCTATAAGAGATGCACTTCAGATTGAAAGACACACACCAACTGAAAGTAAAAATGTGGAAAAAGATATTTCATGAAAATGGAAACAAACAAAAAGCTGGGGTAGCAATACTTATACCAGACAAAATCGATTTTAAAACAAAGACTATAACAAAAGACAAAGAAGGACCTAATAATACCACTTCTGGGTATTTATCCAAACAAATCCAAAATGCTACTTCAAGGGGTCGTGCTCATCCATATGTTCACTGTAGCATTGTTTACGATAGCCAAGATATGAAGGCAGCCTAAGTGTCCCCGAATGGATGAATGGATAAAGAAGAGGTGGTATGTATTTATATTTACATTTATATATTCCTATTTATATAGGAATATTACTCAGCCAGGATAAAGAAGGAATTCTTGCTATCTGCAACAACATGGATGAAGCTAGAGGGTATTGTACTGAGTGTAATAAGTCAGACCGTGAAAGACAAATGTCATATGATTTCACTTATAAGTGGAATCTGAAGAACAAAATCTAAACAAACAAATAAAACAGAAACAAACTCATAGATACAGAGAATATTTTGATGATTGCCAGATGAGAGGGTGTTTGGGGGTGGGTGAAAAGGGGAGGGAATTAAGAAGTACAAATTGGTTGTTACACAGTAGTCATGGGGATGTAGGGTATAGCATAAGGAATAGAGTCAATAATATTGTAATAACTATGTATGGTGTCAGATGGGTACTAGATTTATCAGGATGATAGATGGGAGAGGGCCGGGGCAGGGTGAAAAAGGTGAAGGGATTAAGAAATACAAGTTGGTAGTTACAAAATACTCACAGGGATGTAAAATATATGGAATATAATCAATAAGATGATAATAAATATGTATAGTGCCAAATGGGTTCTAGTCAGGGGGATCACTTCCTAAATTATATAAATGTCTAACCACTATGCTATACACTTGAAACTAATATAAAATAATACTGAATGTCAACTCTAACTGAAAATTTAAAAAAGTGGGGGAGATCAATAATATTGTGATAGCGTGGTACAGTGTCAGATGGTTGCTGGACTTCTCATGGTGATCACTTGTTTAGCATAGGGAATAAAATCAATAATGTGGTAATAACTCTATATAGTGCTAGGTGGGTACTGTTGAATAACTATGATGTACTCCTAAAACTAATATAATATTGTATGTTAGCTTTATTTTGATAAAAATCTTTAAATAAATAAATAAATATTTTAAAAAGAGGACAAAAATGTTTTAAAGACATAAAAGTTCTTTAGAACCATAATTATATACCACTAAAAGGGTAAAATTATTAAGACTGATAATATTAAGTGATGACAAGGATATGAAGTAACTGCAACATTCATATGTTGTTGGTAATAATGCAAAAGGTAACAACTCATTTGCAGGATTTTTTGGCAGTTATGGTAAAGTTAAGCATACTCGTACACCACTTCCAAGTAAAATAAATTTTAAAAAGTGTCATTTAAAGAAATACTCAAAACAAATATTTCATAACAGCTAAATAGTGTAAACAACCTCAGTGTACATCAATAGGTGAATATATAAATTAATCTTGGTATATTCACACACTGGAATATACTTTTTAGCAATAGAACAAACTATGATATAGTTAACAACCTAGGTATAGTGTCAAAAACTTTGGCAGAACATACAAATTTAGACCAAAAAAAAAAAAAAGACTCCACCATTTTATTTTGCTTTATTTTAATGGAGTTCTAGAACAGGTGAAACAAATCTATATAACATAAACCACATCTGTGTTTAACAAGAACCATTAGTTGAGGAGTACTGACTGGAATGCAGCGTGAAATAAATTTCTGGGGTAAAGGAAGTGTTCTATGTCTGGATTGGGTTATGCCTTACTAGAGTGCATACAATTATCACAAGTTGTAAAATTTACCACTTAAAATTTATGACACTTATTATTTACAGTAATGAAACTTTTGATGTTTTATGTTTCTATGCCATTTTTGAAGTACACTCATATTTATTGACTAGTTTGTTAATAAAATAGCCACACTCAATAGTTCTTTTTCTATTAAAAATTTATTTTGCTACTGTAAAGAATTACCTCTTTATTCAGCCCCAATGTCACATAAGAAAGTAATAATATATTCGAATTCTTATGTAATATAAATTTTTTCTTTTCTTTGTAGAATGGAAAGAACGTTTTTCTAATTCTCAGAACTTAGAAGAGTTAACTAGTTGTATATTTGTAAAATTGTGCAAGAAAACTGTATTTAGTCAGAATTCAAAAAAGGTAAATAAATTGTCATTAGAATGGCATGAAAATGGTTACAGAGATTAGCTACTTAACTGAAAATCCAAATTACTAAGCACTTCTACTTTAGAGGAAAGATATATATTTTTGTGTTTATTTTAGTGAAAAATCAATAACTAATTTATTACAGTTTCTTATGCAGTGAGTATATTTTATTTTCTTTATTATTAAAGTGTTTTTTTTAATTCAACTTTAAGATTTCTCTCTCTCTCTCTCTCTCTCTCTGAATGAATGTAGTACACATTCAGAGGTGATGAGAAAAGAAAAGCCTATTATCTAAATAAAGAAAAATCCCTGCAACTAAGAGGATAATGGCCTGAGTTACTTAATGAGAGTGCTTTTTTCCATTAATAGTGTTAAAGAGAAAACCACAGACCCAAAATTGTGTCATTCATGCTCAAAACCCAAACTAGTCAAACTAGATTTAATACCTGATCTCATTGCAGTTTCAACCTCTCCCAGAAACATAATCTTAATCAATCAGTCTGGAAATTTCTGGTCAAGATCTAGTAAGGTAATCTGTCACATGGGCCTTCTCCTTCACCCTTAGAGAAAAGAGGCAATCTGCATTAAAAAGCCCTTCCTGTTCTCTTCCCCCGAAGGAAAGGTGTCCTGCCCCCAAATAATCCTTTCTTTTCTTTTGTTAATAGCTCCCTTGACTCACTCCTGTTTCCATAAAAACCTTCTATTTTGTACAACCCTTCAGAGTGCCCTTCTAGCTGCTAGGTGTGAGAGGTGGGGTGCTGTCCAATTCATGAATTGCTTAATGAAGCCAATTAGATCTTCAAATTTACTCAATTGAATTTCGTTTTTTAACATAGCATTTTTTTTTTCCAAAGGAAATATCCAGAAAACGTCTTATTTGGCAAAAATAATTCCTTTTTGTTACTTTGTGGGCATGGAAGGAGATCATTGACAAAGACTTTTTCTTTGAACAAACTTTAATCAGGCTCCTCTGAGCCCTCTTTTCAACTATGCTTTGACCTTGCACCTTATCTTTAGCCTGTTTGTCCACTTGTAGCAGAATCCTGCTATGGCAGTTTACTGAGTATACCTTCACCATTGATATCTGATCACTCTGGCCTGCCTTCAGCAAGGATACTGTTAAGTCAGTTTAGCAAAAGTACCCCTGCCCTTGATGTCTCCTCTTGCTGTGTTTCCCCCAAAATAAGACCTAGCCTGACAATCATCTCTAATGCATCTTTTGGAGCAAAAATCAATATAAGACCTGGTCTTATTTTACTATAATATAGGCTCTTATATAATATAATTAATATAATATAATATAATATAATATAATATAATATAATATAATATAATATAATATATATATATATATATAATGTAATACCGGGTCTTATATTAATTTTTACTCCAAAAGACACATTAGAGCTGATTGTCCGGCTAGGTCTTATTTTCAGGGAAACAGGGTAGGAGTTATCTATCCACTCACCCCTCATTCTGTTCATTGGCTATCAATCTCCATCTTTTTTGCTGTATTCAGAGATGAGGCTTCTGCGTCTCCCCTATTGCATTAGTCTTGATACCTATTGCAGTGGTTCCCAAATAGAGTCTTTTTTATCATTGTTAAGTCTTTCTTAACAATGTTAGAATAAATTTTTCTTCAATATTAGTTAATTAATTAAGGCTGAAGTGTAGCAAAATATACAACTCCAAAATATGTCTCTTTGGCATATGGATTATTTTGAGCTGATAATTTTGAGAAACAGCAGATAAAGAAAAAGCTCTGAAAACAGAAGTTATCCTTTTGTAAGAGAAATTAACATTTATAAAGGAAATCTCCAGTTATATGTGGCTCCCTCTATACCAGGAAGAGAAGGATGACTAAATCACTGAGACTTAACACTGGAGAAGAAGCTGTTATAAGACAAACTGAGGCATATTAAATATTTTAAGACTTTATTTGACCATAAATTGATTCTAATTAGGCAGCATCCAATTTAGCAGATAGAAAGGAGGTCTGAGGATATATACAAAATGAAATACTTTTATAAGCAGAAGGGAGAAGGAACAAGGAAGTTATACTAGGCAAAAAAGAGAGTTAGTTATTGCAAAATTATCTTTTCTTGGAGGATGACAGAGGATCAGGAGGCAGATGACCTAACTAGTGCTGATCATGTGATTCTTGATTAACTGGTTTAAGATTCCATTCTGGGAGAGCTGAAACTATAATTAAGTCTTGGTTTGGTGATATTTATTTATAAAGAGAGGTACTAAATTCTTATGTTTTCAGTTTCTCCTTGCAGTTAAACATTCAGAGGTATTGATTTTTATTGAGAATTACTCATGCTATTTTCCATAGGTTTGGGTATGAAATGTTTTTATCAATTCATTCTATTTTTATATCTCACTTTTGACATTCTCTTTGATTCAAGAATTATTTATGGATATGTTCCTAATATCCACATAGTTAACTTCTTTACGTAATATTTATTATTGCCTTCTAATTATATTGGATTACCGTCATAGGATGTGTACTATAAATGACTTACAATTTTCAACTTCACATATTTCTTTGTGGCCAAGCATATGGTTGGCATTCTTTTTAAAGTTTTCCATGGATACACACACACACACATACACACACACACACACACACAAACACGAGGTGTGATCAAAAACTATGGTGAATGCTGCAGCCGAGTGCCACCCATCAGAAAGGCAGAATCTTCAATACGGGAAGCAGCACGTGGAACCTTGTGTGACAAGTTTTAACTTGTTTGGTGGAGTCAATAGGGTGTGAACTACTGGTATGGTTGAGAGAAGGTGTGTTTTAAAGTGTGTTGTAAATCATCCTCCATCATGACAATACTGCGTGTCACACATCGCTTTGGGTATATGGGAATTTCTGTCAAATAAAAACATTATGGTGTGTTTTTATCCAACTTATTCACTGGATCTAGCATCGAACGACTTCCAGCTCCTCCCCCAAATCAAAATGATTCAGGACATAAAGGCAGTATAAAAGCACAACTAAAGACCCTCAAAAAAGAGGACTTCCAGAACTGCTTCAGAAAGTGGCAAGAATGGTGGGATAAGTGTGTTCGAAGCAAGGGGGGAGTATTTTGAGGGAAGTTAATGGCAATGTGTCTTTTACTATAATAATTTTTTTTAATTAAACATTCACTGTATTTTTCTATTACACCTCATATGTGTGTGTATATATATATATATATATATATATATATATATATATATATATACTTTAATGGAGAATGTAAGTTTTATATGTTGTATCTACATGTATAATCTCTATATAATTATAGAAAATACATAATACATATGATGTCAGACAATTAAGTTCACGAACTCATCCTACACAAAGTGCTGAATATCACTTTTGAATACCTTATTGCTGAATATCACCATGGTCACCTTTGAAGTACTCCCCTTGGGAAGCTATGCACTGATGTCCATGCTTAGTTCACCCTTCAAAGCAATTTTGGAACTCTTTCTGGAATGGCTATCAGAGCTGTCGTTGTATTACCCTTGATGCCCTGAATGTTATCAAAATATCTTCCTTTCAATATTTCCTTTATCTTCGGGTAAAGTAAGAAGTCATTGGGGCCAGATCAGGTGAGTAGAGAGGGTGTTCCAATACAGTTATTTGTTTACTGGCTAAAAACTCCCTCACAGACAGTGCCATTTGAGCTGGTGTATTGTCGTGATGCAAGAGCCATGAATTGTTGGTGAAAAGTTCGGGTCGTCTAACTTTTACATGCGGCTGTTTGAGCACCTCCAAATAGTAAACTTGGTTAACTGTTTGTTCAGTTGGTACAAATTCATAATGATATCAAAAACAGGTTAGCAATAGCATTGCAAAAAGTTCGCAAACTTAATTGTCAAACCTTGTATGTATCTCCATACATATGTACATATACAAATCAGTTTTTCAATACTATATATATATATATATATATATATATATATATATATATATACACACACACACACACACACACACACACACACACACAATCTGGTTCACTTTTTAAATTATTCATTATTTCTATTTTAAATTTTATGTTATAGAAGAGTAGAGCTCTTTAATTCTGAAAGAATTAATTTTGTTTTCCTTTATTTAAGTTTTTTTATGGTCTCCTTGCATTTTTTATAGTGTAATATTATATATTCAGTTTCTGTGATGTTTGGGTTATATAGAGCCTGTGTGAGAATTAGAAAAAGATGTCTGTATTTATTTACATAGCCCTGCAGGTACCTATTTTGATGGCTGGATAGAGATACATACAAAATGAAAAGAAGTACCTGTTCCACCAGCGTGGGCTTGCAACCAAACCCTTTGCAGTTAACTATGTGCACAACTGTACACAGCAGCCCCTCATGGCTTTTAATTCCTGTAGCTTTATAAGAAATTGTTCCTCTTATTATTATGTATCTTATGTCTAATATTAACATTTTTACTCTTACATTATTTCTTTCTGCATTTTGGGGTATCAGTTTCTGATCTTTATTTTTAACCTATTATTTATCACAACTGATTCTCCCTCTGTTTTAGGGTGCACAGAAGGGACTAAGGTCTGCAGGCCGGCTTACAGGGGTAAGATGCCAACTTCTTGGGCAAGCAGGACTACTCCCAGACCACAGTTGAGCAGGGCTAAAGCCATGTCTCAGGTCTGCCTCAGTATCCAGAGTTGGACTGAGTTCATTGGGCCTGCCTTTGGGGGCATGGACAAGCATGGGTCCCTGGGAGGGCAGGACTGGTTCTGAATCACGGCTGAGAAGGTGTGAAGTTGGGTTATGGCCACTGCAGTGTCTAGAACCAGGACCAGGGCCAACAGCCTTGTCACCTAAAACACAACTAGGCATGATTTCTCCATAGTCCCTTGGTGTATGGTGCTGGTTGCAAGGACAACTTAGGCTGTTGCCAAATCCAAAGGGGGCAGACATCTTTCTGTCTCTGTCGCCAGGATCACAGTTGGCAAGCCCACCACCTGAGCATGTCCTACATTGTCACAGTGGACATCCTTGGTCTTTGACTTCACTGGGATTTTGCAAACTCCTACCTAGATCTCAAATCTCCCACAAATGTACATTTATCTATGGATGGACACCAAATTATTATGCTGTGGGGTACACAAGCAGGGACCTCTTATTTAGCTATCTTGTTGACATCACTCCTATAGAATTTCTTTTTGAGATAATGAAAATATTCTATAATTGACTGTGGAGATGGTTTCAAATATGTGTAAATATACTAAAAATCATTGAATTATATACTTGAAATATGTGAGTCATGCAGTATGTGAATTATATCTTAATAAATATGTTAAAATTATATATATATGTACATATATATACATATATGTATATACATATATGTGTGTATATATATATATATATATATATATATATATATATCATCTACAAATAAGGAAATCATACAACCCAGTATAAAAGTGGATAAAACATGACCTCAGACTTTCAGAAAAATGATGTAATTAACCAAATGGACAATAAACATATCATAAGGTTCTTATTTTCATTAATTATCAGGTAAATAAAATTTGAAAGGACAGTATCAACCAAACAACAACCAGAATGGGAAAACAACAAAACGTGTACCTGATAACGTGTACCTGAATAGATGCGGAGCAACTAGAACTGCAGGTGGGAGTGTAATTAGGTACAAATCTTTAGAAAATTGTTTGGTATCATATATTAAATCCAAACATACACATGCCCTATTACTGAACAAGTTTTCTCTCAGGAAATTAGGAATATATCCAGCAGAAATATGTATATATGTTCACTAAAACCATACAAGAATGTTTAAATCTGCACTATTCCTAAGAGCCAAATAAAATAGAAACAACTTCAGTGTTTATCAAGATTACAGTGAGTAAAAAAACTGTTATACTCACACAAAAAAATAATACCCACAATGAGAATGAACAATTTACAAGTACAATATAGATGAATCTAAGAAACCATAATATTGAATCAAATATCCAGACACAAAAGTGCATTCTGTATGATTCTTTTTATATAAAGACTAGGAATGATGGACAGACTTCTATTCCCTACAATATAGAAGAGTTGTTTTTCTGAACTCTTCTTACTATAAAATTACCAAAAAGCTGATATATGTCTAATATATATAATAATTTATAAATATATACTATATACATATCTATCTATCTATCTATCTATCTATCTATCTATCTATCTATACATATATATACATCATATATATACATATATATACATATATATGTATAAATGTGAAAGGTGTATATATATGTGTATATATATATCTATATATGTGTGTATATATATATATATATACAAATACTGGGGGTGCCCAAAAGATATATACACATAATTTGTATTCATCTTTTGTTATTTGCATATATTGAGCATTACAATTTTAATACATTGTTCTCCTTTCTTAAAATGTGTATACATTTTTTGGCACCCTTTGTGTGTGTGTGTATATATATATATATAAATTCTCTGGAATGAAACAAGAGCTTGAATCCAGTGAGTGAAGAGAAAACAAGAGCTATCTGCTACCTGCAGACATCAACTAGTTCCAATTGCCCTAGTGATTATTTTACCTGCTGTATGATTAGTATGAAAGACAAAAATATTAAATACACATGGGTCAAAAAGTCAGGTTAGAGACTGCTGAACAATGACTTATGCAAGGTCTCACTCTCAAGGCAATAGTGAACCATAACAAATCTACCTCTTGGATGCAGATTAGAAGGAACGAGTCTGGCTCAGCCATATATTGCTTTGGATGAAGGTTAATCTCTCTTAATAATCCATGGCTATCGATCAAAACTCATTTGAATTTGTGGCCTGAGTTAATATTTTCCTCATCTAGAAAAAATATAACATGAGGTTTTCAATTTAAATTGGAGTCAGACTGGACTCTCCTAGGGGTGTGGCCCAAGAAAATAAAAATTTTCTATGGAATAAAACAAACACATTTTATAAATGTTTCAAAGAATGTCCACAGATACTATTCAACTGTACATGAGTTTGTAAACCAGTCATCGTACAAGAATGAAAATATTTGAGTGAGACTCTTAATTATTCTTATTATACTCTTACAGTGTTTACCATTCTGATTACGTTGGAGCTAGAGCCCTTTCCAAAGCCTTTGCTCCTATAATCAGCTTACTGAAGATTGATGGGGAATAGTCCAAATTGACTCCTAATAATGCTTTATGCATCCAGATCATCCAAATGTGAAAATTTGCTTGGAGGCTACAAAATAAGGGCTCTTTCAATTCACTCATATAACTACTAGCACAGGAGATACAGTTGCTCTTGGAGGACAAGTTTCCGTGTTTATGACATGAGTGTGCAATAAGTACTCTTTCTCATTATGGCTCAGTTTGAAAAAGTGTTCTGCCTACACATCTAGGTATTTCCACCATTTTGGGAGATTTTGATTCAGGAATTGCCCTGCTGTTTACTACCATTAGGATTTGTTTCCCTAATCCATGTCAGTTAACCTGAAAAGTTGTAAATAATTTGGAAGAGTTATTTTAGAATGGTTGAGATACTTTCATTTTTTTTCCTATAAGACCTTTGGTCTTACTATGAAAGTTAATTTTTCTTACCCAGAAAACATCAAACTTCAAATATAAAAGATACTTAGGATGTCATCAAAATGGTGGCGTGAGGTGAGCCTCTATAAAGCTCCCTTGGGATTTACAACTGATCGAACAACAATAACTCCAGAAAGGACTCCCTGCACAGCAGACAGGAAAGACGAAGAGGCCCACTACGGAATTCACCTAAAGGTGGGCAAATCGCATGAGCAGGGCAAGAGGGAAGGGAGAAGTGTGAAGATGGAGCCACGCGGGCGCAGGACGCAGACCTAGCTCAGTGCTCCGAGCTCGCTGCATCCTGGAACTACCTTAGCTGCAGGAGAGGGAAGAACTCAGGCTGCTAGGGATCTGTTTATGGACCACAGGGCTGAGGGGACATAATATAACAAGGGTGAACCAAACACTCACGGCAGAGACCTCAGAGAAAAGACTGAGGGAAAAAGGCTGAAAACGGTGGTTTAAGCCCTCACTGCTGAGCAGAGAATGGAAGCCTTAGGAACTGAGACTAGCCGCCCACTCCCTACCCTCCCAGAGGTCACTCTGTCCCCACCGGACCGGTGCTAGAAGTGGAACAGTAGCAGTGTCAGATCAAAAGATGAGAATGTTTGCTGTTCTGAGAACTGTGGCCCGCAGACAGATTCACAGCCCAACAAGTTCCGGCAAAGGGGAGGGAGCTGTGGAAGCAGGACCGGCTGTGGTGGTGGTTGCTGCCATTGCTCTGGGCCACCTCTCACAACTCACCCCACCCCTGGCCCCACCTATCTGGGCAGATCCCTGCAGGAGTAAACAGAACTGCTGAAACATATGGGCTCTGAATCTGGTGCAGGAAGAGCTTTGGAACTTCAAAAGCTCTCCGCATACCCACCGGGACACTGCGCCTTGTGACCTAGATTAACTATTAACAGAGGAGAAGCCTGTCTCCCAGGGAATCCCCCCATTGTGTGAGAAGCTGGAATAGTGCAGAGTAAACATAACACTACCGTGTGAGAGAGAAAAAAAAAAGGCTGCAGTCAGAGAGAAAATAAAACATTCTACCAACAAGTACTGGAAAACTAAAGAAAGATCTCTTCCTATCAATCTGTTGCAGAAGCAACTCCTGTAGATGTCTAGGAAGAGAAATAATAAATCATTAATTGCCATGAATAACCAAGGAAACAAGACAGCTCAGAAAGAAAGTGAAAAGTCTCCAAAAAAGGCACTTAAAGATACAGAAATATGTGACTTAAATGACAGAGTATTCAAGATTGCTTTCTGAAAAAACTCAACGAGATGCAAGAAAACACAGATAGGCAGTTAAATGAACTCAGAAACCCAATCAAAGAACAAGATGAGCATTTTACGAAAGAGATTGAAATATTAAAAAAGAACCAAAAAGAATTTCTGGAGATTAAGAACTCAATAGAAGAAATTAAGACTGAAATAACCAGCTTAGGTACTAGAGTTGACGAGATGGAGGAAAGAATCAGTGACATCGAAGATAGAAATCTGGAAATGACAGGGATGGAAGAAGAAAGAGACTTGAGACTTAAAAGAAATGAAAGAACTCTACAAGAACTTTCTGACTCCATCAGAAAGAGCAACATAAGAATAATGGGAATACCAGAAGGAGAAGAAAGAGAGAAGGGAACAGAGAATATATTCAAACAAATTGTTGATGAGAACTTCCCAAACTTGTGGACAGAACTGGATCCTTGAATCCAAGAAGCAAATAAAACACCAAATTACCTCAATGCCAACAGGCTTTCTCCAAGGCACATTGTATTGAAGCTGTCTAAAATCAATGACAAAGAGAGAATCCTCAAGGCAGCCAGGGAAAAGAAGACGGTAACCTACAAAGTAAAGCCCATTGGATTATCATCAGACTTTCCAACAGAAACTACAAGCCAGGAGGTAGTGTAACCAAATATTCAAAGTACTGAAAGAGAGAAATTATGAGCCAAGAATAATATATCCAGCAAAGATACCCTTTAGATATGAAGGAGGAATAAAGACCTTTCCAGACATACAGAAGCTGAGGGAATTTTCTAATACACGACCTGCACTACAAGAAATACTAAAGGAGGCTATTCTACCACCATCGACAGGGACAATTTGTGGAAACCAAAACATAAAAAGGGGGAGAGTAAAGGCCTGAACCGGAATATGGGAATGGAGAAAGTAAGCATGCTGAAGAAAATGGAATACTCTAAATATCAAACTTTCTTTTACATAAACTTAACGGTAACCACTCAAAAAAAAAAAAAAAAAAAAAAAAACCCCACAAAATCCAGAGCTGAAATATGTACTGTAATAAAAGAAGAAACAGAGGGAAACATCACACAATACCACCACGCAGAAATAATAGAGAACAACAAAAAGGCAAAGAAACAATTGAGACACAGCCTTACCAGAAAACTAAGATAGAATGACAGGACATCCTCACATATCAATAATCACCCTAAATGTAAATGAACTGAACTCACCAATAAAAAGGCACAGAGTAGCAGATTGGATCAAAAAACTAAACCCAACTATATGCTGTCTCCAAGAGACACATCTCAGCTACAAGGACAAGTATAGACTCAAAGTGAAAGGGTGGAAATTGACACTCCAAGCAAATGGTACCCAGAGAAAATCAGGTGTAGCCATAATGATATCAGATGAAACAGAGTTCAGGGAGAAAATGATAAGAGACAAAGATGGACTTTTCATAATGATAAAGGGGACTATACAACAAGAAGACATAATAGTCATCAATATTTATGCCCCCAATCAGGGAGCACCGAAATATACCAAGCAACTACTAACAGAACTAAAGCGAGAAATTGACCAAAACAGAATTATACTAGGGGACTTAAATACATCATTGACAGCTATGGATAGATCATCCAAACAGAAAATAAATAACGAAATAGCAGCCCTAAATGACACATTAGATGAAATGGACATAATTGACATATATAGAGCACTTCATCCTAACATCAGACTATACATTCTTTTGTAGAGTACATGGAACATTCTGAAGGACAGACCATATATTGGGACATAAATTCAGCCTCAGCAAATTTAAGAAGATTGAAATCATAGCAGGCATATTCTCTGATCACAAGGCTTTGAAATTGGATGTCAACTGCAAAAAGAAAGCAGGAAAGAACACAAATACATGGAGATTAAACAACATACTTTTAAAGACCGACTGGGTCAAAGAAGAAATTAGAGGAGAGATCAAAAGATACATAGAAACAAATGACAATGAAAATACTTCCTACCAAAATTTGGGGGATGCAGCGAAAGCAGTTTTAAGAAGGAAATTTATATCATTACAGGCTTATCTCAAGAAACAATAAAAATCCCAAATAAAGAACCTCATGTTATACCTTAAAGAACTGGAAAAAGAACAAGTGAAACTCAAGGTCAGCAGAAGAAAGGAAATAACAAAAATCAGAGCAGAACTAAATGACAATAGAAAAAATTAATGTGACAAAGAGCTGGTTCTTTGAAAAGATTAACAAAATTGACAAACCATTGGCTAGACTCACTAAGATAAAAAGAGAGAATACACTAATTAACAAAATCAGAAATGAAAAAGGGGAAGTCATCACGGACACCTCAGAAATACAAAGGATCATCCAAGAATAATATGAAGGACTATATGCCACCAAACTCAATAACCTAGAAGAAATGGACAAGTTCTTAGAAACATATAGCCTTCCAAGGCTGAACCATGAAGAACTGGAAAATCTAAACAGACCGATCACCAGTAAGGAAATTGAATCAGTCATCCACAACCTTCCCAAAAGCAAAAGTCCAGGACCAGGTGGCTTCACTAGTGAATTCTACCAAACCTTCAAAGAGGATCTGATACCAATACTGCTCAAACGCTTCCAAAAAATTGAAGAAGAGACAGTATTCCCTAACTCATTTTATGAGGCCAACATTACCCTGATACCAAAACCTGGTAAGGACAACACAAAAAAAGAAAACTACAGACCAATATCTCTGATGAATACAGATGCAAAAATCCTAAACAAAATTCTAGCAAATCGAATACAACAATGCATTAAAAAGATTATTCATCACGACCAATTGGGGTTCATCCCCAGGGCACAAGGATGGTTCCACATCCGCAAATCCATCAATGTGATACATCACATAAACAAAATAAAGGACAAAAATCATATGATTATATCAATTGATGCAGAAAAAGCATTTGACAAGATACAACATACATTTATGATTAAAACACTTAATAAAATAGGTATAGAAGGAAAATACCTTAACATAATAAAGGCCATAGATGACAAGCCCTCAGCTAATCTCATAATTAATGGCGAAAAACTGAAGCCCTTGGCCCTACATTCAGGAACACTACAGGGTTGTCACCTATCACTTCTGCTTTTCAACATAATGTTGGAAGTCCTTGCCAGAGCAATCAGGCAAGAGAAAGAAATAGAAGGCATCAAAATTGGGACTGAAGAAGTTAAATTATCACTCTTTGCAGATGACATGATGCTATATATAGAAAACCCTAAAGACTCCACCAAAAAGCTATTAGAAACAATCAACGAATACAGTAAAGTTGCTGGCTACAAAATCAACGTACAAACGTCCATTGCATTCCTATATACTAACAGTGAAATCTCAGAAAAAGAAATACAAAAAACAATTCCTTTTGCAATTGCAGCAAAAAGAATAAAACACCTAGGAATAAACTTAACCAAGTATGTGAAGGACCTATATGCTGAAAACTATAAGACATTTTTGAAAGAAATTGAAGAAAGACACAAAGAAATGGAAAGACATTCCATGCTCATGGATTGGAAGAATCAACATAGTTCAAATGTCCATGTTACCCAAAGCAATATACAGATTTAATGCAATCCCCATCAAAATCCCAATGGTATTTCTTAAAGAAATAGAACAAAAAATCATCAGATTTATTTGGAACAACCAAAGACCCCGAATAGCCAAAGCAATCTTTAAAAAGAAGAACAATACTGGAGGTATCATACTCCCTGACTTTAGCTTGTACTACAGGGCAACAATAATCAAAACAGCATGGTATTGGCAGAAAAACAGACACATAGACCAATAGAATAGATTGAGAATCCAGAAATAAAACCACATAAATATGGACAGGTAATTTTTGACAAAGAATCTGAAAACATACAACGGAGCAAAGACAGCCTCTTCAATAAATGGTGCTGGGAGAATTGGATAGCCACAGGCAAAAGAATGAAACTGGACTGCTATCTGTCACCATCTACCAAAATTAATTCAAAATGGATCAAAGAGTTAAGCATAAGACCTGATACAATAAACTGCATAGAAGAAAACATAGGTACTAAACTTATGCACCTTGAGTTAAAAGAGCATTTTATGAATTTGACTCCAAAGGCAATGGAAGTAAAAGCTAAAATAAACGAATGGGACTATATGAAACTTAAAAGCTTCGGCACAGCAAAAGAAACTATCGACAAAATAAAGAGGCAACCAACCGAATGGGAGAAGATTTTTGCAAACAGTGCCTCCAATAAGGGGCTAATATCCCAAATATACAAGGACTCATGAAACTCAACAACAAAAAAACAAACAACCCAATTGAAAAATGGGCAGAGGACCTGAAGAGACATTCCTCCAAAGAGGGCTTACAAATGGCAAATAAACATAAAAAAATGCTCAACATCACTAATCATGAGAGAAATACAAATCAAAACCACAATGAGATATCACCTCACCCCAGTCAGAATGGCTACCATCAACAAGACAACTAGTAACAAGTGTTGGAGAGGCTGTGGTGAAAAAGGAACCCTCATACACTGTTGGTGGGAATGCAGACTGATGCAGCCGTTATGGAAGGCAGTGTGGAGGTTCCTCTAAAAATTACAAATAGAATTACCATATGACCCAGTGTTGTTCGGGGGACCCTGCTCGCTGCACTATTTGTCGTGCAGGGTGCCAGACGGAGTCTCTTCTCCTGCTCCCCACATAAGAACACAGGACATGGCGAGGCCAAAAAGGAACACCCACGGAGCCATAGATGGGGGAGTCATACCACTATATTCTCGCTGGCGGCATCTGCCTCTCTGCAATCCGCTCCTGCAGGCCCAGCCACCATCTTCTTGCTAGCCCCCATTTTTTTTTTCTGCTAGGGTAGCCACAGCAGTTATATTAGTGGCCAATGGCTCACTGGTTACAGCTGATGGCCATCCAATCACAGTTGATGGCCATTTACTACCTGAGCCAGCACCTGTCTATGTGAGGCCGAGAGCCTGGAAACTACTTTCTGGGGCTCTGTCCCCACACCCAGCAATCCCTCCCCTGGGTATCTACCCAAAAAATCTGAAAACATTTATCCATAAAGACTCGTGTGCTCCAATGTTCATTGCAGCTTTGTTTACGGTGGCCAAGACATGGAAACAACCAAAATGTTCTTCGATAGATGAACGGATAAAGAAGTTGTGGTATATATACACAATGAAATACTATTCGGTGGTAAGAATAGATGATATAGGAACATTTGTGACAACAGTAATGGATCTTGAGAGTATAATGCTAAGCGAAATAAGTCAGACAGAAAAAGCAGAGAACCATATGATTTCACTGATATGTGGTATATAAACCAAAAACAACAAAAGAACAAGACAAACAAATGAGAAACCAAAGCTCATAGACACAGACAGTAATTTAGTGGTTACCAGAGGGCAAGGGGGGTGGGGGGGTGGGAGATGAGGGTAAGGGGGATCAAATATATGTTGATGGAAGGAGAACTGACTCTGGGTGGTGAACACACAATGGGATTTATAGATGATGTAATACAGAATTGTACACCTGAAATCTATGTAATTTTACTAACAATTGTTACCCCAAGAAATTTAAAAAAATAAAATATATTTGACAGTACATCTGTTGAAAATGTAAATTAGTAAAACCAGAAAAACAGTTTGACGAACACATCTGAAAATCTCTGAAACAGTCATTCTTTTGCTAACATTTTATTGCGAGTATTTGAAACGTGGGCAAGAATTTGGATATAACTACTTTACTACACTGATATTTATGACAAAAAAAGAAAACATTATGTTCAGTCCATATTGTAGAATATAATGCAGGTTCTAAAAACATTTAAAGAATATTCAATGACATGAGAAAATTAAGATTAAACTGTTTATTAAGTCAGAAATCAGGATACAATCTGCTTTAAAAATATAATATTAATTATGGATTTTGGCTTACAAGTCATTATAATTTTGGGGTGTATTTATTAATTTCTCTGCAAGGAGAATGTATTACATTTGAATGAGAAAAATTACTTAAAATATTACATTGAAGTGTAAATATTTTGGATAATTTACATTCTTTTTGAAAATAGCAGTAGTGTTCACATACATTTAATTATTTTAATTATATTATGGATGCATCCCTTTGAGATATTATGAGTAGGTTTTAAACTCATGCTTAAGAAAGCATAATAAAAGAGTCCATAATAAACTGTAGTACAAAATAAAACATACATTCACAAATTCTGCTGCAATATATAACAAATGCATATTTTGAAATGTATCCTAGAAGTAGCCATGATGTATTCTACCATGGCACATAGTAGGCAATTAAATTCCTCACACTGGGGTGTATGATAATTACAACAAATTAGCCTTATGCTGAAAATAAAGGATTTACTCTACATAATTATTAATCTATAAGAAGTTTCTACAGCACCAAAGCAAGGTATTTCAAAAAAAAAAGAAAAGTCTGTCTAAGGTATTGGTTCTCTTTCTAGCTCTGAAATAAAATCACCAGGGAGATTCACTTTTAAAATACCTAGGCCCTATCCCCAGGTATTCTGTTTTAAATAACCTAGGGGCAAGACCTGGCACCAAAAAGTTTAAAACTCTGCCCCATCACCAGACTCTGTGTAGACAGAATTGAGAACCAATAGTGTAGAACTTCTGACTCCCCTTAATTGACTCTTGTTCCTGCTTCCACAAAGTAACATGCCCAAATTTAAAGCCACTGGAAATTAAACTATTAGGATTGCCACTAATTTATCAATATTTGCTGCCTTTGTTTCTATACTGTAATTTTCTAACAAGTAGGTGAATTTATCTATTTTGAACGAGATTTCTGAGAGAGAAGAGTAAATGGACACTGTGAACGAGCCAGAAATAAAGAGTAAACTTCAAAGTTTTAAAGATGACAAATGATAATTTAATGAAAATGATTTGTATAGGTCAGATAAGTATACAATCAGATTTCCAGATATTAACTTACAGCTTATTCTGTATATGATTCATTTAATCTCTGCTCAGTTCTGAATAATTGAAAGCATTTAACTAAGGAACAATATCACTGATTCAAAGAAACTTAAACTATATTAATAAATATTTTCTACTACAATGTTCGAAATCACTTGCACAAATTGGATAGATGCATAAGGTTTCTACTAATTTTCTTAAAATGTGAGTTAACTTGATTTTCTAAAACAAAAATATGAAGAACTAAGTTGCCCCTAAATTTTCACAAATCAACAGTAACAGAGTTAAATCTTGCACCTTGAAACTTAGGGGGAAAATAATTGTATGCCTTTCTCATCATATTATGTACAAATAAAATATTTATAAACCTAAGCTCTGTCAGCTTTGTTTAAATATTGTGTTTTGTCAAAAAACAAGATGGCAAACTGAGCATCAGGAATATAGGACATTGGAAATAGGGGTCATTTCTTTGGAATTAAAGTGTATTTAACACCTTGTAACAAAAAAGTACAAAAGAAAAACTGAACAAATTTCATTGCCATAAAGAAAGAAACCTAAATATAATAGTAACCAAACTTAGATTATTCCAAATTTCTATCTGGGGACCAGTTACCTCAGAATCATCATTCCAGGAAGCCTGTAAAAAATAAATATTACAAGGGCCCGCTCCCAGGAATTCTGATTTAACAGAGCTAGGAAACTGTTATTCAGAACACATTCACCAGGTGAGTATGCTGGTATGCAGTAAGTTTTGAGAACCCCTGAAATCTAGATCTTGTCTATGATATATGCATTCCTTCTGAAAAATAAGATAGCTAAACCTTAATCATTATCTATAATGTGCAGTAAACTGACATATTGGAAAGTATGCTATTTGGAAGAGTCTGGGCACATTTCCCATGGTGTTTAAATTGAAATTTCTTTCTCTTTTAGAATTGGCATATTTATTATCCATATTTTCAACTTTTTCTCACCACCTATTCCATCTGATACCTTGAAATTTAAACCATGCTATTCTGATTTTGCATTTATAATAAAGTCATGAGCTGCATAATGACTTTTTGGTCAGCAACAGACTGCATATACATTGGTGGTTCCATAAGATTATAAAGGAGCTGAATTTCCTGTAAGAAATGGAAGGATTTGAGTTTCAGGATTACTTTGTTCTCTGATGAGAGCAGTAACTGTGGGGCCTGGCAGTAGATTCCCTCCCACTCACAGCACCCCAGTTTCGAGTGCACAGATTCCATTCTAATCAGTCAGCCACTGACCTGTTTCAGCACAAAGGAACCTGCCTCCCCAGCACTTCATATTCAGAGGCTGCTACAGCCCTCCCAGATCTAGCCTGATGGTCTTCAGAGCACATTGCCGTAATTGTTTTGTTGAGGCCCTACAATCCAGTACAAGGACACAGGTCCACAGCAGCTACGTTAACAAGTATTAAGTGACACTCACTGCCACTTTAGCAAAAGCTTTCTGTGGTAGTGTGGAGCCAGCCTGTCCTTGTAATTTAGAAATATTTTCAGGTTGTAAAGATGTAAAGCATAGATAAGTTTTCTTTTGTCTATCAGTCTAATGGCAGAGAGAGTCCTTTGTGCCAGACAGAGTCAATGGAACAAAAAACACTTCTCAAGGTCAAAATTTTGAGACCTCAGTTCTACACCCTCTCATGATAAACATCTATATTTTTAGGAATGTCACCATTTCCCAATCTGACGACTGCTCCAACACATAATAGCCAAAACTACATTGCCATGATAAGGGTTCTATGTTCCTTTATCTCTCCCTTTTGATTCCTTATTCCTATTGATCTTCAGGCCTACTTCCTCCTGATAGTCACTATTATGGTGGTCTATGCCCTGCCCAGCCAGTTTCTCCTCAATATTTCCAAGCAATCCAGCCTACGTCACTGTTTATGGGGCAGCATTTATAGCTTTGATATTCTATTTATGACTGTCAGAAGGAAGCAAAGGCAGGCCATGTGGGACATTATTTATAAAGTTTAGAGTAGTGTACAGTCATGCCCCAGGCCTTCACATTCACTCACCACTCACTCATTGATTCACCCAGAGCAACTTCCAGTCTTGCAAATGGTAAATGCCCTACACAGGTGTACCATTGTTTGTTATCTTTCATACTATACTTTTATGGTACTTTTTCTACATTTAAATGTTTAGATACAAAAATATTTGCCATTGTGTTACAATTACTCACAGCATTCAGTACAGTAACATGCTGTACAAGTTTGTAGCTTAGGAGCAAAGGGCCATACCACATAGCCTAGGTGTGTAGCAGGCTATATCATATAGGTTTATGTAAGTGCTCTTTATGTTATTTCCACAACAAAATTGCCGAAAAACGCATTTCTTAGGATGTATCCTTGTTGTTAAGTGATATATGACTACACACACACACACACACCAGGGGTGCCAACGAAAGGTATACAAGTGGACACTTTGGTCAATGTTGCTCAAGCAGTAGTTCACCATAATCAGAAGTGTCTGGACGCTGATGTCTTTGAGCACCTCTTGTAATTGCAGAAGTCAAACGTGACTTGTATTCATCTTTTGTTATTGGTATATATTGAGTATTACAATTTTAATACAGTGTTTTCCTTTCTAAAAATGTGTGTGCACTTTTTTGGCTATAGATAGATAGATAGATAGATAGATAGATAGATAGATAGATAGATATATGATAGATAGACATATATAGAGAGAGAATTCTAAGCAGCCAATTCCCCTTTGCCAAAGGCTTGAACCCTCTAACTGGTATTTTTCTGAAGGAACTATTATCCTTAATATTACCTTCCTTAATCAGAAGAACCCATGGCAGCTTCTGAAAGCGATGGATTATCAGAGAAAGGAGGTATAGTTAAACAGCTTACAAAGGATAACGCACAATTAAACATTATAATTCTAAAAATGTATCCCTCCAAAAATGAAAATTGAATTTGGTTAACAGGATGTATAATTTTATTATTTTTTTCAGTTATTTTTTCTTACCTTTTCCTGGTGGTTATATTAAAATTGATTTCTGATGTTCATGGATATAGCAATCTAGGCTTTGCTAATTCTATGAGGGAAACTCCCTTAACTTCACATCGCAAGGGAAATATGCTCGTGTGTTCTTGTCACATGAAAGCATCTGATGCCTCTGCTCTACTCAAACTTTCAGTCAGCCCTTTAATAAGTCTTATGCATTCTCCAGGATGCAGGGTTATTATTCCAATTTTTTGCTACATCTTTTCTGTGGAGGTTTCCCAGGCAGGCATTGAAAAATGTAAGAGAAGAACAAATGTGAATTGTTGTGACTGTTAATCATGTTCTACTGAACTTGGACAAAATTCCAGATCTGCCTAAAATAAGCAGCAGCTGGACACTTCTTTCCCCATTGAAAGGACTGTGTCCACTGTGAATGAGAAGATTAAAGTGTTCATTTATTGATACTAAAATGTTTTTAATGTAGCAAACATTTATCAAATAACTCACCTCTACCTATCAAAATGCCACTAACATAATGCATCACACTTATCAAAATACATGTTATTTAAATGCTCATATGAAAATAAAAATAAAAACAGAAACCAAAGCTAGCAAATTCTCTGCTAGCTTTTGCAAAGTACTTTTTTCACCTGGAAATAAAAGAAGTCTTCAAAAGTCAGTCAAAATGATAAGAAAGATACAGTCAATGCTCTATAATTATTTGATGCCAACTTTTCCTAAGTTTTATATTTATTTAATGCAAACACACTAAGTTGTGAGCTAGCTTTTCATCTGGTGAGATATGTTTCTTACCAGAAAAAAAGTGAGACTTTAACTAATATCCTTTTAGGAGTTTATTATATAGAAAGATGTATCAATATCCTCATATTCACCACAGATGTGCATTCTAAGAAGTGGATCTATGGTTTATGAGAGGCCCACATTATGGAGTTGGATTAATTTGGATGCAAAATCCAGAAGGATTTTTGGTGTTTGGTTCCTACTGTATTGTTTAGGTGAGTCATAGCAAGACACATTTCCTGTTAATTACTGTGTTATATTTTGTTTTCTGTATATGCTGTATTGTTTAAGTTGAAGTTCATTTTCTTTTAGCCTATGAATGTCCAATTGCTTCAATGCCATTTGTTGAAAAGAATATCTTTCCTCCATTGGATTGCTTTTGTAACTTTGTCTGTATCAGTCAGGCATATCTGTGTCCTTAGTCTGCTCTTAGTCCATATATTTCTGGGTCCTTAGTTTGCACAAGCTGCTACAAAAGAATGCAATAGACTGACAGCTTAAATAACAGAATTTGATTTCTCACAGTTCTGGAAGCTGGGAAGTTCAAGATCAAGGTGCTGGCCAATTTGGCTCTTGAGTGTTCTCTTCCTGTTTTTCAAATAGTCGTTTTCTTACTGTGTTTTTACACGGCAGAGAGAGAGAGAGAGAGAGCTCTGGTGTTTCTTCCTTTCTCAATAATTTTTTTCAATTAGGGGTGGAATACAATATCATATTAATTTCGTGTGTACAACATAGTAATCAGACATTTATATAATTTATGAAGAAAAAAGACCAATCCTATTAAGGGGGTCTGCCCTCTTGAACTCATCTGAAGTTAATTACCTAACAAAGTCCCCACGTCCAAATACTATCATGTTGGGAACTAGGAGTTCAACATATGTTTTTGGGAGGACAGAAATATTGAATCCATAACAGTCTTCTATTTCATTCTACTGATTTATGGTTCTATTCCTCCACCAGCAACACACTGTCTTGATTATGGTGTTTATAAAGTAAGACTTGACATCTGGTAGAGTGATCCTCCCACAGTATTATTTCTCTCCAAAAGTGTTTTAGTTACCCTAGGGTCTGTGTCTTTCTATATTAAACTTAAAATAAGCTTGTCTATGTCTAAAAATCCTTGCTACACTTTTAATAGAAATTGTAGTAGATTAATAAATACAAATTAATAGATCAATTTGCTGAAAATACAATTTTTTACTAAGATGCAGTTTTCCAATTGATGAACACTGCATGTGTTTTTATTTACGTAGGTCTTGTTTGAATTTTTTCCATCAGCATTTTGTAATATTCATCATGTAAGTCTTGTACATATATTGTTATGTTTATCCTAAGTATTTAATTTTCTTTGGAGTGTTTGAAATATCACATGTTCATCATTAGTATATAAAAATGATACTGATTTTGTGCATTGGTCTTGTATCTTGCACACTTGCTGTGTTCATTTATTAGTTCTAGGGGATTTTTGTAGGTTACTTGGGATTTTCTACCTATAAAATCATGCCATCTGCAAAGAGGGACAAATTTCTTTCTTTCTTTACAATATATATATCACATTTTAAATTTTTTAAAATTTTCAATTACAGTTGACATTTAATATTATATTACTTTCAGGTGTATGGCATAGTGGTTAGACATTTACGGTGGTTAGATAATTTATGAAGTGATCACCCCAATAAGTCTAATACCTCCCTGACACCATATATAGTTATAATATTATTGACTATATTCCCTATGCTGTACTTCACATCCCCATGACTATTTTGTAACTGCCAATTTGTACTTCTTAATCCCTTCACCTTTTTCATTCAGTCTCCCAACACCCCCATCTGGCAATCATCAGTTTTTTCTCTGTATCTGTGAGTTTGCGACAACATGGATGGACCTAGAGAGTATCGTGCTAAGCAAAATAAGTCAGAGAAAGACAAATGCCATATGATTTCACTTATATGTGGAATATAAAAAGACAAAATAAATGAACAACTTACAAATACAATATGTATCACTTATTTCTCTTACCTGTCATATTGTTATGGCTAAAACTTTTAGGCTGTATAAGAGCGGTGAAAGCTGACATCCTAGCCTCATCATTTAGGAAAATCATCCAGTGCTTACTATTAAATATTATGTTACCTGTAGGTTGTTCTGCACATAGAATTAAATTAATCAATTTCAGAATTTATTTTTTTTCTGTCAATTTGAGGCTGTTCACCTGTATTCTAAAATTGCTGAATATTATCATGATTAGGCATTAGATTTTGTCAAATGATTTTCTTCATCAATTGACATGATCATGTGCTTTTTTTCTATAGGCTGTATTAAGAAAATTTTATTGCTTCTCATGACAATTTTAGGAGAGAAGGAGTTGATTAATTCAATGACTCAAAGATGTAATAAAAGACAAGCTATTTCCACTGTTCTGTTTTGTCTTCTTATCTTGTTTAGGCTCAGGCCTTTATGGTCTCAAGATGGCTGCCATAGTTCATTGGTTTCAAAGGCTCAAAGAGGAAAAGATTACGTGTGTCTTCCTTCTGTTCCATTGGAAGGGTGATGAGAACTCTTTTAGAAGTTCCCTAGCTGACTCCCTCTCACATCTCATTGGACAGTGCTGCTTCACATGCTTATTCAAGTATTGGTAAGGGAAATTGTGATGGGTAATATTATGTGTCAACTTGAGTAAGCCACAGTACCAAACATTTGGCCAAACAACTCTGGATGTTGTTGTGAAGATATTTTTAGATGAGATGAACATTTAACTCAGTAGACACTGAGTAAAGCAGATTGCTCTTCATGTTATGGATGGCCTAATTCAATCAAATTGAAAGTGCTAAGAAAAAGGGTGGCATACAGAAGAAGAAATTAAGCCAGCAGTTTGCCTTCAGACACAAATTGCAAGATCATTTTATTTTCTTAGATTTCCAGCATATTTCCTACCGTGCAGGTTTTTGACTTACCATTCTCCACAGTAGTGTGAGCATTTTTTTTTAAAAGCATTGCCATTTTTCATTCATTTAGTTTTAAATAGCAAGTACAAGGTAATATTTCACACTTGCAGATATTATGTTTTTATGGGTAAAAAGTAGTATTTTTTCAAAAACAGATATACAAGCTATTATAGAATTTAAAAATCAGATTTATTGAGATATAACTGACATAAAACATGTAAGTTTAAGGTTCAAACATGATGATTTAATACACTTATGTGTTGCTAAATAATTAGCAAAGTCAGGTTAGTTAACACCTCCATCACCTCAAATAATTACTGTGGTGTTTTTTTTTGGTTTTTTTTGTTTTGTGTGTGTGTGTGTGTGTGTGTGTGTGTGTGGTGAAAATATTTAAAGGCTACTTTCTTAGTAACTTTCAAGTATATAAATATGGTATTTTTAACTATAGTCATCATATTGTTCATTAGATCCCCAGGAATTATTTATCACATAACTAAAAGTTTGTACCCTTTAATGGAAACCTTCTCATGATCTTCACTCTCCTGACCCTGGAAAACACCATTCTATTCTTGAATTCTGTGTTTGACTATTTTAAATTCCACATATAATGATGTCACACAGTATTTGCCTTTCTCTGTCTGACTTATTTCAGTTAGCATAACGCTTTCAAGGTCCATCCATGGTGTTCCAAATGGCAGACTTCCTTCTTTCTCATGACTGAATAATATTTCATTTTGTGCCTACATATATCTCACATCTACTTATCTGTAGATGGACACTTAGGCTGTTTCCATATCTTGGCTTTTGTAAATAATGCTGCAATAAATATTACAGTATAGACATCTCTTCAAACTGTTGATTTCATTTCTTTGGTTATATACTTAGAAGTGAAATTTTTGAGTCATTCTACTATTAATTATTTGAGGAACCTCCATACTGTTGTTTGTAGTGTCTATACCTTTTTATATTCTCAAGAATAGTGTACAAATGTTTCCATTTCTTGACATTTTTGCCAACACTTGGCATCTCTTGTCTTTTTGATAAAAGACATTCTAACACATCTGAGGTGATATCACACTGGGGATTTGATCTGCATTTCCCTGATGCTTATTGATGCTGGGCATCTTTCCATGCACTTGTTGGCCATTTGGATGTCTTTTTTAGAAAATAATAAGTGTATTTATTTTCTCTACCCATTTTTAAAAGCAGATAACTTGTGGGATTTTTTTTTACTATTGAGTTGTATGAGTTCTGTATATATTTTGAATATTAATCTCATTGTATGTATGGTTTGTAAACATTTCCTGCAGTTCTAAAGTTTGCCTTTTTATTTTGTTGATTGCTTCTTTTGCTGTGCAGAAGTTTTTTCATTTGTTACAGTAGCTCTTATTAATTTTTGCCTTTGTTGCTTGTACTTTGTCATGCGCTTTCTGCCCCCATCTCCCTCTGTTCTTCTGTTACTCCAATATTGACAGATTGTTTCTTTTAATGTATCCCATACATCACATATTCTTCCTTTTTTATTTAAGAATATATTTATGTGTGTGTATACATTTAAAGAAATATCTTTGTTTTTTTTAATCTCTTAGTCCCTTATCATATAACATAAGATACATCGACTTTCTCTCATAATATTCAAATATTCTTAGATTTACATCATAGTAATTAAATTACAGGATATCAGGAGAACTGTGAATATCACACAAGGACTTTGCACACTCTTCTGGAGAAAAGGTTAGAGGATTTTTTCCTTTACATAGGATAGTTGTATCATGTTATGCATAATCATCATCTTATTATTGTCATTATTCAGAGATTAAGTACGGTTTAAGGAGGTGCATATGGGTGTCAAGTTAACAAGTGGTGGATTTGTGATCATTAATTTTATGTGTCAACTTGGCAAGGCTATGTACCTGGATATTTAGTCAAACACATGTGAATATCACAGAAAAGACTTTTCTTTATGAGATAAACATTTAACTAAGTAGACTTTCAAGAAAAGACATACCACTCCGTAATGTGGTGGACTTGATCAAACCACTTGAAAGGCTTGAGAAAGCCTTTGGACTGCAACCTTGGATGCAGTCTTGAGAAAAAGACTGACTTTCCCTGAGGAAGAGGGAATTCTGCTACATTGTCTTAGGACTTAAGCTGCAACATCAATTTTTCCTTGGGTCTCTAGCAGGTCAGACTGTCCTGAAGATTTTGGACTTGCCAACCTTCAAAATTCCTTAAAATAAATATCTCTTTCTCTACACACACACACACACACGCACACACACCACATCCTATTTACTTTGTTACTCTGGAAAACACCAAGTACTAGAGGAATAAAATACCATGATCAACCTAGATTAATCACAATTCATTTCTGGGATGGGAAACAGCCGGATGTTTATGAAACACATGAACATCTAATACTTGAGCAAACTGGATATTTGTTAGTAAAGAAAAATATGGTGGAATGTATGTTTAGTAGCGAGAACTAGTGTTTGCTATAATCACATTTTTGATATCTGCAACCTTGGATGTTAAGTTGACCATTTGTATTAAGCACAGGTCTATATCAATAAAATGCATTCATTTTTCAATAAAGAAACCCAAGCAACTAGACTTCTTTCTTTCTTTCTATTCTCCTCTCTCCTTTCCACCAAAATCTGCAATTCAACTTTAGTTTCCATTTTAACAACATTGTGAAGGGGTGACTGTGGAGAAAGAAAGCCTTAGATTTTATTGGACTTTGGTTTAAATCACAAATATATACATATATGTACCAACAGCTAAAAAAACAACAGCAACATATATTTATTGATTGCCAATTATGGCCAGGATCTTGGGATATAACAGTTAACAGGAAGAAAAAACAAAAACAGTTCCCATGGAAGTTATATTGTAGTGAGCAAATTCAGTGTATTAATCTCTAATGTGCCAAATCAATGTCTTCTTCCATCTGGTTCTTGTAGTATTTCTTAACAGCTTTTTTGAGACATAATTGACACACCATACAATTTACCCATTTTAAGTTCGCAATTTAATGTTTTGTTTGGTTTTACCATATTCACAGATATGTGCAATGATCACCACAGTCAATTTTAGACCTTTTCATCATCTTCAAAAGAAACTTCATACTACACTTGTAGTTTGTCTGTTTCTTTATTCAGCTTCTTCAGTTTATGTTTAATCTATTTTGAAACTCTATTGTTTTTGTGCATATACATTTAGGATCATAATGTCTTCCCGGTGGATTGATCCATTTATCATTACGTTACATCCCTCTTTGTCATTAGTAATTATCATTGCTTTGAAGTTTTTGTGCTGCCACTATAGCCATTATATCATCCCACTGCTGCACACTGGTGTGGGTTGGTCCTGGAGCTCTGCTGGAGAATAAGTCACAAACAGTTTGAGCCATTGTTTTCAGTAGGTCTGAGGTTTTTCATTAGATCCCTGCTGGGATCTTCATTTCTTTTTTTTTTTTTTTCCCCCACAATGATAACCTGTTCACAGCTCTGGGTTTCAGATTTCTCTGGTGCACAGTGCAGGATAAATGGCAGATAAACAAAGAAAAACCAGGGAACACACCGTGATTACATTTAAAAATCTTGATGTTTCAAGCCATTTCACCTTTGTCTTTCCACCTTTCCAAATCCTTACTTGATCGTTAAATTATCTCAAGACTATTTGGTTTTATTAAGAAGGAAGGAACAAGAAAAACTAAGTCTAGACTATTTTGTCTCAGGACTGCAAATCTATACCCATTTAAAAAAATATGTATTGTTTCTCTGGGCTTAGAAGCACTTTACTAGATACGGCAGAGGGTAACTTTGTTATTCCCATAAAGAGTATACATATAGTACAGTAATTTCATTCTTGCTTGTGCATTAGAATCATGTGGTATAGTAGAAAATATACTTGGAGACTCGAAGATTTGCATGCAGGAGGTTTATTGCAAAGTGCTCCTGTAATAACAACTGTAAGAGAGGAGGAAGAAAGATTTGGCAGTGGAAAAAGTTCAACAGCAATAAAATAAAAACAGAAGCTTCTGCTGTTTTCCCAGGGAGTTCTGGGGCTATCAATAAAATGGTCTTCCAGAACTGGCCCAACTGAGGTCCGGGGTAGGGAATTTGTACTCATAAAGTGACCAGTCAGTGGGAGTGAGCTACCTCTAGTATAGGAGTATAATTTGGGGAGAGGTAGTTTCCTTTTGCAGGGGTGATTTTTGTTAAGGTCTCAGCTGTGAGCCATTAGCAGCCAGCACTCCTGGCAACTAGGAAATGAATGTCTGGTTCCTGTAAAGAAGTCTGTCAAATGCATGTCAGGACACACTACACCTAGATAACTTGCAAAATTTTCAGATACTCAGTCACTAAAGCAGGATATTCTGACTCAAAATATCTGTAGTTTGACATAGGCATTTGTAATTTAAAAAATCTGTACAAGTATTTCTTGTACATGACCAGGGTTGAAAACTGCCTATCTACTTTGTGATTATTAACATGCTTCTGATGGACACACATGAGGAGGAGATACAAAGGAAAATAAAGATTAGCATGGGGTGGGGAAGGTCCAGGATGGCAAAATAAGTAAATGCTATGCCTGCCTCCTCCCCTCAGCACATTAAAATTACAACTAAATTATAGAACAAACAACTTTGACAATCACTTGAAGATTAGCTGAACAGAACTCCTATAACTAAGGATATAAAAAAGAGGCCACATCGAGACTCGTGGGAGGGGCAGAGAGGTGAAATAGGCTGACCCCAAACCCATAGCTAGTGGTTGAACACTGGGAGGAACACCTCAGTGATGGAGGACCCCTTGAAGAGTGAGGGACCCAGCCTCACACCAGGCTCACCAGCCCAGGGGTCCTGTACCAGGAAGTAGAGTCCCCACAACATCTGGTGGTGAAAATTAGCAAGGATTCTGTCCATTCCAGTGAGATGGAAGGTAGCTGGAAACCCAGATGCCCTGTTAAATGGCCTGCACACAGACTCACTCACTTGTAAGAATGCACCCTGGGCTCCGGCAGAGGGGCAGCAACTTGAGAGGTGCCAGAGACACATGGGGGAAGACTGAGTTGTGTGGGTCAGGCTAAGGGCTGTTATAAGGACAGCCACCATTGTCTCTGTGTGGAGCCTACCTCACAGGTAGCCTACAGGAGGGCACCATCTTTCCTGTGTTGAACCTTCCCCCTCAGGGCCAAATCTGAGACCGCATTGGTCTGGTAAAATTTGTGCTCTCCGCAACTTTGTGACTCCATGGAACCCTGTCTCACCAAGGTAGTACGGCATTGCCCAGGGCACTCTAAACTCCTGGGAAGCCAATCTTGTCCCAACAGCTGAGGGAGGCTTGTGCAGCAGAAGATGCCCCACAGCAGCCTGGGAAATTTTTGGTGGTGTGCAGTAAGGCCCAGCTTATGCTTCAGCCTTTCTTGGTTGGCTTTCAGGGATCTGCAGGTTTGAGGCAAGTGATGTCTGGCCGTGGAGTTCTCAGGTATTTTTGTAGAGTGGCCACAGGCTCAGCACTGATGCAAGAACTGAATCTGAATTAACTATAAAATCCACTGACCACACCATGGTGACTCCCTGGGACCCTGCCCCACCTAACTCAGGCAGCATCACCGAAGGCACTGTCAACACCAGGTCAAAAAGCCTGACCTGCACACCTAAGAAGGTACTTTCAGTGGCTGCAGGTGGCAATAGAACTGGGGGTGGGGTAAGGGGGCTGAACCTTTTGCTAGGATGACCCAGGAACTATACTGGTGGCAGCCAGCCTCAGTTCATTGTGAGGCCACCCCAACACGACTCTAGGTCCAGCACAGGCAGCAACCAACAGCATATAGCTTTGTAGTTCTTACCAGGTAACCCTGAGCTGGTCACAGACAAAGCTGATATTGGTCTGCACGTAAGCACATCCAAAGAGGCACCCAAAACAAACTCAGAGGCCAGCCTCAGACCACACCAGAGCATTGCCCAATAGCCACACAAATGGCACACCAAAAGGGTGGCCTCAACAGGCAGAAGAGCTTTCTGGGGTGAACCCCCGCCTGAGAGGTCAGCCACTAAACAGCAACTCGTGAACTGTGGGTGCAGCCACTCCTTACAGCCAGTCAGCCTGAGACTCAATCCCACTCACTGATGTGCCAAAAGCAGTCAAACCTCAACTACAACAAGACAATACACACAAGGGACACTCCTGGAACACACACACAGGTGATCAGGGAGACTGCATAACTGGACCACACAGGACATAGAAGAAATTCAACAAAGAAACAGCAAGCATAAAGAAGGACATAGAAACCATAAAAAAGAATCAATCAGAAATGAAGAATGCAATAATGAGAAAAAAAGAATACACTGCAAGGAATATACAGCAGATTACATTAAGAAGAGGATTGCATCAGTGATTTAAAAGACAAGGTAGCAAAAAATACCATATTGGAACAACAAAAAGAAAAAAAAGATAATTTAAGGGACTTCTGAGACAACATCAAGCATAACAACATTTGCATGATAGGTGTACCAGAAAAAAAGGAGAGGGTGCAAAGGATCGAGAACGTATTTGAAGAAATAATGATTGAAAACTTCCCTAACCTGGCAAAGGAAATGACATACAAGCCCAGGAAGTGAGGAGCATCCCAAACAAGATGAACCCAAATAAACTCACATCAAGACACTTCGTAAATAAAAAGGCAAAAGTTAAACACAAAGAGAGAATTGTAAATGCAGCAAGAGAAAGATAACTAGTTACTTAAAAGGAAGCTCCAATAAGACTATCAGCTGATTTCTCAACAGAAACTTTGCAGGCCAGAGAGAGTGGCAGGAAATATTAAAAGTGATGAAAGCAAGGCCTAAAATCAAAACTACTCTATGCAGCAAGGCTATATCATTTAAAATTGAAGAGATAAAGAGCTTCCCAAAAAAGACAAAGGTAAAGGAATTCACCACCAAGCCAGTATTACAAGAAATGTTCTTTTTCTCTCTTTTATTATTATTATTTTCAGGTGTACAAAACAATGTAATAGTTAGACATTTCATACCTCATAAAGTGATAACCTCCCTCCCTCATCTGTTGCACCTCTGACATCATATATGTCTATTAAAATTGCATTGACTCTATTCCTATGCTGTCCTCTATATCCTGTGTCAAATTATAGTTGACATACAATATTATTCAGCTTCAGCTTAAGGTGTACAGTGCAGTGGTCAAGCATCTAAACCATCCCTGAAGTGGTCTCCCTAATAAGATACGTGCCCATCTGACACCCTACAAAATCTTTACAACATTATTGACTATATTCCCCAAACTGTCTTTCATATCCCTGTGGCAATATTGTAGTTGCCAATTTATGCTGTCTAATCCCTTCCCCTTCTCTCTCATCCCCACCCCCTTCCCATCTAGTAACCATCAGTTTTTCCTCTATGTCTCTGATACTGTTTCTGTTTATTTTGCCCATTTATTCAGTTCTTTAGATTCCACATATAAGTGAGATCATATGGTATTTGTCTTTCTCTGTCTGACTTATTTCACTTAGCATAATGTTCTCTAGGTCCATCCATGTTGTTGCAAATGGTAAGATTTCTTTCTTCTTTATGGCTGCATAATACTCCATTGTATAAATGTACCACAGTTTCTTAATCCAGTCCTCTACCAATGGGCATTTTGGTTGTTTCCATGTCTTGGCTATTGTGTATAGTGCTGCAATAAACATAGGGGTGTATGTATTTTTTCGCATTAGTGTCTTGTATTTCTCTGGATTGATACCTAAGAGTGGAATTGCTGGATCATAAGGTAGTTCCATTTTCAGTTTTTTGAGAAACCTCAATACTGATTTCCAAAGTGGCTGCACCAATCTGCAATCCCACCAACGGTGCAAGAGCGTTCCCTTTTCTCCACATCCTCGCCAGCACTTGTTGTTTGTTGATTATTTGATGATAACCATCCTGACTGGGGTGAGGTGGTATCTCATTGTGGTTTTTATTTGCATCTCTCTAATGATTAGTGAGGTTGAACATTTTTTCATATGTCTGTTTGCTATCTGTATGTTCTCTTTAGAGAAATGTCTCTTCATGTCCTCTGCCCATATTTTAATTTGGTTGTTTGTTTTTTTGGTGTTGAGTTGAATGAGTGTTCTGTAAATTTTGGATATTAACCCCTTATCAGATGTATCATTGAGAAATATCTTCTCCCATTCAGTAGGATGCCTTTTTGTTTGATTGATGGTTTCCATTGCTGTGAAAAAACTTTTAAGTTTGATGTAATCCCACATGTTTATTTTTTCTTTTACTTCCCTTGCCCAAGGGTATATATCAGTAAAAATATTACCCAGGGTAATGTCTGCAAATGGATTCCCTGTATTTCCTTCTAGGAATTTTACGGTTTCAGGTCTTACATTTAAATCTTTAATCCATTTTTTTATTTTTTCTCATATATGGTGTAAGGAGGTGGTCCAGTTTCATTTTTCTGCATGTGTCAATCCACTTTTCCCAGCACCATTTATTAAATAGACTGTCTTTAACCCAATGTAAGTTCTTGCTTCCATTGTCATAGATTAAATGACCATATATGAATGGATTTATTTCTGGGCTCTCTATTCTGTTCCATTGATCAATGTGTCTGCTTTTAGGCCAGTACCATACTGTTTTGATTACTATACCCTTGTAGTATGATTTGATATCAGGTGGCATGACCTCCCACTTTGTTCTTAGTTCTCAAGTTTGCCGTAGCTATTCGGGGTCTTTTAGGTTCCATATAAACTTTAGGATTATACGTTCTATTTCTGAGAAAAATTTCCTTGGTAGTTTGATAGGAATTGCATTGAATCTATATATTGCCTTAGGTAGTAGTAACATTTTTAATTATATTAATTTTTCCTATTTGTGAACATGGTATGTGTTTCCATTTTTTTGTATCTTCTTTGATTTCTCTCTTCAGTGTCTTATAATTTTCTGAGTACACGTCTTTTACTTCTTTGGTTAAATTTACTCTTAGGTATTTTATTGTTTTGAAGCAATTGTAAATGGGATCGATTTCTTGATTTCTCTTTCTGATAGTCTATTATTGGTGTATACAAATGCAACTGATTTCTAAATATTAATTTTGTATTCTGCTACTTTACTAAATTCATTTATCAGCTCTAATAGTTTTTAGTGGAGTCTTTGGGGTTCTCTATGCATAGTATCATGCCATCTGCATGTAATGACAATTTTACTTCCTCCTTTCCAATTTGGAGGACTTTTATTTCTTTTTCTTGTCTGATTGCTGTGGCTAAAACTTCCAGAACTATCATGCTTCCCCGAAAACAAGACCTAGTTGGACAATCAGCTCTAATGTATCTTTTGGAGCAAAAATTAATATAAGACCCAATATACTATACTATACTGTACTATACTATACTATACTATACTATACTATACTATACTATACTATACTAGACTCGGTGCTATATTATAGTAAAACAAGACTAGGTCTTATATTAATTTTTACTCCAAAAGACACATTAGAGCTGATTGTCCAGCTAGGTCTTATTTTCGGGGAAACACGGTATGTTGAATAAAAGTGGTGAAAGTGGGCAGGCTTGTCTTGTTCCTGTTCTTAAGGGGAAAGGTTTTAGCCTTTCCCCATTGAATCTGATGTTAGCTGTGGGTTTATCATATATGGCCTTTATTATGTTGAGATGTGATCCCTCTGTTCCCACTTTGCTAAAAGTTTTTGTCATAAATCGCTGCTGGATTTTGTTAAATGCTCTTTCTGCATCTATTGAAATGATCATATGATTTTTATTTTTCATTTTGTTAATGTGGTGTATCACGTTAATTGATTTTTGGATATTGAACCAACCTTGCCTACCAGGAATGAATCCCTCTTGATCGTGGTGTATGATCTTTTTAATGTGTTGCTGAATCCGGTTTGCTAGTATTTTGTTGAGGATTTTTGCATCTACGTTCATTAGAGATATCGGCCTGTAGTTTTCTTTTTTTGTAATGTCTTTTTCTGGTTTTGGGATCAGAATAATAGTGGTCTCATAAAATGTGCTTGGGCACCTTCCCTCCTGGATTTTTTGGAATAGTTTGAGGAGAATAGGTGTTAATTCTTTGCTGCTCTCACTTGTTTTGTTGTTTTTTTTTATTTTTAAGAGGAGAAAATAGTTTATTATATTTACCCATATATTTTACCATTTCTGTTTTTTCATTCCTGAAGTTCCAAGTTTTTCTCTGGAATCATTTCTCTTCTGCCTGAATATCTCTGGGATCTGGGTTAATGATTCTCAATTCTTTTCTTTTTTAAAAAATTTGTGCCTTCTGGCCTCCATGGCTTTTGATGAGAAGTTCACAGTCATTTGAATTATTGTTCCCCTATTAAAATGTGTCATTTTTCTCTGACTACTTTCAAGATTGTTTTCCGTTGTCTTTAATTGTTCAGCAGTTTGATTATGAAGTATCTAGTCATACATTTCTTTAAGTTTATCCTGTTTGAATTTGCTGAGCTTCATTTTTTTTTCAGATTGCTTTTTTAGTTTCAAGTATACAAAACAACATAATGATTAGATGTTTATACTCCTCACAAAGTGATAAAACCCCTCCTAGTCTACTACCTCCATGACATTGTATACAGATGTTACTATACCATTGACTATGTTTCCTAATGCTATACTTTACATCCTGTCACTATATCTATGCATATTTATATATAGATATTTAATTATGTACATTTAATTATGCATATCTATTAATATATGCATGATAAATATAATTAATATATTTAATTATAGTTGACATTCAATATTACTTTACATCAGCTTCAGGTGTACAGTGCAGTGGTCAGGCATCTACACAACCTATAAAGTGATTTCCCTGATAAGTCCAGTACCCATCTGGCACCCTACATAATCTATACCACATTATTGATTATATTCTCCATACTGTATTTCACATCCCCACGAGTATTTTGTGATTACCAATTTGTATTTTCTAATCCCTTCACCTTCTCCTCCATCCCCCAAACCCCTCCCACCTAGGAACCGTCAGTTTTTCTCTGTATCTCTGAGTCTATTTCGCTTCTTTTTTCTTGTTTATTTTGTTCTTTAGATTCCACATATAAGTGAGAGTATATGGTATTTGTCTTTCTCAGTCTGATTTATTTCACTCAGCATAATATTCTCTAGGTCCATCCATGTTGTTGCAAACGGTAAGATTTCATTCTTTTTATGGTACAGTAATACTCCATTGTATAAATGTACCACAATTTCTTTATCCAATCGTGTATTGATGGGCATTTTGGTTGTTTACATATCTTGGATATTGTGAATAACACTGCAATAAATAAAGGGGTGTATATATTTTTTTCGAATTAGTGTTTGAGATTTCTTTGGATAAGTACCCAGGAGTGGAATTGCTGGGTCATAAGGTAGTTCTACTTTTAATTTTTTGAGGAACCTCCTACTATCTTCCATAGTGGCTGCACCAATTTGCAATCCCACCAACAGTGTGCAAGGGTTTCCTTTTCTCTACATCCTCCAACACTAGTTGTTTATTGATTTATTAATGATAGCCATTCTGACAGGAGAGAGGTAGTATGTCATTGTGGTTTTTCTTTGCATTTCTTGGATGATCAGTGATGTTAGACATGTTTTCATGTATCTATTGGCCATCTGTATGTCATCTTTAAAGAAATGTCCTTCATACCCTCTGCCCATTTTTTAATTAGGTTGTTTGGGTTTTTTCCTTCATGCTCTCTGCCCGTTTTTCAATTGGGTTGTTTGGGTTTTTTTGGTGTTCAGTTGTATGAGTTTTGTTTGTTTGTTTGTTTTAATTTTGGATATTAACCCCTTATCAGATGTATCATTGGCAAGTGTTTTCTCCCATTAAATAAGATGTCTTTTTGCTTTGTTAATGGTTCCTTAGCTGTGGAAAAAAACTTTTTTAGTTTGGTATAGTCTCATTTGTTTACTTTTATTTTGCTTTCCTCGGCTGAGGAGCTATATCAGTAAAAATATTACTAAGGGTACTATCTGCAAGTTTACTTCCTATATTTTCCTTCTAGGAGTTTTACGGTTTCAGGTCTTACATTTAAATGTTCAATCTATTTTGTGTTTATACTTGTATATGGCATACAAAATGGTCCAGTTTCATTTTTTTTTTTTTGCAGGTATCTGTCCAATCTTCCAGAACTATTTATTAAATAGACTGTCTTTATTCCAAAGCTTCCTTTGTCATAGATTATTGGCCATATAGGCATGGATTTATTTCTGGGCTCTCTATTCTGTTCCATTGATTTACGTGTCTGTTTTTATGACAATACCATACTGTTTTGATTACTATAGGCTTGTAGTATGATTTAATATTAGGTAGCATGATACCTCCTGCTTTGTGCTTATTTCTCAGGATTGCCAGGGCTAGTCAGGGTGTTTCATGGTTCCATATGAATTTTAGGATTATTTGTTCTATTTCTGCGAAAAATGTCAATGGTATTGTGATAAGGATTGCATTGAATCTCTATATTGCTTTGGATAGTACAAATATTTTAACTATATTAATTCTTCCTATCCATGATCATGATATGTGTTTCCACTTATTTGTATCTTCTTTAATTTCTCTCTTCCATGTCTTATAATTTTCTGAGGACAGGTCTTTTACTTCCTTGGTTAAATTTATTCCTAAGTATTTTATTTTTTGAGGCAAAATTGTAAATGGGATTGCTTCCTTAATTAATTTCTCTTTCTAATACTTCATTATTGGTGTATAAAAATGCAACCAATTTCTGAATATTAATTTTGCATTCTGCTACTTTACTAAATTCATTAATCAGTTCTAATAGTTTTTTGGTGGCATCTTTGGGGTTCTCTCTCTATATAGTATCATATTATCTGCAAATAATGCCAATTTTACTTCCTCCTTTCCAATTTGGATCGCTTTTACTTCTTTTTTCTTGTCTGATCACTGTGGTTAGGACTTCTAGCACTATGCTAAATAAAAGTGGTGAAAGTGGATATCCTTGTCCCTCATCTTAAGGGGAATGTGTTTAGCGTTTTCCCATTGAGTATGTTAGTTGTGGGTTTGTCATATATGGCCTTTATTATGTAGAGATATGTCCCCTCTATTCTCACTTAGCTGAGACTTTATCAAAAATGGATGGAGGACTTTATCAAATGCTTTTTCTGCATCTATTGATATGACAATATGATTTTTATTTTTCATTTTGTTTATGTGGTATATCACTTTAATTGATTTGCAGATAATGAACCAAACTTGCATACCAGGAATGAATCCCACATGATAGTGGTGTATGATCTTTTTAATGTATTGCTGAATTTGGTTTGCTAATATTTTGTTAAAGAGTTTTGCATCTATGTTCATTATGGATATCAGCCTATAATTTTCTTTTTTTGTAATGTCTTTATCTGGTTTTGGGATCAGGGTAATGGTGGCCTCGAAGAATGAGGTTAAGAGCTTTCTCTCCTTCTGGATTTGTTGGAATAGTTTGAGGAGAATGGGTGTTAATTCTGTTTTGAATGTTTGGTAAAATTCACCTGTGAAGCCCACTGGTATGGAACGTTGGTTCGTTGGGAGCTTGTTGATTACTGATTCAATTTCATTGGTAGTAATCGGTCTGTTCAGATTTTCTGCCTCTTCTGGATTCAGCCTTTGAAGATTGTATGTTTCTAGGAGTTTATCCATTTCTCCTGGATTGTCTATTTGTTGGCATATAGTTGTTCATAGTATTTTCTTAAAATTTGTTGTATTTCTGTGGTGTCTGTGGACACTTCTCTCTTTCATTTCTGATTGTATTCATTTGGGTCCTCTCTCTCTCTTTTTTTCTTCGTGAGTCTGGTTAATGTTTTGTTATAAGAAATGTTAAAGGGACTTCTTTTAGAAGAAAAATGTGGAAAACAAACAAACAATAGATCAAAGATATGAATAAGAAAATAGTAATAACTATGTACCTATTGATAATCACTTTAAATATAAATGGAGTTAATGCTCCAATCAAAAGTCACTGGGTCGCAGAATGAATAAGAAAACAAAATCCTTACACATCCTGTCTGTAAGAGACCCACCTCAGATTGACAGACACACACAGACTGAAAGTAACAGGATGGAAAGAGATATTTGATGCAAATGGGAGAAAAGAAATCTTGGGTAGCAAAACTTAAACAAAATAGACTTTAACATGAAGACTATAATAAAAGACAAAGAAGGACATGACATAATGATAAAGGGATCACTCCAACAAGAGGACATAGTCATATTAAACATATGAGCACATAAATATATAAAACAAATATTCACTGACATAAAGGCAAATGTCACAGTAACACTATCATATTAGGGGAATTTAGCACCCTATTGACATCAATGCACAGATCTCCAGACAGAAAATCAACACAAAACAGTGGCCTTAAATGACACACTAGAGCAAATGGATTTAGTTGATGTTTTTAGAGCATTTCACCCCAAAGCAGCAAAATATACATTATTTTCAAGTGAATATGGAACATTTTCCAAGATAGACAACATGTTAGGCCCCAAAACAAGTCTCAATAAATTTTAGAAAATTACAATAATATCATGCATCTTCTCTGACCACAATAGTATGAAATTAGAAATCAATTACAAACAACAACAACAACAACAACAAAACCCTGGAAAACACAGAAACACATGGAGGCTAAATAACATGCTACTAAACAATGACTAGGTTAACAATGACATCAAGGAAGAAATAAAAAAATACCTTGAGACAAACGAAAATAAAAACACAATGACCCTAAATCTATGGAACACAGCAAAGCAGTGTTAAGAGCAAAATTCATAGCAACACAGGCCTACCACAAGAAATAAGAAAAATCTCAATTAACAATCAAACTTTACACTTAAGAGAGCTGTAAAAAGAATAGCAAACAAGACCCAAAGTGAGTGTAGGGAAGAAAGATCAGAGTGGAAATACACTATCTCGAGGCTAAAAAAAGAATACAAATGATCTATAAAACCAAGAACTTGTTCTTTGAAATTATAAACAAAACTGATGAACCTTAAACCAGACTTAGCAAGAAGTAGAGGATCCAAATAAATACAATAAAAAATGAGAGAGAAGTGACAATGAACAACACAGAAACATGAAAAATTTTAAGAAAATACTATTGTGTTTCCCAGAAAATAAGACTTAGTCGGACAATCAGCTCTATTGTGTCTTTTGTAGCAAAAATCAATATAAGACCTGGTATTTATATTATATTATATCATATCATATCATATCATATCATATCATATCATCATATCATATTATATTATATATTATACCTGGTCTTATATTATAGTAAAGTGAGACCAAGTCTTATATTAATTTTTGCTCCAAAAGACACATTAGAGCTGATCGTCTGGCTAGGTCTTATTTTCAGGGAAACACTGTATGGGCAATTATATGCCAACAAATTGTACAATCTGGAAGAAATGGATAAATTCCTAGAAGCATACAATCTTCCAAGGCTGAATCAACAAGAAATAGAAAATATGAATTGACCCATCACTACTAATGAAATTGAATCAGTAATCAACAAGCTCCCAAAGGAACAAAAGTTCTGGACCAGATGGCATCACAGTTGAATTTTACCAAACATCCAAAAAAGAATTCACACCAATTTTTCTCAAATTCTTCCAAAAAGTTCAAGAGGAGGGAAGGCTCTTAACCTCGTTCTTTGAGGCCATCATTACCCTGATTCCAAGACCAAATAAAGACATTAAAAAACTGAAAAAAAAGAAAAACACTATAGGCCAATCTCCCAGATGAACATAGATACAGAAATCCTCAACAAAATATTAGCAATTTGAATTCAGCAATATATTAAAAAGATCATACACCACAATAAAGTGGGATTTATTCCTGGTATGCAAAGTTGGTTCAATATCCTCAAACCAATTAATGTGATACATCACCTAAACAAAATTAAAAATGAAAATCATATGATCGTACCGATAGATGCAGAAAAACTATTTGACAAAATCCAGCAGCCATTTATGATTAAAACTCTCAGCAATGAGGGAATAGAGGGAACATATCTCAACATAATACAGGCCATACATGAGAAACCCACAACTAGCATCATACACAATGGGGAAAAGCTAAAAGCATTCTCCTTAAGATCAGAAACAAGGATTTCCATTTTCACCAATTTTATTCAACATACGCAGTCTGACAATTAAGTTTGCGAACTTGTTGCAATGATGTTGCTAGCCTTTTTTGATATGAGAGAGATTATTCATTATGAATTCGTACAAACTGGACAGTTAACCAATTTTACTATTTGGTAGTGCTGAAAAGGCTGAGTGAAAAAGTTAGATGACTTGAACTTTTTGCCAACAATTCATGGCTCTTGCATTACGACAGTGCACCAGCTCACATGGCACCGTCTGTGAGGAAGGTTTTAGCCAGTAGTAGTGTTATTCATAAATGAGGTATGTAGCATTTTTTCTAGGATGAGTTCACGAACTTAATTGTCTGACCTCATAGTACTGGAAGTTTTAGCCACAGCAATCATAAAAGAAAATAAAATAAAAGGCATCCAAATTGGAAAGGAAGAAGTAAAACTGTCATTATTTGCATATGACATGCCATATATAGAGAACCCCAAAAAATTCAACCAAAAAAACCACTGGAACTGATAAATGATTTTAGTAAAGTAGCATGATAAAAAAAAAAAAAAAATTATATTCAGTTGCATTTTTTATGCACCAATAATGAACAATCAGAAAGAGAAATTATGAAAACAATCTTAGTTACAATTCCATCAAAAAATAATATACTTAGGAATAAATTTAACCAAGGATGCAAAAGACCTGTATTCAGAAAATTATAAAACATTGAAGAGAGAAATTAAAGGAGATACAAATAAATGCAAGCATATACCATGCTCATGGACAGGAAGAATTAATATAGTAAAAATGTCCATAATACCCAATGCAATCTACACATTCAATACAATCCCTATGAAAACACCAATAGCATTTTTCACAGAACTAGAACAAATAATCCTAAAATTTATGTGAAACTATAAAGGGCCATGATTAGACATGGCCATCTTGAAAAAGAAAAACAAAGCTATACTACAAGGTCATAGTAATTAAACCAGCATGGTATTGGCATGAAAACAGATACATAGAACAATGGAAGAGAATAGAGACCCCAGAAATATATCCATGCCTACATGGTCATTTAATCTGTGACAAAGGATGCAAGAATATACATTGTGCTAAGACAGTCTATTCAATAAATGGTCCTGGGCAAACTGGAGAGGTACATACAAGAAAATCAAAATGGACATCCTTCCTACCCCTTACTCATATACAAAAATAAACCCAAATGGATTAAACATTTAAATGTAAGACCTGAAACCATAAAACTCCTAGAAGAAAAATAGGCAGTAAACTCTGTCATTGCTCTTAGTAACGTTTTTTTTTGTTTTTGTTTTTGTTTTCTTTTTTCTGATACCTCTCCTCTGGCAAGGGAGACAAAAGAAAAAATAACAAATGGGACTACACCAAACTAAAAAGTTTTTGCATAGCAAAGGAAACCACCAGGAAAGTGAAAAGACAACCATCAAACAAAACAAAAAGACAAAAGAATTGTAGAAGATATTTTCCATTGATACATCTGATAAGGGGTTAATATCCAAAATTTATGAAGAAATCATATAACTGAACACCAAAAAATAAGAATAATAAACACTCCAATTAACAAATGGGCAGATGACCTCAGTAGACATTTCTTCAAAGAGGACATACAGATGGCCAATGGACATATGAAAAGATGCTCTAAATCACTAATCACCAGAGAAATGCAAATAGAAACCATGATGAGATATCACACCACACCTGTCAGCACGGCCGTCAATAAGTCAATAAACAGCAAATGTTGGTGAGGATGTGGAAATAAGAAACCCTTGAGCCCTGTTGGTGCGATTGCAAATTGGTGCAGCCACTCTGGAAAACAGTATGGAGGTCCTCCCCTAAAATAAAAAATAGTAGTAACTTAAGACTGAGCAATCTCACTCCTGCATATTTATCCAAAGAAACTCAAAAAAATATATGCACCTGTATGTTCACTGCAGCACTGCTTACAATAGCCAAGATATGGAAGCAATGAAAATGCCCATCAAAAGATGATTGGATAAAGAAGTGGTACCTATATGCAATGTAATATTACTCTGCTATTAAAAAGAATGAAATCTTGCCATTTGTGACAACATGGATGGACTGAGAGAGTATTATGCTAAGTGAAATAAGTCAGACTGTAAAAAACAAATATCACATGATTTCCCTTATATGTGGAATATAAAGAACAAAATAAATGAACAAACAAAACAGAAATAGACTCACAGAATCTGACAATCTGATGGTTATTAGATAGGAGGGGGTTGGGGGTTGGAGAGAAAGATGAAAGGATTATGAAGTACAAATTGGTAGTTACAAAATTGTCACAGGGCTGTAAAGTACAGTATAGCAAATACCGTCAATAATGTTGTAAAAACTATATATAGTGTCAGATGAGTACTAGACTTATCAGGAAGTTCACTTCATAAATTACATAAATGTCTAACCACTATGCTGCACACCTGAAACTAACATAAAATAATATTGAATGTCAACTATAATTTAAAAAAAAATAGTCACGGGGATATAAAGTACAGCATAAGGAACACAGTCAATAGTATTATAATAAGTATGTACATTGTCAGATGGGTTATAGAATTATTGAAGCTGTCACTTTGTGAGGTATATAAAAGTCTAATCACTGTGTTGTTTTGTATACCTGAAACAAACAAACAAACAAAAAGATAAATAAATATTAATACAGAGGGTGCCAAAACAACGTATACACATTGTAAGAAATGAAAAACTGTATTAAAATTGTAATACTCAATATATACTGATAACAAAAGATTAATACAAGCCATGTGTATATATTTTTTGGCATGGGGTGGGATTTATCTGTGAAAATTTTTAGAGAAACTAAATCTTGTACTGAGTAGTAAAAGAAATATTGCCATTCAGTTGGTGGTGATAAAGTTAGAATTACCAGGTGAGTGTAGATTTGAGTAATATGACTAAAAGCATAATATGCATATAAAATAGAATAGATGATAATCATAACAGAATCTTAGTTATGAATTTATACATAGATATGGGGATGATTTCTTGAATTACTAATTTGCTGTGTGCCATTCTGTAAGATACATAAACTTTTTAAGTCTTACTTTCTCTTAATGAAGTTCAATTAATCAATGAGTATTGACTGCTTATAATGTACAGTAAACCCTCACTTAATGTTGTTGATATGTTCTGCAACTTTACACAAAACAACATATAATGAAACCAATTTTAACCACAGGCTAATTGACACAAACAGGAGTTAAGTCCCTATAGCATCTCATTAATGTTATAATGAAATGACTTTGAATGAAAGGATGTTATTCCAGGAACTGTTATATTAGTCACTTTTCCAGGCACTACAGTACAGCATTGAACAAGACAGACATGGTCTCTACTTTCGCAGGCATATTGTGTACCTCCTAAAGTTATTGCCAGTATATGATGTATTGCATTTACAAGTGCTTAACACATTGCATAGTACATATTTGCTCAATGAATGCCAGCTGTTGTTTGCGTTAATAGCACAATTATAGCTGGAACAGGATGTCTGATGATAGTAAGAAACAGACCTGTAAATATATAGTAAAGATCAGTTAGAAGAAAGCATTGAATACCAAATTAAAGACTTTGGATTTGAATTCATAAATTATAGGAAGAAATTATAGCTTATATTTCTAAACTTCTATAAATGTAGCAAATACTTTTTAAGCATACATTTAAAAAAAAAAATCTATGGTCCAAGACACCACAATAGTCAAATAAGGAAAGGAAACTTTAAAAAGAAATGGAAATAAAACAACTGCATATTTATATGAAAAAGTAATCTCATCTCCTAACTTACATCATACATTAAAAACAATTCAAGATGAGTTACAGAATTAAAGATAAAATTTCAAAATACAAAGGTAAAACAGTAAAATATGAGAACTGACAATTAAGTTCGTGAACTTGCTACGATGTGCACTTGCTACCATGCACTTAAGTTGGCAGCACTGTACAAACAGCGCAATAAGGTTTCATAACCTTGATATATCAGTGTCTCACAGCTGCGTTTGTGTCGATGTGTGGCAGTATCTTGCCGAGTAGCGTTCATTATTGTTGTGTGTTTTTGTGTGCCATCGTGAGAATGTCTGAGCTTGAATTAGAGCAATGAACAAACATTAAGTTTCTTGTTAAACTTGGCAAGAGTGGAAGTGAAATCAGGGACATGTTAGTCCAAGTTTATGGGGATAACGCCATTAAGAAAATGGCAGTGTACAAATGCATTAAACATTTTTCTGAGGGGAGAGAATGTGTCACTGATGAAGATAGGTCAGGGTAGCCAGTAATGAGCAGAACTGACGAAAACATTGCAAAAATTCATCGAATTGTACGTCAAAATCATCGGCTGACTGTGAGAAGCATAGCCAACCAAGTAAACAACGATAGAGAAACAGTTAGGAGAATCTTAACTGAAAATCTTGACATGAGAAAGGTATGTGCAAAAATAGTCCCAAAGAAGCTCTTGCATCACGACAATGCACCAGCTCACATGGCACTGTCTGTGAGAGAGTTTTAACCAGTAAACAAATAATTGTATTGTAACACCCTCCTTACTCACCTGATCTGGCCCCCAATGACTTCTTTCTTTACCCAAAGATAAAGGAAATATTGAAAGGAAGACATTTTGATGACATTCAGAACATCAAGGGTAATATGACGACAGTTCTGATGGCCATTCCAGAAAGAGTTCCAAAATTGCTTTGAATGGTGGACTAGGTGCTGGCATCGGTGCATAGCTTTCCAAAGGGAGTACTTCGAAGGTGACCATAGTGATATTCAACAATGAGGTATATAACACTTTTTCTAGAATGAGTTCTCAAATGTAATTGCCAGACATCACATCTCCAGTACTTAAATGAAAGCAAAGGTAACTTAGAACATGAAAAGCTATAAACATAAAAGAAAATATTGAAAAATTAGATTTCATCAAAATTCAAAACTGCTTTTAGCAAAAGGCCCTGTTAAAAAAATTAGTAGATAAGCCAGAACTTGGAAAATATTCAAAACATATATATTTGACAAAGTATTGGTATCAATCATATATTTAATTATTACAAATCCATTTAAAAAGAACAAACAATCCAATTTTTTAAATAGAGAAAATATTGAAACAGACAGTTCACCATTAAATACACGAAAAAGTCATCATAGATTTTTTTCAAATTAAATATACAGTGTGATTATATTATGCATCCACAAGAGTAGCTGAAATTATAGACTAACAACAATAAATGCTGTTTGTATGTGAAGCAAAGAAACTAATTGTTGGTGGTAGTGTAAAATACCACAATAAGTTTAGCAGACTCTTAAAAAACTAAATAATACTTATTTTTAATGGCTCAAAACTAGAATCAATAGAGAGGACAATCCATTGAGAGGACAATAAATAATCACAGAATGGATGAAAAACGTTGTTCAACTCTATTAAACTCTGCTGCTGTCCCCAAAACCCATCAATCATTGATCATTTTACCATAACTATACATTTGCCTTTGGCCAAAATGTCAATTATTGAGACTCATGTGATATGTAGCCTTTTCTGACTGGCTTATTGAACACAACAACATGCATTTGATTTATTTATGTTTTCTGTGGCTTGATAACTAATTTCTTGTTTTAATTAATAGATTAATTTGAGCAGTTTTAGATTTACAGAAAAATTGAGCAAAAGGTACCGAGTTTCAATATTCTCCTTCCCTCCCTTCTCCCAGTTTCCCCTATTATTAATATCTTGCATTTGTGTGGTGCATTTATTAGAATTGATGAGCCAATACTGATACATTATTATTAAGTAAAGTCCATAGTTCACATTAGGGTACATTCTTGGTGTTATACATTTGACGCATTTTGACAAATTTATATCAATATGTATCCACCATTACAGTATCCTAGACAGTAGTTTCACTACTTTAAAAATTCCTTGTGCTGCACCTATTTATCCATCCCCCCTCCCCCCAAAAAAAAAAATCCCTGGCAGCCACAAATCATTTTGTCTTTATAGTCTTACCTTATCCAGAATGTCAAAAAATTGAAATTTTACACTATGTAGCCTTTTCATGCTGGTTTCTTTTACTTAGCAATAGTCATTTAAGATATATATAAATTAATTGCAAACCCAAAGTCATCTAGATTTTCTCCTATGTTATCTTAGAAGTTTTATAGTTTGGCACTTTACATTTAGATATGGGATGCATTTTGAGTTAATTTTTGTGAAACATGTAAGGTCTATGATTAGGTTCATTTTTTCTTTTCTGCATATGGAGGACCATATGTACCAGCACCATTTGTTGAAAATACTATCTTTTTTCCATTGAATTGACTGTCCTTTTTTTTTTTTTCTCAAAGATCAGTCAAACATATTTGTGTGGGTCAATTTCTGGACTTTCTGTATCATTACATTGATCTATGTTTCTATTCTTTGCCAATACTATGTTCGCTTGATTACTGCAGCTATACAGTATGTCTTGAAATTGTGTAACGTGTATCCTCAAACTTTTTTTTTCTTCAGTATTGTATTGTTGACTCTAAGTCTTAGAACTTTCATGTAAATTTTAAAATCAGTTTTTTCGATATGTACAAATCAGCCTGTTGTATTTTGATTGAGAGTGCATTGAATGTGTAGATCAAGTTGGAAGGCATTGACATCATAACAATATTGACTCTTCTGATCCATGAATACAGAATAACTCTTCAGTTATTTAGATTTTTGATTATGTTAATAAGAGTTCTTACATTTCCCCATATAGAGTCTGTACATATTTTGATAGATTAACACCTAAATATTTCATTTTTTGGATGTTATAGCGATGGTACTTTTTAAGTTAAATTTCAAATTGTAATTACTTTTTTCCAATATTCAGGAAATGAATTAACATTTATGCATTATCCTTATACCCTGAAGGCTCGCCGTATTTACACAGTAGTTCTAGGAATTTGGACAGTTTGGGGGCATTTTCTATGTAGACAACATGTCAACTGTGAACAGTTCTGTTTTGTTCTTTTCCATCCCAATCTGTAGACATTTTATTTACTCTTTTTGTCTCGTTGTACAATCTAGGCTTTTCAATACAATGTTGAACAGGCTTGGTGAGAGGATTTGACTTGTCCCTAATCTTAGTGAGAAAGCATCCATTTTCTCACCTTTAAGTATGATGTTAGTTGTAGCTCTCTTTCAACTGTTCTTTATCAAGTATCTGCTATATTCTTAGTTCACTGAGAGGTTTTTTTGTTTTTTTTGTTTGTTTGTTTTTGTTTTTTTTTATCATAGATTGGTGTTGAAATTTGTCAGTTTTTTTGCATCTATTGATATAATCATATGATGTAATTTTTCTTATGATGTTGATATAATGGGTTACATTAATTAGAAAGTGTTCCTTCTGCTTCTTTTTCTGGAATATATTATGAAGGATTAATATTATTTCTTTCTTAAATATTTGGTGGAATTCACCTGTGAACAAAATCTGAGCATGGTGATTTCTCTTTTGGAAGGTTATAATTTATTGATTCAATTTATTTAATAAATCTAGGCCTATTCATCCTCCCTATTCTTTCCTGTTTGAGCTTTGGTAGTTTATGTTTCTCAAGATATTGGTCTATTTCATCTAAGTTCTACAACTAATTTTTCAAAGAACTATCGTTTAGTTTTGTTCATTTTCTCTATTTTTAATTTATTTCTGTTTTAATTTTACTATTTATTTTTTCTACTTGCATTAATACTGAATTGCTTAGATATTTATTCATTTCTAAAACCATATGTAGTTTTAATGCAATACATTTTCCTCTAAGCACTGATTTTACTAATTTCCACAAATCTTGATGAGTTGCGATGTTTTAATTTAGTTTAACACTATTTAATTTTTCTTAAGATTTTTTTTTTTTTTTGAGCCTTGTGTTATTAGGAAGCTTGTTTAATTTCCAAATATTTGGGAATTTTTTAGCTAATGTATTGTTATTGATGTCTGCATGAATTTCACTGTAATCCAAAACATGCTTTGTATGATTTCTATCACTTTGAATTTTTAATATTGTTATTTATGGCCCAGAGTGTGATGTCTCATGGTGAATGTTCCATGTAAGCTAGAAAATAATGTGTTTTCTGCTGTTGGAGTATTAGGATTATGCAGAAAACAGTACCAATAGTTGTATATACATATATCTTATATACATATGTATATGACATCTGTATGTTATATATGTGTATATACACAGAAAAAGATTTATTATAAGTTATTAAGTCATGCAGTTGTGGCGGCTGGCAAGTCTTAAGTCTGCAAGACTTGTCAAGAGACTGGAAATTCTGACAAAAGTTGATATTGCAGTCTTGAGTCCAAAGGCACTTTGGAGGCAGGATTTCCTTCTATTTGGAGGACCTCAGTCTTTCCTCTAAGGCCTTCAACTGACTGGGTAAGATATACTCACGTTAGGGGTGGTAATGGTATTTACTCAAAGTTTACTGATTTAAATTTTAATCATACAAAAAATACCTTTACAAAGAAGACTAATGTTTGATAAACCATAGCTCACTTGACACACAAAATTAACCATCAGAGGACATTGTTTGTCATACACTTTCCGTAAGCCATACTTATTCTCCAAATAAAAACAACAGAGCATCATACTTGTACCTAACATAGTACAACTATCCTGTGTACAACTGAAAATACACTATCCTTTTCCCCAGATGAGAATGCAAATTCCTTGACTAACATGCACTCTTTTCCATAACATCCTATAAATTAAATACTATCATGTAAAGTTAACAATACTTAAATTGCATCTATATTATTTGATAAGGGGATAAGAAAGAAAAATATACATATATATGTACGCGTGCGCGCACACACACGAAGGTCGGACAATTAAATTCACCAACTTTCCAGTGTGCACTTACATGGGGGAAAGTTTGCGAACCTAATTGTCCATTGTTCATGTATATGTGCGTGTGCGTGCATGTGTGTGTGTGTGTGTGTGTGTGTACATGCATATATATACTGGGGGTGCCAAAAAGTTTATACACATGACTTGTATTCATCTTTTGTTATAGGTATATATTGAGTATTACAATTTTAATACAGTTTTTTCCTTTCTTAAAATGTGTATACTTTATTTGGCACCCTCTGTATATACATACACACACATATATATGTATATTGTCAAACGCACACAAACAACAAACATATTCATAACAAAATAAGGAAGAAATACTTATAACATTAAAGTCTTTATTTCTGTAACTGGTCAGGTGTTCATAGCTGGTATTTATATGTACTTTCTTCCACTAGTTCTGGATTCACTTTGCCTTCAACAAGCACCTCAGCTGGTCATGGTTCTTTACCTGTTAAAGTGACTCAAATCTTTTTTCCATGAAGGGTCTAGGCTGTTAATAGTCCTGGCTGAATTGGGTGGTTGTACTTTTCTATTGACTTTAGTGATTTGTTATGGTAATAATAAGAAACACCCTAAAAGGGATCTCCTGTATTCCAGACTTTCACTTCATTTCCTCCATTGGTACAGAAGAGTTAAATTTCCCTTTGATAACCAGAAACAATCATTCTGGCCACACTTTGCTTGTTGAGTCAGATCCATGAGCAGTCCAAAGCAGCTAGGTAGAGTACTAACTTCCAATTCAATGCAATCATTATTTCTTTCAGAAATAAAAGCTCTAGACAAGCAGAGAATAAAGTCATGGAAAAGAAACAAATCATTTGCTAGTAAATCACTAGGGGTAAGAGTGAGTGGCCCCACTCCCATTTTCACCACTTTCCAGTTGTTCTCCTGGAATCTGGACCTCTAAATATACTATACATTCTAGGTGGCCAAAATAATACCCTATCCCTTTTTGGATGTGGAGATGTACCTCATCTTGCTGCCACCCAAGACACTGCTTCTGTCTGTAAGCTCATTTAATAAATTCTTGATGTAAATCTGGAGTTGCCAGCCTCTTTCTTTGGTCGCTTGGCCCAGGGAAATATCCCCAGCAGCTGTATAATGAGTGCATTGCTGCTGTCATTATTTCCACCAAACTGCTATCAGATTAATTAATAAGAAGAAAAAAAGTTGTTTTTTTTACCTTTACTTATTCCTTCTTTGATGTACTTTTCTTTATGTAGGTCCATGTTTCTGACCTATATTATTTTTCTTCATTCTAAAGACCTTCTTTTAGAATTTCTTGCAAGTCAGGTCTAACAGCAACAATTTTCCTCAATTTTGGTCTATGAAAGTGTATTTCTTCTTCACTTTTAGAACATAATTTGGCTTGCTATAGAATCCTAGGTTGGTGACTCTTTTCTCTCAACATTTTAACTATTTCTCTCCATGCTCTTATCCTTGTATGATTTCTGAGGATATGTTAGATGTTTCTCTTTGTTTATAGATAAAGTTTTGTGTGTTTTTTTCCTATGGCTTCTTTAAGAAATTTTCCTTTATCTTTGATTTTCTGTAATTTAAAATGATATGCCCTGGTGTTTTTTATTCTCTCTCTCTCTCTCTCTCTCTCTCTCTCTCTCTCTCTCTCTCTCTCTCAATTTATTTTGCTTTGTACTCTCTGATTTTCCTGAATTTATGGTTTGATGTCTAACATTAATTTTAGAAAATTCTCAGTCATTGTTTCAAATATTTCTTTGGTTCCATTCTCTCTTTCTGGCATTCCCATGTATGCTATACCTTTTATAGTTGTTTTATAGATGTCAGATATTCTGTTCTTCTTTTTTAGTCTTCGTTTTCTTTGCTTTTTGGTTTTGAGGATTCTATTGCTATATCCTCTATTCAGAGATTATTTCCTTAGCCATATCTGGTCCACTAATAAGTCCATCAAAGGCATTCTTTATTTTTGGTAGTTTATTTTTTTCTAAATATTATTTTTGTTTTTTTCTTAGGATTTTCATATCTCTTCAGACATTGCCCATCTGTTCCTGTGTGATGTCTGATTTATTCATTAAAGCCCTTTGTATAGTAATCGTAGTTGTTTTAAATTACATGCAGCAATTTCAACATCCTTGCCCTCTCTTGTTCAAATGCTTGCTCTATCTCATCTTTTTTTTTTTCTTCTTAGTATGATTGTATTCTTTTTTCTTGAAAGCTAGGCCTTTAGTAATGTGGTGGTGAGGTGTGGTGTGTGTGTGTAGAGAGAGAGAGGGAAGCTTTCTATAGTCTTATAATTAGGTCTCAGTCTTTTAGTGAGCCTATGCCCCTGGATTATGAACTTCAAAACTGTTTCCCAGTTTTTTCTTTTCTCTCGACTTAAGTGGGACAGGATGGCTACAGCCACCTAGAGTTGGATATTTACCTTCCTGAAGTTGTTGCTGTGGGGGGGGGGGGGGGCTTCTCAGCTTGGTGCCTGGGCTTGTTTTCCACACCAGGGGTTAAACCCAGTGGAGTCTGGGCTAGGTCCCCACACAGGGGTTTGAACCCCGGCCCCAGGGAGGAAAGCTGGGAATCCTAGCTACTACATTGCTGGGGGTTGGGCCCTCCTCAGCACAATGTCCAGGTTCTTGGCGTCTCAAGCAAAGAACTGAATGAGACACAGAGATAAAGTGGTGAAAGAGAAGTTCATTAGAAGAGATAGTACACTCCAAAGAATTGGGAGTAGGCCTGAGCACAAAGAGAAGCAGCTCAAGGGCCACAGCTCAAAGGCTCAAAGGCATCATTATTAGGAGAGAAAGTACACTCCAAAGGGTTTGCAGTGGGCCCGAGCAAAAGCAAGGTCGAAAGGCACCAGTTGGAAAGGACTTGGAGTTTCTATATTTTTTTCTCTAGCATGGGCTGTTACTCTCTGGGCATGGGACCACTTGATTGACACCTGTGATTGATAAGGGGGCTATTACCTCATCCTCTTAGACTGCACATGCCCCTTCCCAGAGTTCAGTCTGTTATAATGATATTAATTAACTACCGGGCATATGTATGATACTGCAATGATGGTATAATAAGGCTAGGGTGAGATGGAGGTCGTGGTGGCCTCTACCACTGGTTAATGCTTAGGGCAGATAAGGGGAGAATTTGGGAGGTCTCTAGGTGGTGCTCCCCATAGATTGTGTCTCATGTGCAAGAATGCAGAGACCCAATTACCTGTTGCTAACTATCTTACTTATTTCTCCTGAGAGACGTGATCCCCACAAATCTCTGCGGGGAGTTGAGGGACGGGAGGTCTCTTTTTCTATATCTACTTCAAGCTGAGAAGGGGGGTAGAGCTGTCTCTACCTAATGGGGATTCATGAAACTTTCATCCTATCTGATCTTAAATAAAAAAAGAGGGGGTCTCATATCTGCCTTTGTCAGGGTGCACTGGAAGCCTCGCTGGGACATAATTCGTATCCCAATGGCCCCTAGGTGAGGAGAGACAGATGTTCATTAATAAATTAAAGCACTGTCTCTAGGAATAGGACTAGAAGCCCAATTATCTTATTTTACCCAGGGGTCAGGTATGGAAAGGCCTGGAGGAGTGTTGGGCTACAATGATTACAGTTAACAAGCTTAAGTCACAGGGTTTTAAGTTGGTATTTGAAATAGGGGTGAGAGACATTCTGTGATTTAGGCTAGGAGCAATCTTTAGGATTAAGAAACTTATTTGAAAAGTGATTAAGACAAGGGGCTAGGGAGCTATGAAACTAAGTGTAATGCAGGGTCTCTGGTCCCGCTCTCAGTGGGTGGACACAGAATATGGTGAGGCCGAAAAGCAACACCAATGGAGCCATGCATAGGGGGTTCATACCACTATATTCTCGCTGGCGGCTGGGTTGGAGACACAGGAAGCAGGATCCACATGATCCGCAATCTGCTGTCCGCTTCTCTGCCAACCACCTTGCCAGTGTAGCCACGACAGTTACATTAGTGGCTAATGGCTAACCAGTTACAGCTGATGGCCAACTAGTTACAGCTGATGGCCATCTGATTACAGCTGATGGCCATCTACTACCGAGCCAGCACTTTTCCACATGAGGCCAAGAGCCTGGAAACTGCTCTCTGGGACTGCTTCCCTACTCTAGGGGAAAGGAGACTTAAAATTTCTATAGCGAAGGGCTCTCCCATATCAAGGACAGTTAGCCTCTGATAATACCCATCAAGTTAGGCTCTGGTTAAGTAGTTTTCCCTGAGGTTAGGCCTTGTTAAAAAGAACCTAGTGTTCTGAGTGTATTTTAGATTGTTCTTTTTCCCCTCCACCTGCCAGAACCTAATGTTTCTCATATATTAACTGTAGGAATCTGGTCGAGCTCCTAGAGGTAAATCTTACAATATTGTAAGGGCTCCCATATGACTTAGTCCCTCCAGAGCTTTTAACTTTCATACTTGTCCATACTGATTTTCCAGAAATTTGCCAATTGCATTTCAGGTTTTCCTATCCTGGCATTGGTTTCCATGACATATCAGCTCATGAGCCTTTGCTCTAGGAAGCTGTAACTCTCCATATTCACCTGTTGTTCCCTCCAGTCTTAGAGCTGTGGTTTGTCCTGTGTCCCAAGGATCCAAGAAGATTTGTTAATTTTTCAGTCTGTACAACTTTTACTTGTTATTAAGATGGAGTGGTAACTTCTAAGATCCTTACATTCATCTAGACTCCTTCACTTTTTAAGTTTTCAACTTTAAGTTACACATGACTCTCATTCCAATATATCAACAGCCACTTTGTTAATACCATAGATGCTTCCATGGAAAACTTCCAAATATGGAATATTATTTGAATAATTAACAATGACCTTCTTTAATATAATGTTGGTAGTTCTATTTACCATATCATTATTTACAAAGTTTTTAATTACTCACAGTTTTTTTTGTTACTTTTGAGGATTACCTTTCTTAGTGAAATCTCTATTTCTTTATATAGCATCCATAGGAAACATCAGGATTCATAAATCATAGAGCTCGATGAGTCTACTTAATACCTTGAGTCTGGAAACCTTAATTAATTGTTTAGTTTGGATATGTTAATGAGATCAGGTCTCATGAAAAAATACATACACACATACACCATTTTCTCTCTTCCCATGTCTAATTTTCATTTATTTTTCAGACTTGCAATAGATTATATTATTTTATTTAAAAAGGTGATTTCAATATTTTATTCAAATTGTATAATCAAATAATATTGACAGGGTATTTTCTTAATTATTTAGGTTTGGTCATTGATGATAATAAATTGATCAAGTTAAATCTCACTCAGAGGACTACTGGGTCACTTTGTAATGGAAAAGCAAAACTCTATACTTGCTCGATTTGACTCATCTCATATTAATAAATGATATCCAATATTTAATCAGTGCTGCTTATGCCAGTCATAGTGTCAAACACTTTAATTAGAGCATCTCATTAATATTTTCAACAACCCTGTGTGGTATTATTATTTCTTTATATAACTAAACTGACATTCAAAGAGATTAAATAATTTTCAAAGGTTCAAAGTCATACAAGTGATTCATGGGAAAACTAAGAATTGATTACAAAGACCAGGGTTTCAATAATCACATTATACTACTTAAATGAGCACATGAACTTTAGAAAGGCATTCCTAAGTGTAGGTTAATTTTATACTGCACCTTACTTTAGTACCAGACATACAATTGAAAAGAATATTTTAGTGTTGTTTATAATTTACTAATATCAATATTAAGTTTAAGAATTTTAATATGTTATAAAACTTTTTTAGGTAGCAATTAAATGTTAATCAGCATTTCCAAAAGTTGCTGACTTAATCTGATGAAAGAAGCAAACATACTCAAAACTAATTACTATAGTTTTTGCTTTTAATTAACAATTTCCTTATCATTAGCATTTGATTTTGAAAGTGGGGCTAAAATATATACTTTTTTTCTGAAAAATGTTAATTGAAATTTCTTCTAAAAAGTGTTTCCAAAGAACAGTTTCTGTTAAATTTATTTCTCTTTTTATTCCCATCTGGCTATTATTCTAGAATTATTTTGTTCTATACATCTTGGTTTCTTCTTTTCTCTCTCTCTTTTTACTTTTTTTTGTCTTTACATCCTATCAAATGCTTTGTTCAGAAATAAAAATACACCAAGGGTATTTAGTTTTGCTTCAGAATATCCCTTAATAACATTAGTATAAACATATCATTAGTATTCTATCAGGTGCTTTAATATGAATATATCATTACTTTTAGGATTAAATGATAATGCCATTTATTATACAGGTACTTTATATGCTATATCAGGCATAATATATTTCTTACATCAAGATAATGAACAGGTTTATTCATGAATAAATGAGGTTGAAAAATATACCTTGAGTTAAGGACTACAGCTCTTTAAAGGACTACAGAGCTACATGAGAGTAGTTTATTATTAAGAAAATGTTATTAAAGTCATTTCTCCTTATGTCCCTAAGCATCTGTAAGCTGATTTAATAGGCTTATTTTGCTATATTCTATTCATTTTATCTATACTTATCGTTAAATCTTTTGTCTTGAGCTGTTCCTTTTTGTTTTCACTCATCTGTTTCAAAGCTGCGTGCATCTTAATGAAGGCAAAATGCCAGCCAGTGCTTATTCACAGAGCTACTCAAAAAAAATCACTTAATTGTGAAGCAATAATGCTACTTATCTGTTTGCCCAATAGGGCTGTTCCGAAGCAAAACTAATTCTTGATTCTAAACCCCTTGAATTTATGTTATTTTTTAGTACACTACAGAACAATACTTGGTCCCCAAACAAAAGACAGCAGCAATTCATTTCTATAATTACTTGGTTGGCACACTTTATAAAATATGGAATTCATTTTTCCAAATACCTTGTCTGTGTGAGAGATTCATGATAAATCAGCATCCAAAGGCTTCTCTTAGCCTAACTTGATGGGACATTTCAGAAAAAGAAGATATTTTATTTGAGTGCTATTTTCTGGTCTTGATGAGCTTGATGAGTCTATTTACTATCTTGAGCTTGGGAACCTGCTTCATTGATTTGTTTAGTTTGGATACAGTAATGAGGTAAGGTCTCATGGAAACACACACACACACACACACACACACACACACACACACACACACAAGAAAAGAGATTTAATGATAGGTATAAATAAAATGAATAAAATGTGGTGTAAATAGTCTACAAAGAAGGCACCTGCCCTTGTGATTGATTCTTTATTTTTGCGGTGGTCTGTAGTATCTTCTCAGAATCCAGCTCCACATAACAGAAAAGTTGGATTGCAATTGATACATGCAGAATTTACTGTTAATGGCTGGCATACAGACATTTGGAAAACACAGAAACTTTTATCTGATTACTTTCAAACAGGCTAACAGAAAAAAAGTTCTCCTGCATATCTCCACTTATGGGAAATACTGGAATTGTTAAATGCATTATGAGCTATAAATCAAGCAAATCTAATTTACGTATGGAACATTTTTCAACATAAATGACCTATTATTGTGGTTACACTTCAAGGGTGTTGTATTTTAGTTTCAATCTAAATCTAAATGTTTGTTGGAAATCACATGTACTCGTAGAGACATCACATTATTCATATACACTCTAATAGCACATATTCTAGTTATTCGGACATTAATGAACAATATCCTGTGAGAAACTTGTTTATCTTACTAAGACATAAGCTCTAGGTCAGACTTCCTTAAACTGATTCCTAATTGCTTTCTAACCCTGAGACCAAGAATACATTACTTAACCTCTCAGGGACTCAAACGTCTCTTGTATAGAATGGGGATAATAATATTAAACAAATTCATGACATTGTTTTGAGGAATGAAAGTATTTCTCTGTATAAAGCACTAGAACAGTGCCTTGTATGTAGTAGGTGGGATATGTGTTTGCAATTATTAGTTATACAAATAGAAGTGATAAATAATAAAAGTAATTTACGCTGTGGCATCAGGCTACAATGTGTGACACACAATAAGGGCTACAGAGCTGTTTGCTAAATAAAAAAATAATTTTAGAAAATGACAAACAAAATGCCATCATAGAAGTAAGAAGCCAAATTCAGGAGAAATTACATAAGACACATAGTTATTTATTTATTTATTTTTAGTTAAAGTTTATTGGGGTGACAATTGTTAATAAAGTTAGATTTCAGGTGTACAATTCTGTAATACATCATCTATATATCACATTGTGTGTTCACCACTCTGAGTCAGTTCTCTTTTCATCACCATATATTTGATCCCCTTTACCCTCATCTCCCACCTCTCCTCCCCCCTTACCCTTTGGTAACCACTACACTATTGTCTGTGTTTGTTAGTTTTCCTTTCTTTGTCTTGTTCCTTTGTTGCTTTTAGTTGGCTTTCAGCATGTAAGGGGGGGGTTAGTAGATGAGGGTAAATGGGGTCAAATATATGGTGATGGAAGAACTGTCTATGGGTGGTGAACACACAATGAGATATATAGATGATGTATTACAGAATTGTACACTTGAAACTTACGTAACTTTACTAATCATTGTCACCCCGATAAATTTTAATTCAAAGCAAAAAGAAAAACCAAAAAAAAAAAAAAAAGAATAATCACTGTTAACAGAAATGGTTGTCATTGCCTTAGTATTCCAGATGTATTCCACATCTGGAGAAGTCATTGGTATGTAGTAAGCAAATTATAAACTTATATGCACAAAAAAAGAATAAACCTACTATAAGGTCACTGTGGAAGGTATGCAGACAATCAGGAGTCATTATGAGAGTCATCATTATTATGATGATATAGTGTGGGGTAGAAGGAAGGCAAGAAACGTAGAGAAGGCAAAGAGGCTGTTTATTTAGTTATTGTACCATCCTCCATCTCGAAACTTCTCACTCTAAGATGCACTTGTTAGTGTTGAGGTAAAATTATGCTATTGCAGCTGTAATGCCAACATTGGGTTGATCAAGGGACCAAGGTTCACACTAGAATTAGTTGGGTAAATGTATGATGATCCTGTGTCCAGTTAGTTCATGACCAATCAGACTGGAAAAGACAAATAGTAACCTTGCTCTAAAACCATTTTATCTACAGGATGTGATAAACCAAATGTTTATTTATTTAAACAATCCAAATAGCATTCTTCAGTCAAATCCTGACTCATGAGCTTATAGGCTGGGTTTACTTTCCCCAATGGAAGGGCATTTTGTAACTCGAGAATTTACTCATCTATAGTTCAGCATGCCAAGTAAATGTGAATTGCTGGCTTTTTGCCTTTAAATTGTTTGATTAAAAAATAATAATTTGTCAATTTTACATAGCCTAAAATTGTTTAAGACATTCCCCGTAATTCTGAATTATATATTCTGGAAACAATACATTAAATGCAAGAACTCCTCTATCCCCACTCTAAAAAGTGAGGGGGTAATTTACTTTAGTGATAGATTGATTATGTTAACCACCACCACAGTAGATGACAAGGGCAAAAGGGCAAAGCAGAAATGCATTGAAGACAACAACAGGCATATGTGTACACACACACACACACACACACACACACACACACACACACGAGGTCTGACAATTAAGTTTGCGACCTTGCCACTGTGCGCTTACATTGGCAGCACTATACAAACAGCTCAGTTATAACTTGTGCTTGGTGGGGAATTTATAGTTTTTGCAATTATATCCTATTGGAAAATAGGTTACTTTTAATTCTTTATATATTAAATGTTCTTTTATTTCTGACTGTAAATGGGAGATGAAAATTGAAAGCTTTAGGAAAGAAACGTAAATCACAAAACATAATGACGTGTGTTTTTTTTTTTTGTATGTGTGTGTTTGTGTCTGTGTGTGTACCATAATTTTTCAATTATTCAGATAGGGGAAATGCCATCAAATTGCCTGTGTTCTAATCCAATAATTAATCCTTTTGCAAATGTTGCTTATTTTCATTAAAGTTTTAAATTGTTAGCTCTACTACTAAGTAAAAATAAAAGTTATCATAGTACATGGAAAGTTCCTATTTTGTTGCTGTCACAGTAAAGGCAGTCTAAATCATACCAAAAACACATTGTTTTAAATAGTTTCATTTAATGTTTTCCTTTTGAAGAATCTGTGTACTATTTTGTGTGATTTAAAATACTGCTGTTAACTTTTTGTCTGGAATAGATGGCATACATTTCTTTCTGTTTCTTCTCATTAGGTGGAACTATTAACCCTGTATATAATGCAAGAGACAACTAAAGGAACACTTTTGACGGTGTGTTATGGACCAAATTGTGTCTCATGAAAATTTGTATGTTGAAGCCCTAATCTCTCATGTAACTAGATTGAGAAATAGAGCCTTTAAAGAAGTAATTAAAGTTAAATGAGGTCATAAGATTGGGGTCTTCATCTAATAATACTGGTGTCCTTACATGAAGAGAAAGACACCAGTTATCTCTCTCCCCCCACTGGCACACAGGAAAGGGCCATAAGAGGTTATAGAAAGAGGGCAGCCACTGACAAGCCAGGAAGAGAGGTCTCACCAGAAGCCAAGCCTGTTGGCAACTTGATCTTGGACTTTCAGCCTCTGGAACTATGAGAAAATAAATTTGTGTTGTTTAAGCCACCTGGTCTCTGGTATTTTATTAAGGCAGTCCAAGTAGACTAATGCAGGTGATAAGAAAAAGCTGAACTAGTTATAGATATCAGGACTGAAGGAACAATACAGTGACAGGGTGTCTTATGACCATCACCCAACAGAAGGTGACCTAGACCTACATTTTCCCAATCCTCAATCTAGCAAGCAAAAGCAAAGAAGGTGAGTTTATTCTTTCCCTGGATAGAATGAGGAGGACCCCCACCAACACCAGGTGAGCCTGACAATACCAGGAGAGACCACCACCACCACAAGTGAAGTACATCAATCCAACAAGAGCACCATGACACTAAGTGGAAAGGGAAGTATTCTCCTCATGAGACATTTCCTGCCCCACTAAGTGGCACCAGTGCTGCCAGGCAACACTGGCAAAAGGAAATCCACTCCAAGTGGCCCATCCTGGTAAACCTCTTAGTTCTTCTGGGTTTGAGAATCCATTCCCATCCAGAAATACGATGAGGAAAAGGGGACTCCCAGACCAAAAAGAGACTGGCTGGTAAATGCTCGCCTCCCCATGACTTGAGCATCCTCTTCCCCACTTAGAGCCATCAGGTGGCCAAGAGGAACCAGCAACAAGGATCACACCACAAGAAGGGCCCAGTTTAGGGAATGCTCATAAAGAAATGTGATTTCTTCCTTTCTAATCTGTATGCATTTACATTTTTACCATTGAGTATGATGTTAATTGTGGGCTTGTCACTTATGGTCTTTATTAAAGCAAAGAACAGTCCTTCTATACATACTTCATTGACAATTTTTATCATAAAAAGATATTGAATTTTGTCAAATGTTTTTTCTGCTTCTATTAAAATGGTCGTGATTTTTATACTATATTCTGTTAATATCATATATTACATTTATTGATTTGCATATGTTGAGCCATCCTTGCATTCTGGTCTAGCATGCTGGAACTCAGAGCAGTAGTAGAACCAGGGTCCTGGGATAAGGAAGATGTGTAACTACCACAGTGCCTGTGTCCTGGGGCATAGGACCAATTGCTGTGGCTGTGGCACTGGTATCTCTGGTGTGACCATGTGCAGATTTCCAGTGGAACCAGGACCTTGTCACAATGACTGCATCTGGTGGATAGGGTTTGGGTGGTGGTAAACAGCAGTAGCAAAGGTCTTGGGATGAAAAGGTGAAGTAGTCTTGGGCCCAGGGAATAAGTTTCAGTAGCATCACAGCCTAGGATGGCATATTAAAGTCTCAACTCTGGCCCCATGGGGAGGTCACAGAATAGTAATAGCATGACCCCAGTGGTGGTCTGTTACAGCCACATGTCAGGACCTGGAGAGCTGGGCTCAGAGCAACGGCAATGCTCCAGGGCAGTGACAGTTCAGAGCCATGAATTCAGACCATGGGTGGAGCTCAAAGTAGTGACAGCATGGCCTGGCAATGATGGCTCAGATCAGTGACTTGGGACTCAGGATGCTGAGCTCAGTTCAGTGGCAGCACTCCTGGACAATGATGGTTCAGAGTCACAATCTCGAAGGGGGGGTGGGGCTCAGGGCTGCGACAACATGGATGGTCCCAGTTAATCGTGGTCAAAATGCAACCTGGGACACAGGGAGTGGGGTTGAGGTTAGTGGAGACTGCCCAGCAATGGCTGGACAAAGCTGTGATCTGGGGTCAAGGGTTTAGTGCAGAACAGTGGCAGCTCTAGTCCCATATTTGGTGTGGTACTAGTGTCTGATCCCAGAAATTGGGAAAAATCAGCAATTGTAACCGCTGAACACGTCTCACTGCAATTCCAGCTCTAAGCCCAAGTTATAAATGCAGTGGTGGGGCCTCAGGGGAAATCTGTGAGCTGGGATCAGTGTTGCTGAAGACTGGGAGACCTCCGTAGTAAAGGCTGCAACCAGCCACAGTGGTGAGGCTTGATGGGGTTCTCCTGTTGTGCTTTTCCCCATGGGGTGAAATTCCTATGAGGGGATCTCACCTGGTGCCAAGCTGCACTTGACTGGGAGATGTGGTGATGCAGATTATATGCTTCCTGTACTTTTCTATGCAGCTATCCTCAACTCTTGAGCTCCACAGTGTTTTGCTGCTGCTTTTTTGTAATCTAGAAGTTTTCAGTTTGTAGTTGTTTGCTTTTTTTCTTGTGTCAGAGATGACTGTTGGAAACTTCTAGTCCTCCATCTTATTTCTAAGGTTGTAGGCATTTACTTCTCAATTTGTAAATTGAGTTTTCTTTATATTAGAGACACTGATTTTTGTCTATGATAAAAAAATTACATGTCCAAGTTTGACATTTACATTGAATAAATAATAGTTTGTTAAAAACAAGCAGAAGGTAGTGAATAATAAAGATTAGAATGAAAATAAATACAATTTAAAAATGGCAAAAAAAGGGAAAACAAGAGAAAAATCAGTGAGGACTTCTGGTTTTTCTGGTTTCTATAGTAAGGTACTTGGATATAACCACTCCATCCTAACAACAAGTATAAAGCTAAACAGACTTAAAGTCAAAAACTCCTCTTGGATTCATAAGAGAGGAGAGGACACAGCACACCCCGCTTACCTCAAGATTGGGGAGACAGACAGAGTGTGGCTTAATAAAGCAGAGGCATAAATGGAAACTGCCAAGGGAAAAAATGCCAAGGTATGAAAACTTGAACTGTAATTTCTGGATGATTGGTGTAGAGAAGTCTGAAAGATAAAAGGGGGCCCCAGTCATACAGGGACCCCGCAAAATTTGGAGATTTACCTCCAGGAGCTCACCCAGGTTCCTATAGTGAATATTGGAGAAAAATCCCCTTATGCTTCTGACAGGTGGAGAGGAAAAGGGAAATCATTTCGAAATATGCCAACGCACTCTGTTCTACTTAAATAGGACTGTACTCAGGGCAAACTAGTTAACCAGAACCTACCTGCTGGGATACTATCAGAGCCTAACTGACCTGGATGAAGGGAAATAAGCAATTTCAGAAGGCTCTAGCCCTGTATCTGGGAGCAGGAAAATACCCAATTTCAGCTCCCTCTAGCCATCCTGTCTGATCTAAGGTGAGGGGGAAATGAGAAACCCAATTGAAGTTTATAGTCCAGATGCCTAGACTTACTAAAATACAGATACATAATCATAGAACTATAGAATACTTGCCCTCCCCTCCACAAATCACAACATTAGTAAAGGTTTATTCAGAAAAATTCCATTTACATATTACATGATGTCCAACTCTCAAAAAAAAAAAAAGAAAGAAAGAAAGAAAGAAAGAAAGAAAGAAAGAAAGAAAGAAAGAAAGAAAGAAAGAAAGAAAGACAGAAAGAAGAAATACAAGGCCTACCAAAAAGGAAAAAAAAAATAAATAAGAGACAGTGTAAGCATCAGAATAAGACATGGCATGGATTTTAGAATTATTAGACTGGGAATTTAAAACAACTGTGATTACAATGCTATAAACTCTAAAGAATGAAGTAGACAGCATGCAAGAACAGATAGGCAATACTAGCAGAGTTATGAAAATCCTAGGAAACAATAAACATACGCTAGAGTTAAAAAATACCATAACTGTAACAGTAATAAAAAATGCCTTTGATTGTTTATTAGTATGCAGGACATGGCTGATGTAAGAATCTCTAAGCTAGAGAACATATCGATAGAATCTTCAGAAACCAAAAAGAAAATGAACAAAGACTGAAAAAAAGATAATAAACTATTCAAGGACTGTGGGACAACTATAAAAGGTGTAACATATGCATAATGGGAATGTCAGAAGGAGAAGAAAGAGAAAGGAACAGGAGAAATATAAAATAATGACTGAGAATTTTCCAAAATTAATGTTAGACATCAAACCATAAATCCAGAAGTTCAAAACAGGATAAATGACAACAAACAAACACACAAACAAACAATGAGACATGTTTTCAAACTACAGAAAATCAGAGATAATATAAAAATCTTGAAAGAAACCATAGGGGGAAAAACATTAACTATAGGGAAAAAATACAAAAAATTATCTGTAACTTCTCTATTCAGAAACCATGTAAACAAAAAGAGGGTGTGATACAATGTCTAAAATGTTGAGAAGAAAAATAACCCCACCAAACTATAATTTGGTGCTCTGCAAAATTATCTTTCAAAAGTGAAAGAGAGATTTTCTCTGACAAACAATATTGAGGGAATATATTGCCAGCTATTCTTATTTACAAGAAATGTTTTTAAAAATTTGTTTAGAGAGAAGAAAAATGCTATGTAGGTCAGAAATGCCAATGGACATAAAGTAAGGAAGAGCATCTAAGAAGGAATATGTGAAGGTAAAATAAATACTTTTATTTTTATTTTTAATTGATCTGTTACTAATTTTTCAAAAAAATACTAATAATTTAATTGAAATAAAATACAGCAATAATACAAAGGACAGGAGGAAAGAATTAGATTTTTTTGGTTATTTTAAGAAATACTACCTGTAAAGTTGTATAGTGTTATTTGAAAATTGACTTGAATGAGCTTTAAAAATATATTGCAAATTCTAGGGAAACCACTGAAAAAGAAAAGAAAAACAGCATATAACTGATATGCCAAGAAAGAAGAGAAAATGAAATCATATGCAATGCTCAATTAGAAGCTCAGTGAAAGACAATAAGACAAACAAAAAACAAAGGCAACAAATACAAAACAATAGCAAATATGGTAATATTAATTAAAATGTATCAATAATCAATTAGCATGTCAATGGTCTAAGTGCACCATTAAAAGCAGAGATTATCAGAGAGGATTAAAAAACAAGCTCCAATTATATGTTGTCTAAAAGAAACCCACTTACTAACAATTGTCACCCCAATAAATTTAAAAACTAAATTAAAAAAATTAAAAAACAAACAAACAAACAAAAATATATGTAGATTCAAAGTAAATTTATGAGGAAAAAATACTATGCTAACACTAATCAAAAGAAGCAGGAGTAGCTATATTAATTAAATATGGAGTGTATTTCAAACAAGAAAAGTTATTAGAGGTAAAGAAGGAAATTACAAAATTATAAAGGGGTTAATTATCTAAGAAGACATAACAATTCCTAATGTGTATGCACCTAACAACAGAGCATTAAACTATGTGAAGCAAAAACTAATAGAATTGTTAAGGGAAATAGATAAATCCACTATTATAGTTGGAGAGTTTGACACCCCTCTATCAGAACCGGACAGATCCAGCAGGCAGAAAAATACATAAGGACATAAATAAATTCAACAACACCGTCAATCAACTGGATACAATTGATATCTATACACTACTTTACCCCAAAACAGCAGAATACGCATTTTTCACAACCTCACATGGAACATTCAATGAGATAGACTGCATTCTAGACAATAAAACATGCCTTAGTAAGGTTAAACAAATGGAAATCACAGTGCCTACCCTCAGACCACAATGAAAGTAAACTAGAAATCAATAACAGAAAGATAAATGGAAAATATTAAAATATGAGGAGATTAAATAACACACTTCTAAATAACACAGAGGTCAAAGAGAAAATCTTAAGATATATTTTAAAATACTTGAACTAATTGAAAATGAAAATACAACTTATTAATATTTGTATGATGCAGCAGGAGCAGTGCTTAGAGGGAAATTTATAGAATTGAATGCATACATCAGAAAAGAAGAAAGCTCTAAAATCAATAATCTAAGTTTCCACCTTAGGAAACTAGGAAAAGAAGAGCAAATTAAATACAAAGTAAGAGAAGAAAAAAAAACAAAACACGATTTGAGCAGAAATCAATAATATTGAAAATGGAAATCAATGAAGAAAAATCAGTGAAATAAAAACTGGTTCTTTTAAAAGATCAACAAAATTAAGAAGCCTCTAGGCAGGCTAACTAGGAAAAAAAGTGAGAGGCCACAAATTACTAATATCAGAAAGAGGAAACATCACTACAGAGTATATGGACATTAAAAGGATAATAAAGGAATACTATGAATATCTCTATGCCCACAAATTTGATAATCACAATGAAATGGTGCAATTCCTTGAAAGACACAATTTGCCAAAACTCACACAAGAAGAAATAGACAATCTTAATAGATCTCTATCTATTATAGAAATTGAATCAGTATTTAATAACCTTCCAAACAGAAAGCACCTGGCCTAAATGGGTTCACTGATGAATTCTACCAAACATTAAAGGAAGAAATTATATCAATTTTATTTAATATCTCTCAGAGGATTGAAGCAGAAAGAATATGTCTTACCTCATTCTATGAAACCAGCACTACCTTAATACTAAAATCAGACAAAGACATTACAAAAAAGGAAAACTAGATACCAATAACTTTCATAAATATAGATGTAAAAATCCTCAATGAAACATTAGTAAATCAAATCCAACAATATAAAACATATTTTTCACTACAACTAAGTAGGCTTTACCCAGGTATGCAAGGCTGTATCAATTTAAAAAATAAATTAATGCAATCCATTATATTAACAGGCTAGAAAAGGAAAATAAAATCGTGTACTTATGTCAATAGATGCAGAAAAAGCATTTGAAAAACCCCAACACCCGTTCGTGATAAAAACTCTTAGTAAACTAGGAATAAGAGGAAATTTCTCAACTTGATAAAGAATATCTACAGAAAACATACAGAAAAGAGCATACTTAATGGTGAGAAACTCGAAGCATTCCCACTAGGATCAGGAAAAGGCAAAAATGTCCTTTCTCACTGTTCCTTTTCAACATTGTGCTGGAAGTACTAGCTAATGCAATAAGATAAGGAAATAAAAAGTACATACACTGGAAATGAAGACATAAAACTGTCTTTTTAATTTTTTTTTTTAATTTTTTGCAGATAATGTGATCATCTGTATGAAAAATCAGAAAGAATTCACAATTAAGCAATTATAGCAAGATTGCAGGATACAAACTTAATATACAAAAGCAATTATTTTCCTATAGGCCACAATGTACAAGTAGATTTTAATATTAAAAACACAGTACCATTTACATTACCATCCAAAAATATACAGGTATAAATCTACCAAAATATGTATAAGATCTATATTATAAAACTACCAAACTCTGGCGAATGAAATTAAAGAACTAAGAAATGTAGAGATATTTCATTTTTATAAACAGAAAGACTTAATATTTTCAACATATACATTTTTCCCTACTTGATCTATGTATTTAATGCAATCCCAAACAAAATCCTAGCAAGGTTTTTATGGATATTGTCAAACTGACTCTAAAATTTACATGGAAATGCAAAAGACCCAGAAAACCCAACACAATCTTAAAGTAGAAAAACAAAGTTGAAGGACTAACACTCACTGACTTCAAGACTTTACTATAAAGCTATAGTTATCAAAACAGTGTGACATTAGTGAAGGAATAGAGTAAAAGATCAATGGAACAGAAAAGAGAGCCCAGAAATAGACACACAAAAAGAGTCAACTGAACCTTGACAAAGAATTAAAGGCAATAATGGAGTAATGATAGTCATTTCAACAAATGGTGCTGTAACAGCTGGACAGCCACTTGCAAAACAAAAACAAAAACAAAAAACAGAATTTAAACACAGACCTTTCACCCTTTACAATAATTAACTCAAAGTGGATGACAGACGTAAATGTAAAATGTGAAATTATACAGCTACTAGAAGATAACTGGAAAAAACAAATGATCCTAGGGCATGGCAATGAGTTTTGAGATTCAACATCAAAGTCACAATCCATGAAAGAATTCATTGATAAGCTGAACTGCATTAAAAACTTATGTTTTTCAAAAGACAATGTCAACAGAACAAGAAAATCCACAAAGTGGGGGAAAATATTTGGAAACGACACATCTGATAAAGGACTGTTATTAAAAATATAGAAAAAAACACTTAAAACTTAATAGCAGGAGAAAAAACAACCTGTTTAACAAGTGGGTCAAAGACCTTCACAGGCACCTCACCAAAGAAGATTTACAGGTGGAAAATAAGGATATGAAAATATGCTCCAGGTCATATGACAATGGGAAAATAAAAATTAAAACAACACTGATATACCACCACACACCTATTAGAATGATCAAAATCCAAAACACTGACAACATCAAATGTTGGTTAGAATGTGGAACAAAATAAACTCAGTCACTGCTGGTGGAAACGCAAGATGGTACAGTGACTTAGGAATACAGTTGGGCAGTTTCTCACAAAATTAAACATATGAAGTTATCTTCCCATACGATCTAGCAGTTGCACTACTTGGTATTTACCTAAAAGAGTTGAAAACTTATGTGCACAAAAAACCTGCACAACAATGTTTATAGCAGCTTTATTCACTATTGCCAAACGTGGAAGCAACCAATACTCGTGTGTCCTTCAGTAGGTCAATCAATAAACTGATACATCCTGACAATGGAACATTATATTATTCAGTTATAAAAAGAAATGAGTGTCATGCCATGAAAAGAAATGGAGGAACTTTAAATGCATATTATTAAGTGAAAGAAGCTAATTTGAATGGGCTATATACCATATGATTCCAACTGTATGACATTGTGGAGGACAAAACTATGAAGACAGTAAAAAGATCAATGTTTGCCAGGGGCTTGTGGGGGGAAGAGTAAATAGGCAGAGCACAGAGGAGGTCAGTAAAAATACTCTGTATTATACAATAATGATGGATATATGTCATTATACAGTTGTCCAAACCTATAGAATGTACAACACCAAGGATATATGTGGACTTGGGGTGATTATGATATGTTTCCATTGATCAGTTGTAACAACTATACTACTCTATTGGGGGATGTTGATAATATAGTACACTATGTATTTGTGGGGATGGCATATATGGGAAATTTCTATACCTTCCCCTCAATTTTTGGTGAATCTAAAACTGCTTTAAAATTAAAGCCTTAATAAAAAAATATTATGTAACAATACAAGCAGAATACTAAGAATTAGATTATATAGTTATTCCAAATGTCATAGAATTACGTGGCATAATAGCACTCATTGCATTAAATAAAATAACCTTTAAAATCTTTTTAGAATTAAATGAAACCACAAGTTGGTTCTTTGAGAAGATCAACATAGTTGGCAATGCTTAGGCTAGATTTACTAAGGACAAAAAGAAAGATGACTTAAATTAACAAAGTCAGGAATAAAAGAGAGGTCATTAACATTGATCTTACAGGACCACGTGGCTTCACTGGTTAATTCTACCAAATAAATAAGAATAAACATTAAACAACATTTATGAGAAAACAGAAGAGGATGAAATTATTTTCATCTCGTTATATAAAGGCTGATACCAAAATTAGACAAAACCATAATAAGAAAAAAACTAAAACTATAGACCAATGTACCTTATGAATATAAATGCAAAAATCCTTAAAAAATACTACCAAACAAAATCGATCAGGATATACAAGAAACTTTATACACTATGACTAAGTAAGATTTAAATCAATTTTGGTGTAATATTACATATTATTACAATAAAAGACAAAAACCACATAATCAACCCAATAAATGAAGACAAATAAAACAACCATGTAGTTATGATTAAAAATTCTTAAGAAACTCTGAATAGAAGCTAATTTCTTCAGCCTGATAAAGGACATCTATAAAAAAGCCACAGCTAACATCGTAAGTACTTAAGTTAAAAGAATGAAGGCTTTCTCCCTAAAAATCAAAACAAGACAAAAATGTCTTTTCTCGCCACTTCTATTCAATGTTATTCAGGAGGTTATAGACAGGGCAATTAGGCAAGAAATGAAATAAAAGCCATCCAGATTGGAAATAAAGAAATAAAACTATATTTGCAGATGAGATGGTCTTGTTTATAGCATAATGCATTACTCATGTGTTTCTGGAAATGCTGGTGTAAATAAACTTACTATGCTGCCAGTCTTATACAAGTATGGCACATACAATTATGAACAGTACATAATACTTGATAATGATAATAAATGACTATGTTACTGGTTTATGTATTTACTATACTATACTTTTTAATCACTAGTTTAGGGTGTACTCTTTCTACTTATGAAAAAAAGTTTGCTGTAAAACAGTATGCTGTGTTATACCAGCAGCAGCCTCATACATCTCATTTACTGTGTCTCTTGATTACATCATTTTCTCTTGTGCTTGATTTAAACTCATGTTGTTTTGTACAATAATATGTTATAAGGATTGTAGCCTAGGATCAATAGGCTGGGAGTGTAGTAGGCTAGACCATTTAGGTGTGTGTAAGTACACTCCATGATGTTCACACAATGACAACATTGCCTAATGATGCATTTCTAAGAACGTGCCCCCAACGTTAAGCAGCACACGACTATAATTTTTTTTTCTAATATGGTGTTACTTTCTTTGTCTTTTAATTGTTTTTTTAAGATAATTTACATATATCTTGATTACTGATAATTTAGGATTATATCTATCATTTTACTATTTATTTTCTATTGGTCCCAAATGTATTATATTCCTTTTATCTCCTCCTTTGTTTCACTTTTTTCAATTATTTTATTTTCCACTTTACCTTTGTATCATCTGTCCAATTATTTAGTCTTTTATTATTATTTTAGTGGTCACCTTCGTATTACAATAGTTATTCTTGAATTATTAAATCCCAAAAGACATATGAGTGTGTTTACCAATTTCCAAACAATTAAAGGACTTTAAACTTCTTCAAATATATTTAGTTACCTATTTTATTTTGTGACACTGTGGTCAAGTATTTAACTATTTATGTATTTTAAACCCAGTAAGGCTGTTTTAACATTGGTTCTCAAATCCACTTGCTGAGTATTACATCAAAACCATGGCTGATTCCTTTTGGAACTGAGAACTTGTAGTGAATACTGGTATTTCAAAGTTCTTAGGATCTCCAGAATTACTCTTTCTCTTCTTTTGGTATTTTACTAGTATTGTGAAAGATTATGTGCAAAGGTTTTTTATTAGCTTACTTTTTTTTTTTTTTTTTTGGTTTGGTTTTGAGTTTTTTGTTATCCTAGCTGCTTAGCTTATTTGTTAGGGTATTTGAGGAGATTTTAAAAATCTATGCTGTTACCTCCACTTTGCCCAAACAAGACAGGTTCACAGCATTTACTTTTCCATTTTTAATTGTATTAAAAGTAAAAAGTATCATTAGAAAGTAGACAAAAAATAGTAATATGAAATTTTACAGTTATATACCCTCATGTCCTTTAATGTGTCTTTATTAACACTTTATTTCTATGTTAATTTAATTATAATCCAAGTTGATTAGTAAAAGTGTTTTTGATTTTATGTTTGATTGTTTAATAGCCTTTGCAGCAAAGCATGAGTGCATGCCTAATTTGATATTATTTGAAACATATGCTATAACACTGGCCATATCAGTGTCAAGATTGAATTTTAAGTGCATATTAAATCTCTTCTCTACCTCAATACCTTTGATAATTTTATAACAAGATATCCTACAAAGAAATTATGAGTTCAAGCCAAGCTGAGGATATATATATTTTTTACCTAAACCAAGAAAGTGCTATTATGTTGAAGTGTTAAGTCAGCTCTCTAAAGAAAAGTTAGTAGTGTACATTTCTATAATACATCATCTATATATTGTATTGTGTGTTCACCACCCAAAGTCAGTTCTCCTTCCATAATCATATATATGATCCCTTATTATAAAAATGTACACTTGAAACCTACGGTATATAATTTTGCTAACCAATGTCACCCCAATAAATGCAGTAAAAAGAAAAATTATGAATTGAGAAAAATCTCATCATAGTGACCTAAATTTATCATCAGCAAATTAAATATAATGGTATTTTGAAACTTTAGTTAGTAACGGACTTAAGTGTATCAGCATACACATGTTCTGAGACTTCAACAAACAAACAAACACACAAAAAATGTGAGAAGCTAGTCCATAGTATTCAAATGATTAGAGATTTATTTTACAACTAAGTCAAAATATAAAGTTCCCAACTTATAAACTGTGTTTTCAAATGCGTATTTTTTTTTAAAAATGTATTTTGCATGAAATGTAGATATGCTGCCAATAATTTACATTGGATAAATTCTAAAATTAGTTGCTATGTACTTGACCAACACACTTTGAAACAAGCACTTATCCAGCTACTATAAGTAAATAAATCTCTTGAGTACACCGCTCTCTATACCCAACATGCTTCAAAAATGCATGTTTGTCATTCTGAACTGACTTTCTTAATAGGCAACATATGCCAACAAGTTCAGAGCACTGCCATTTTAATAAGTAAGTCCCAATGTACTCAACTGGTTAATTAAATATCAAATAATTGCTAAAATCACTAAGTGGCATTTACTTAGAACACTAATTAATATTATAATTTTATGGCCTTACATTATTTCATATTAATATAATCCCTAAACATGTATGCCAAAGAAGAAAAGAAATGATATAACATAGGTTAATAATAATAAGATAGTTTTAATTCTCATATCCTTTCTTCACCTATTGGTCTGATCATTACAGGTCTTTTAAAGTACTTTCTTCAATGTGTAGTAACTCTATTTCATTAAAGTAATTTGAGGTTTCAGTTCTTCCTAAATTTACAGTCCAAGTAGGAAATCTATCTGATCATACTATTAAGATTTACTCTATTACAAATATGTGATATGTGATATGATGTGAGTTGTACATGCACACACAGTTGAGCCTGTTTCTAAATTCTACATTTTTCTTTTAGAAGAAGCTTGAAGTCAGAGATACGCTAAACTTACTAGGAGGGAAATAGTGTCCTTAGGGTAGAACCAGAGAAGTCACAGTTATCAACCAATCAAACAAACATTTATTGATTGACAGGATAAATCATGTATTATATATAGCTGATATATATATAATAAATATGACTGTATTTCATCCTGCTTTTATTAGAAAACTGACAAATTAACCAGAGATGGTTACTATCAAAGATGCAAGACCATGATGTTCAAAACCTGTTTGAAGAAAACAAAATATCTCAATAAATACCAAAAATGACTTCTCCAGAAAAGAAGAAAGCCTAAAGAAAATGAGGGGGATAACTTATTGCAGTCAGATGAAAAAGCAAGTAATCTTGGAGAAAAAGGAACTAAAGTATATCTCTTCACTTTGCATTAAGACATGTGATAATGACTATCAAATTTTATGATAACCCAGGGTCCAAGCATAAAGACAATAAATTATGTGGGCTTTTATAGAAAGATTAAATGTAACACCATCAATTACATTTATGTAAAGGACAACCAAGATGGTGCAGTAGGTAAACGCGGTGTTGACCTTCTGTCACAACCACATCAAAATTACAACTAATCTACAAAACAACCTGTCATGCAGTGTGTCATGTGGGGTCTCTAGTCCCACTTCCCACATAAGAACACAGGATATGGTGAGGTCAAAAAGGAACACCCACGGAGTCATAGATAGGGGAGTCATACCAGTATATTCTCGCTGGCGGCTGCGCTGGAGACAGCGGAAGCAGGAGCCAAACGATCCGCAATCTGCCATCCACTTCTCTGCCAACCAACCAACCTCACTTGCTAACTGCAATCTGCGCTTGGTAGCTTAGCCACCGCAGTTATATCAGTGGCTAATGGCTAACCAGTAACAGCTGATGGCCAACTAGTTATAGCTGATGACCATCTATTACCCGAGCCAGCACCTTTCCACGTGAGGCCGAGACTCTGGAAACTGCTCTCTGGAACTTTATCCCCACACAACCATTATTGAGAATCGCCCAAAATGAAGCTGAACTGAAGCCTTTCAACTAAGGACTTGCCGAACAATCCACCTCCAGCCTGGTAGGAAGGTCAGAGATTCAGAACAGGCTGGTCCCACACCCCGCATGTGACCATTAAAGATCAGGAGGGCTATTTTGTCTGTGGGGGGGTCCCCCCACCCCCTAAAAGAGTGAGAGATCCCAACCCAGAGTTCCAGTGCTGGGGAGAGAAGTCCCCATAATTTCTGGCTGTGAAAACCAGTGGAGATTGTGACCGAGTAAGACTGAATACAGCTGCACTCATAGGTGCTCCTCTCAAAGGGACTACACGAGGACTTACCCACCAATGGAATCACTGGCTCTGAACTCCAGCCCTGGGGCAGAAGCTGGAGAGGTGGCAGGGACATATGGTGGGGAATTGAGTTGTCTGGCTTGGGACGCAGGCTGGAGAGGCGGCTTTTTCTTGGACAGGGGTCTGGCAGAGGCCATTGTTTCTTTGTTGAGCCCTCCGCCTTCCCAGTGTGCAAACACAGGCAGCTGCTATCTCTGAGTCTCTGCTGTTTGTACGTCATATCCTGGCAATTCAAGACCTGGCCCCACCCAACTTTGAGGCACACCCAGGCCGCTTCCAGTGGCTTTTTCACGCAAAGGGCATGCCTTGGCTCAAGCTGCAGAGTTTCCTAGGGTTTCTCAAAGGTTTGCAGAATGCAGACAAGCAGCATCTGGCTTGAGCATGTCCTGTACCTCTGGCTGAGCAGCCCTAAGCTGGCACTAGCAGCAGCCAGCCTTGGTTCATGGCTTGGCCTCTCAAGGTGCTTCTAAGCACAGCACAGGCAGCTGCCATCTGCAGATTTCTTTTGGGTCTCACTGAATGGCCCTGAGTGGGGCATGGACTGTGGCTGAAATAGACCGACAGTGGATCCCCTCTAAGGTGGTCCTGGGGTTGACACCCCCAATGGCCAATTTCAAAATGAGCCTGGAGCATCACCCAGCCAAATCCAAGTATAACACACCCAAGGAGCAGATTGGGCAGGCACCAGTGTCCTACTGAGGCAGATCCTGCTCTATAGGATTAGCCCCTGCACAACAATTCTTCCACTGTAATCAAGGCCAGTCTTCACAACCAGTGAGCCCAAAGGTCACTCTCTCCTACTGATGTGCAATTATCAACCAACACTCAACTACAAGAGAAAGGTACACACAACCCACACAAGGGACACACCTGGAGCACGTGGCTCAGGTGACCAGAAAGACTTCGCCACTGAACCCCACAGCACACCTATTACATAAGGCCACTCTACTAAGATTGGAAGTCATAGCAGCCCCACCTAATATATAGAAACAAATACAGGGAGACAGCCAAAATGGGGAGACAAAGAAACATGTCCCAAATAAAAGAACAGAACAAAACTCCAGAAAAATAACTAAGCGAAATAGAGATAAGCAACCTGTCAGACGCAGATTTCCAAACACTGGTTATGAGAATGCTCAATGATCTCAGGGAGAACTTCAACAGAGGGATAGGAATCATAAAAATGGAGCTGGAAACCATAAAAAAGAACCAGACAGAAATAAAGGATACAATAATGGAAATGAAGACTATATTAAAGGGAATCAACAGTAGATTAGATGAAGCAGAGGATCCAACCAGTGATGTAGAAGATAAGGTGGCAGAAAACACCCAACCAGAACAGCAAAAAGAAAAAAGAATCCAAAAAATTGAGGAGAGTTTAAGGGGCCTCCAGGACAATATCAAGCATACCAACATTCACATTATAGGGGTACCAGAAGGAGAGAGAGAACAAGGAATTGAAAACCTATTTGAAGAAATAATGACAGAAAACTTCCCTAACCTGGTGAAGGAAATGAACATATAAGCCCAAGAAGCACAGAAAGTCCCAAACAAGATAAACCCAAAGAGGCCAACACCAAAACACATCATAATTAAGATGCCAAAGGTTAACTACAGAAATGGAATCTTAATCGCAGCAAGAGAAAAGCAGTTAGTTACCTACAAGGGAGCCCCCACAAGACTGTCAGCTGATTTCTCAACAGAAACTTTGCAGGCAAGAAGGGAGTGGCAGGAAATATTCCAAGTGATGAAAAGCAACGACAAGCAACCAAGATTACTCTAACCAGCAAAGCTATCATTTAGAATTGAAGGATAGATAAGGAGCTTCCCAGACAAAAAGTGAAGGAGTTCATCACCACCAAACCAGTATTACAAGTACACTTAGAGGGACTTCTTTAAGATGGGAGTGGGGTTAAGGATGGGTGAAAAGGGAAAGGATTCAGGAGTATAAATTGGTTGTTGTACAATAGTCATGGGGATGTAGGGTATAGCATAAAGAATATAGTCAATAATATTGTAATAACTAGGTAAGGTGCCAGATAGGTACTAGATTTATCAGGGTGAGGTGATAGATGGGAATGGGGTTGGGGCAGGGTGACAATGGTGAAGGTATTAAGAAATACAAATTGATTGTTAATACAATATGGGGAATATAATCAATAATGTTGCAAAGTTCATGAAGGTGCCAGATGGGCACTGGACTTAGGGGGATCACGTCATAGACTGTGTAGATGCCTGACCAATGTGCTATACACATTAAGAGCTGTAGTAGAATAATATTGAATGTCAACTATAACTAAATATATAGGTATATATAGTCACGGGATTTGGAGTATAGCATAGGAAAGATAGTCGATGGTATTCTAACAGATATAGAAAATATCAGAGGGGTAGTAGCTTGAGGGTGGGTTATCACTTTATGAGGGGTTTAAATGTTTATTACATTGCGTTGTACAACTGAAACTAATAAAAATAAATTTAACAAAACATAGGTGAAGAGATGGGAATTTTAACTTCTACCTTCAGGTAATGAATTTAGATTTTACGTATACATTATTTAATATTAATTAAGTTCATATTTAGTTAATGTAATGGTAAAAGTTCCAGCATGCAATTCCTAAATTCCAGATGGTTTTAATAGCACTGGTTGTTGTAAATAAACATACTAGCAAAGGTACCATCCCATAAAATGAAGCATCTGGAGAAGTCATGCAAGTATACACTTGCACAGGTAAAACATAACCAGGCTCTAAATTGTGAGGTACACACTAAGTAAACAGGAGTTTATAAATAAGAACCATACAATCATAAAATGCTTCAACAACACTTTTTCCACCCCTTGTACAAGTTCAAAATTATGACAGCTTGTTAGTTCTTCCACCTACGTTAAGCACGTTTTTCCATTGTACATCCCCACTTTGCAATGCTTCAATTTCTAATTCTGCTAGGTGACAAGATGAGTGCTCAACTATGTTTTAATGATTTTCTTAGAGGCAAGAAGAGTTCATTTTGCCTATATTTTGAGCATATAAAAGATAAAATAAGGGAACAAATATCTACATACATATACAGACACACACATGTACGTATGTATTAACACATATGAATGTGTGGTGTACAGTGGTTTCATAAAGTGTTGAACTTGATCAATAAAATATACTAACAGTGATTGTATCTTTTCTTCTAATAAATGAAAACATGTGGATCATTAGAAAGCTCACAAATAAATCAAAGTATATGTGATTATTTAATATATCAAAATGTTGAAATTTACATTTAGTGGATGAAGGTTGGTTTATTTTAAAAACAGTGACAGCACACTTGGATATAATCTGCGTAAAAAAAACGAATGCTCAGTTATATTATATACAAAAGTAAATTTCAGATTATTAAGTTTTTAAATGTAAAACTATAATGAAAATAAAATGTTAGGGAAAAATTTATGATACTATATATTAGGTTGGTTCAAAAGTAATTGTGGTTTTTGAAATTATTTTTAACCTATTAAACCTCAATTACTTTGCACCAACCTAATGTTATAGCTTAAAATCAATCTACCTTGCAATTATGGATTTTATATAAATTAATGTACTTAAAGACTATTTATTAATATTTACCTTTTATTCATCCATAAATGTAAAGTAGTACAATGATATAGAAATCATACAAAGTATACTTTCTAACCACAATGTGGTGGATTTCAAAACTAGTAACAAACAAAACTAAATAAAATAACTCATAAATTTCAAAACAATATCTAAAATCACTGAAGGTTTAAAAACTATTATTTAGGAGAGAGTGATCATAACAATGAATAACAAAATATATGAGACAAAATCAAAATTATGTCCATGGGCAAATTCACAAGTTTAAGTATTTTCAGTGTTCTTTATTAAAGGATAAAACAAAATAAACACAACATTAAATTCAGAAACTTAGATTATAGACAGCACAAGATTATTAAGTGTAATGAGAGTGATGATTAGTAAATATCACCAAATAAATAAGAAAACAGATAATAGTTTAAGCACAGATATAGTTTATAAATAATGTAAAATATTTCATTGAGAAAAATTAAACACCCAACCAAATATCTAGTTAATTTTTATAAAAATATAAAAGAAAAACATACAATATCAGGGATGAAAACAGTAAACTATACATAAGCAAGAGTATCATTATTATCATTTTAAATGAATGCTGTGTAAATATGTAAAACTATACATAATTTTCTAAGAATATTCAGATTACCAAAGTAGATTAAAAAAGAATTAACTTTCTTGAACAGAAAAGGAATTAGCATACATGCTGGAAGCAGATCACTTTATTAATAATTTACTTTAATATTTATGAAACATATAACTGTCCATAGAATATAATTTATTTAAGGGGGGAAAATCAATTAGTCTTATGAAATCACAATTCGGAGGAAAATTTTGGAGAAAGAGGTGACCAAATATAATTTTTAAAAGATATTACTTTCAAGTTTGGAAGAGTAATGTTAATATTGGTTTTGCACTCTGCTCTATGTGTTAATTCAAGGAACTGATTCCTTCCATTTTGTTGTTCCTCCACTTGGGGTGTTGTTCTTATCTGCATGGTTGAAGCTGAGTCATAAAAATATCCATGCCCCAGATTATGTGAAGTATTTACCACACCTGTAATAGAAAACTAAAAATAATACTCAACTGGATGGACAAAACAAAATGAAAAGCTTAAATAATTTTTATTTTCATAACATGAGAAATGACAAAATTTATTTGAAGTATAAGAGTTTATTTTGAAAGAGAATTTTACAGCTCAATATCACTAATCATCAGAGAAATGCAAATTAAAACCACAATGAGATATCACCTCATACCTGTCAGATGTCAATCATCAATAAATCAACAAAGAATAAAGTGTTGGTGAAGATGCAGATAAAAGTGAATCTTCGTGCATTGTCGGTGGGACTGCTAATTGGTGCAGCCAAACTATGGAAAACAGTTTGGAGGTTCCTCAAAAAATTAAAAATAAAACTACCTTTTGACTCATCAATTCCACTTTTGGGTATTTATCCAAAGAAAACCACAACATTAATTTAAAAAGACATATGTACCCCTATGTTCACTGCTGCACTATTTACAATAGCCAAGATATGGAAACAACTGAAACCCATCAACATATGATTGGATAAAGAAACTGTGGTACATACATACAATGGAATATTACTCTGCCATAAAAAAGAATGAAATCTCACCATTTGTGACAACATAGATGGACCCAGAGGTTACTAAGCAAAGTGAAATAAGTCAGACTGAGAAAAACAAATACCATATGATGTCACTTATATGTGGAATATAAAGAACAAAATAAGTGAACAAAACAGAAACAGACTCATAGATACAGAGAACAAACTGATGGTTGCAAGAGGGGAGGGGATTTGGGAGGCTGGGTAAAAATATGAAAGGATTAAGAAGTACAAATTTGTAGTTAAAAAATAGTCATGGGATATAACATACAGCATAGGTAATATAGTCAATAATACCAGGTTTGACAATTAAACTCCCAAACTTGTTGCAACAATGTTGCTAACCTTTTTTGATATCAGAGGGATTATTCATTATGAATTTGTACCAACTGGACAATTAACCAAGTTTACTATTTGGAAGTGCTGAAAAGATTGCATGCAAAAGTTAGACAAAAATGATTTGAACTTTTTGCCAGTAATTTGTGGCTCTTGCATCACAACAATGCACCAGCTCACACAGCACCATCTGTGAGGGAGTTTTTAGCCAGTAAATAAACAACTGTGTTACCCTCCCTACTCACCTGATCTGGCCCCCAATGACTTCTTTCTTTACCCAAAGATAAAGGAAACATTGAAAGGAAGACATTTTGATGACATTCAGGACATCAAGTGTAATACGATGACAGCTCTGATGGACATTACAGAAAAGAGTTCCAAAATTGTTTTGAAGGGTGGATTAGGCACTGGTATAGGTGCCTAACTTCCCAAGGGGAGTACTTCAAAGGTGACCATAGTGATGTTCAGGAATGAGGTATGCAGCACTTTTTCTAGGATGAGTTCGCAAACTTAATTGTCAGACCTCATATTGTAATAACTATGTATAATGTCAAATGGGTACTAGACTTTTTGAGGGGGATCAATTCACAAATGATATAAATGTCTACTCAATATGCTGTACACCTAAAATTGATACAAAATAATATTGCATGCCAACTGTTATTGAAAAAAAAAAGAAATGGTCATGTTGTTTCCGTGTACTACTGTATTTGAAGGAATTAACATAGAGTTTGATGCAAGTAGGCACTCAATAAATATTTTGTTATAGAATGAATGAATAAATGGACAAATATGTAACTTATTTCTAGTACAAAAACCATCTTGAGAACACTAAAGATACAGAAAAATTTCTAAGGAATTAGAAGTGGAAAATAAAATTAATTAAGTGTATTAGAAAATTCTATATAGGGAATTTGGTTTTCATCTACTTGGTGACTGAGGAAAATTTTTTGTTGTTTTTTGGAGGCGGGTTACAGTCTACAAATAATAGTATCCTTCCTCTTCAGTGTAGCATTCTGAGTTTTGACGAATATATTCAATTATGTAACTATCACAATCATCACTGCATAGATCATTTCCATCACCCCAAAATATTCCATTATATTCTTTGTAGTCAATTATTCACTCCAGTTCATTCATTTTTACGTGATGATCAGTGCTGTATATATGTATCACACTCTGTTTATTAACCCACTGAGGACATTTGTGTTGCCTCTGGCTTCTGGCAATTATAAATAAAGCAGCTATACACAGTCTTATATAGGTTTTGTGTGCGAAGATGCATTTTTATTTTACTTGGAAAAACACCTAGATGTAGGATTACCACGTAACATGTTCAAGTTTATAAACTACCAAACTGTTTTCTCAAGTGGCTGTATCATTTTGCTTTTCTACCAGCAATGTATGGGAGTTCCAGTTGCTTCATATCTTTATTAACACTTCATATATGTCATTTAAGAAATTATTTTAGCCATTCAGATGGGTATATAGAAATATCTCATTGGGTGTTTCACCTGCTTTTCCATGAAAACTAATAAGGTTGATCTTTTCATGTGTTCATTTGCCATGCATATATTTTCCCTGGTCAAGTGTCTACTCAAATGTTTTGCCCCTGTTTGTAAGATTGTGTTTGTGTATTACTGAGCCAGTTGGTTATGAATTTCTTTATCAGATATATGTTCTGCAAATATTTTTTTCGAATGTGTAGTTTGTCTTTTCATGATCTTAACAATGTCTTTTGAAGAGAAGGAAAAGGATTTTTTTGGAATTTTGATAATGTCCAATTTATCTATTTGTATACTTTTGTGAATATGCTTTTGCTTAAATATTTAAAAATATTTTTCCTAATTCAAGGTTACAAAGATTTTCTCTTACATTTTCTTCTAGAAGTTGTACATCTTTTTGGTTACATTAAGGTCTATGAAACATTTTGAGCCAGTGTGAGTATATAAAGCAAGTTTTTCATCAAGTTTTATTGTTTTCGGGTATGAGTATCCAATTGTTCCAGCACCATTTTGTGAAAAAAACTAGCAATTATCCAATGAATTACTTTGAACTTTTGTTTAAAATTAACTGTGCATATAAATGTGAGTCTGTAAACCTGCAACATTTTTTTTAACAAAGAGAAAGGCATTAAAAGCATAGTAAAATGTATATAAGGAAGGTACTGGGAGAAAAAAAGAGAAGTCCCTCCCATCTGGAGTAGTACAAATAGCCTGGATGAATTTAGTAAAAGCACAAAAATACAGATTTGGATAGTTAGATTGATAAGAGGTCATGGATAAACTGGAATATGACGCTATCTTCTGATTTTCCTCTTCAGGAAACTTGTTAGCAGTGTACTGACACATACAATGGAGAGTTTTCTAAAAATAGTATGAGTGGTCATATAAAATATGCTTAGGAACGTAATGAGACTAAAAAAAGGGAGAGCGGTTAGCATGTCATTCCTTCTGTCAAGGTAAAAAATGATGAGGGTCCGTATTAGGAATTAGCAGTGGCACTGAAAATAGGAGAAGATGGATAGGATATAGGAGACATTTTAGAACAAAACTTCCCAAAATCTGTTGAATGTGTATTTAAGTGGTTGAGGGTGGGAAAAGAAGAACCTATAAACAACGGCAAAATTTCAGGTATGACTGGGCGTTAGAACTGTATAATGGAAAATGTTTTGTACTAGGAATAAATGAGTTCAAATTCTGCATCTGACACCTAATATCATGTGAATTTAGGCAAGTTATTGTATAAAATCTGTCTCACATCCCTTATTTGTAAAAGAAAGTATTTTCTATCTAGTAAACTTTTTATTAGGAAAAAATGAAATATCATAGGTGTGATGTCAAGTAGATGTTTAATACATTATTGTAACTTTACTTAAAGAATTTTGGTTCTACAAATACACACACAATAAAAATCATTAATTTGGGAGACAAATGATATGCATAGGGATTTGAACATGTTGAAATCTAAATATCAATGTGGCAGTATTCATAGGCAATTGAAAATGCACCACAGGACCTCAGAACAGGATTCAGAATTGAAGATATGGTTTCATATTCAAAGAAATGTAACCATTGAAATTTCAAGAGTAGCATAAGTTGCTAAAATTCAGAGTCGGGACCAAGAGAAAAGATCTGTGGCGGTATTTTAAGGACACCCTTAACGCAAAGGAAGAATGAATAAGAAGGAGTCAATGAGACTAAGTTAGAGGTGGAGTAAAAAACAGAAAAGTGCACTGCCACTGAAACAAAGGAAGAAGAAATTTTCAAGAAATGAGTGATCATCAGGATAATGTGTTCCAGATTTAAATTATGTTGAGTACTGCGAATAGGCTTTTGAATTTGTTATAGGATTTTTCTAGCTGAGTTCTGAGGCAGCAATTTCAATAAGTGTGATGAAGGCAGAATTCAGAATCTTATGGATGAATATTTTAAAGTGAAAGGGGAATGTGTAACATTCTTTTGATATATGTGCTGATAAAAGGAATAACGTAGCTAAAAACCTACATTTAGGTATTAAGAAGAATCATGAGAGCAGTGCTTTTTTTTGTTTTTTGTTTAGTTTTGTTTGGAGGTGGAGCAGTTGTATGTTGTTGAGAGATGAAAAAGGAACAAAGAGAGTTTGGAGATGCAGGAGAGAATGGGGATAAGTGAAGAATAAAGAAAATATGAAATTAACAACACAAACAGCATGGTTATTTTTGGAAAGGAAGAACCTCCTAAAGAAAGAAAGAGCCTTCTTAAGAAAGCAAGAGCCTTCTTAAGACTATCAAAGAAAAAAGGAAGATGAAAATAGTTGAAAAATTCTAAGAAGGAAATATAGAAACTTGTGGGAGTTTTTGGAAAAGCACTTGATACTCACATCCTCATGCTGAAAACAGATGAAATGCTAAAAACTCTTTCATGTGAAAAATCACTGACTAGTACTGCCAGCGCATTTAATGAGGCAAATGGCCAATCTTGTAGCAAAGGAAACTTACTCACCCTTGAAACCAAGGAAGTTTAATTAATTCATATCACCTTTATTTTTTCACCACCCCCTTAACAGAGCCATCACTAGTTGGCTTCAGCTATGCTATGTAAATACCAGCTGTACAGGATAAGATCTATTGAGATAACTGACACATTTCATTGGTGTCACTGACTGACTCACAGAGCAATGATCATGAGACACCGTCGGAACGATGAGATAAAAAGGGTAGACCAGCTGCTAACAGCCAGTAAGGTTTGGCATAGATGAGGAATCAAAAAAGGAAGCTCAACTTGGGCACAGAAGGTTTGGTGAGTTTGTAATGAGGAAAATCAGTGTTTAAAATGACAAATAATACTTTGCATTATGGTCAACATATTTCCTTAAAAGAGCCATGCATTTTCTTATTCTTTTTGAGAGTCTGTAATAGAAACAATTATGGCTTAGAAAAACTTAACTGACCCAAGGTCACAGAAAGAAGAATCTTTGGCCCCACTAATAAAATAACCACTGATTTTCAAACTGCATATCCAGAAGGTTGGCTCTAGAACACTTGTGAACTGGAGGTTGGCATTGTTTCACATTTATTGCACCTACTAACATTTTAATGAGCATCACCACTTCCAGCCTCTCTTCTAACATTTTGAAAATTTAGACCATTTTTACCTCCTAAAGGCTCACTGAAAAATGCATATCAGTCCATACTTTTATTGTTTCCTCCTGAGGAAAGGAACAATTCAGAATTTATTGCCCTGGAATAAGCTAATTGAGAAATAATAAGCATGTTTTCTTGTTACTGAATATTTTTAGTTTGTCATCTGTTTCAATCATGAGGATGTGAGTTTCAAGTACTTTTCCAAAAACTCCCACAAGTTTCTATATTTCCTTCTTAGAATCTTTCAACCATTTTTATCTTCCTTTTTTCTTTGATGGTCTTAACAAGCCTCCAAAATTAACCCAACCTTTTTGTGGTTAATTTCCTATTTTCTTTATTCTTCACTTATACCCATTCTATCCTGCATATCCAAACTCTTTGTTCCTTTCCATCTCTCAACAAACATACACCTGCTTCACTTTCAAAAAACAAAACAAAACAAAAAAAATTTCCATGATTCTTCTTAACAGCTAAACGTGGGACAAAGCGGAAGTATTTTAAAAGTGACCCTCTCATGTGCCTTTTCAGATTGTCTTGAGGAATAAATTTGCAAAAGAGAGTTTTAGAGAAGCACACAGCTTACGCAAGGTACACTGACCTGTGTCACTCTGTTGAATTTTTTTTCTTATTCATAAAATTCATGAGCCATTTTAAACACTGCCCATTAAACTTCTCTATCATGAACTCTGATCCATGGCATTAACTCATTTATTCTTATCAGAAAGATGTATTAAGCTGATATTATGACCAAACACTGTGTTAATGCTGAGTAGACAAAGAAGACTATACTAAACAAGATCGTGGTCATATGAAGCTTATATTCCAGTGGTAAAAGATGGTAAATAAACAAACAAAGAAGCAAATATATTAATAATCTCAAAGTGTTGTAAAACAAAGCAGGGTAAAGTGATCTATTGAGTCTCATACTAAAGGAAGAAATCCTGAATGAAATGGCTGTATTGCTTACTGCTACTGATGGTTAACTTGATGCTATTGCTATGGAGATAAGTACTATTTCTTAAAGAGCTTCAAAGTGTGAGACAATTGGCAACCCTTAACCAAGAGTATAGTAGCCAAAAAGGAACAAATTAAATATATCATCTAGATCTTTAGCTTTCTAAATTGAAGATGATGATAGACTAGATGGCTTACAAGGAGTATCGGGTCAGAGGAAATACCTAGGTTATCTTTAACCCTTTAACTTGTGGTTTAATTATGTGCATAAAGAGTTATTTATTATGAAATAATCCACAGAAACAAGAAAATAAGGGCTAACAATTGTTATGTATCAAAATAGCTAAGCAAATCATAAAGATATGTATCGTTAAATCCTCAAACTACCCTGGTTGATAAGTTACCATTATGATCATTTTCTCATACAATGTATGAATTCATAGATGCTTAGAAGTTACATCTAAGAAATAGCAGAGCTAGATTTAAAATTGCAGCATCTGTGAGTTTAAAGTCCATGTTTTTGACTCTACAGTATCCTGCCATTCTCTCTCAATGGCAAAAGTTATGCCATAAATATATGTTATTGTCTTTGTGCTGGGAGAAGCACCATTTTATTTTGCCTTATGTAAAAAGAAGCTAAAAGTCAGCTGTATTATAGAAGATGAGGTAAATAGAACTTTTATTCAGAGAAATCACTATTGATTTATGTTGGTGGAATAAAAACCACAGGCAAAATGGTGAAGTAATAAGAGATTTTTGAATTCATTTTCTATCTCATTCTGGCATCTTGATTCCTCCCTGTTGTCCTTTTCCTGTCAACCCAAAGCAGTCACGCTTCAGGGTCTACTTTCACTAAGTAGGAAATGCCATGCTGCCTTGGGGTTTCCTTGGCTAGAAATACTTTCTATACTAGCTGTCATCCTCCACAGGGCCAGTTTGCCAATGTTTTTCAAGGTTACTGTTGCCCCATAGAGGTAAATGCATATGAAAAACATATATAAGACAAAGACCCTGCATATGGAATATAGAAAAACTCATACTCCACACAACAAAAAATTGGTAAACACCTACAGTAGACTTATGTACAAATGTTTACAGCTACTTTACTCATAATAACAACAATAACAACAACAAAAATGACCTGGAAACTATCTAAATGCCCATCTAATGGTAACTAGAAAAAAAACTGGTATAGCCATAACTACTATGAAATAAAAATGAATAAATACTGATTTATATAACAACATGGATGAATCTTAAAAACATTGTCCAAAGAAGGCAGTTACAAAGCAACACTGTTGCATTATTACTTTTATATAAAGATCTAGACCTGACACAAATGATCTATATTAATAGAAATCATATTAATGTTTAACTGGGTTGGGTGTGGTAGAAAGAGATACATGAAGTGTCAAAATTCATTTTATTACATACTTAAAATATGTGTAATTTATTTTATGTAAATCATTGTCTAAATAAAGTTTAATTTTTGGAACATATATTGAAAATTAAACTTTATGTATATTAAAAAATACTTGTTGCTGCAAATAATACCGTCAAGTTAGTGAAAATACATCCCACAGGAAGATGATCCAAGATGGTGGATTAAGTAAATGCTATGTTTACTGCATCCCAGGATCACACCAAAATTACAACTAAATTATAGAACAATCAACCTCACGAATCATTTCAAGACTGGCTGAACAGAACCCCTATACCTAAGGATATAAAGAAGAAGCCACATTGAGACTCGTAGGAGGGGCAGAGATGAGAAACGGGCTGACCCCAAACCCACAGATAGTGGTTGAACACCAAGAGGGACACCTCAGTGGTGGAGGTCCCCCCAAAAGAGGAAGGGATCCCAGACCCACACTAGGCTCTACAGCCCAGGGTTCCTCTGCTGGGAAGAGGAGTTCCCACAACATCTGTCAGTGAAAATCAGGGAGGACTCTGTCTGCTCATCCTGGTGAGACAGAAGGCAACTGGAACCCAGATGCCCTGGTAAAGGGCCACACACAGACCCACTCACTTGCAAACAGTGACCTGGGATCAGGTGGAGGGGCACCAACTTGAGACATACGAGGAAAGACTGAGTTGTGTTTTCAGGGCAAGGGATGGAGGGGCAGGAGCCATCATCCCTGTGTGGAGCCTGCCACATATGGAGCCTACAGGATGTCACCATCTTTTCTAAGTTGAATCCTCCCTCAAAGGGCCAAACCTGAGACCACATTGGTCTTGTAAAATCTGTGTGTGCGCACTACCTTTGGAGGCCCTGTGTCTCAGCCCACACAGCTAGTACTGCATTACCTGGGGCACTCTCGGCTACTGACTGGCTGACCTTGCACCCCAAGTTACAGAAGCTTTTTACAGTAGTGGACAACCCGTGGCGCCCCAGATAACTTTTGGTGGTGGGCAGTGACTCATAACCTGCACTACAGCCACTCTTGAGTGGCTATTGGGAACGTGCAGGTCTAAGGGGAGCAGTGACTGGCCACAGTGTTCCCAGGGGATTTTTGTGAAGTGGCCACATGCCTGGCATTGGTGCAAGAACTAAAACTGCATTAACTTTGGAAAAACCACTACCCATACCCCATAGCTCCCATGAGCCCTACCCTGCACACCTAGAGCTACATTGTCAAGGACATTCTCAGCACCTGGGTGGCTGGCCCCACCCCACAATCTACAGAAGCCTTTTATAGCATTAGATGGCCAGCAGCTGCCCAGGAAATATTTGGTAGTGGCCAGTGAACCAGAACTTGTGCCACAGCCTCTCTTGGGCAGCTCTCAGGGATCTGCTAGCTCAAGGCGAATGATGGCTGGCTTTGGTGTTCCAGTGGTTACAAGTCAGGCCCTGGCACAAGAATTGAATCTGCATTAACTTTGTAAAAACCACTGGCCATCCCTCCTGACTCCCTGGGACGCTGCCCCTCCCAGCTAGTGCTGCATTGCCTGGGGCACTCCCAACACTGGCTCAACTAGCCCAGCCCATGCACCTGAGGAGGCTCTTTCAATAGCTGAGACTTATGGGTGGCTGGCATGTAGCGACAGGCCTAAAGTACCTGGGACTTTTGCTAAGCTTCCCCTGGCCCAATACTGTTGGCAGCCAGCCTCGGTTCACAGCAAAGCTACCCCTAGATGCCCCCAGGTCCAGCACAGGAGCAGCCAACCACATATAGCTTTGTAGTTCCTACTAGGTAGCCAAGGGCAGATCATAGGGAAGGCTGAAATTGGCCTGACACAGGAGATCCTCTCAAGAGACACCAGAAACAACACACCCAGAGGTCAGCTTCAGACCACACCAGAGCAATACTTTGTTAGCCCCACAAGTGGCACACCTAAAGGGGGGTCTCAACAGGCATAAGAGTCACAGAGGCAAAGTATACTCTGAGGGGTTAGCCCACACACAACAGCTCATATACTGTGGGCACAGCCAATCCTCACAGTCCCAAACATAAGAATAGGAGAAAACTTCAGAAAAAGAATTAAATGAAATGGAGGCAACCCAACTACCAGAGACAGAGTTTAAAACACTGGTTATAAGAATGCTTAAGGAGAGAGATGCAAGATGGCAGTAGATAAACACTGTGTCTGTGTCCTTCCACGAAAATATTAAAATTACAACTAAATTATAGAACAATCAACCTGGAAAGCCATCTGAAATCTAGCCAAACAGAAGTCCTATAACTAAAAATATAAAGAACAAACCACTCTGAGACTGGTAGGAGGAGCAGAGACATGGAACGGGACTCAAACCTCTGTGTGGTGGTTGAGATTCAGGAGAGATATCTCAAACAGAGATTCCCCTTGGGGGAGTGAGGGACCCCAGTGTCACTCTAGGCTCCCCAGGCCAGAGTACTGGTCCCAGGAAGAGGAGCCCACATAACATCTGGTTGTGAAAAATAATGATCATTTGGGTGGAAAAAAATGCTTCACGAAACCAGATGTCCTCTTAAATGGTCCATGCACAGACTCACGCACTTTCAGCCACTCATCCTGGGCTCCAGTGGAGAAATGGTGAGTCAGGGGTTGTCAGAGGCATATGGGGGGAAGACTGAGCTGTGTGGCTATAGGCCAAAAGCTGGAGGACAGTCGCAATTTTCCCTATGAATGGCCTTCCTCCCATGCAGCCAACAGGCAGGCGTCACTTTTCCTGTTTTGAGCCTTCCCCCACCATAGCCAAATATTAATCTGAACTGCTATGGTGAGCTCTACTGGGACCATGCCCCACCCAACTCCCCCAACACTAGAAGTACTTTCTCCACAGGCAGCCAGTGCTGCCCACATTACACTCTTTCTCGGAAAACTATCAGAGTCTGGCAGTGCCCAGGTGGGCTACAAACAGCCTCAGTGTGCTCTGAGACTTTTGCTGAGTTTCTCTAGGCTTAGTTCTGGTACCAAACCAGAATTTACATTAACCTGGTAACCAAAACTTGTTCCACTCTGGTGTCTCCCTGAGACTCTGCCTCACCAAACTTGTATACCGCAGAGGATTTATCAGTGCTGAACCTTAAGGGAGCCAACAGGTGGTAGCAGGTCTTGGGGTATCCTGGCTTTTTGCGGAGCTACACCAGTCAGGGTATTGGTGGCAGCCATCCTAAGTTCACAGTGTGGCCTTTCTCATGTGCCTCCAGGTTTATCACAGGCAGAAAACAAATTCAAATTGCTTTGTAGCTCCTACCAGGTAGCTCCTGGCCAGTCGCGGGCAGTGGATGACCTGGGGCTGCACCAGAGCCCCTCCCAAGAGGCCCAGAACCAAAATACTTGGACGTTGGCTCCAGACCACAGCTGAGCTCTGAATAATTAGCCCCACAAGTGGTATACACAAAGAGCAATCTCAACAGGCACCACAGCCCCCTGGGGTGAATCCCGCTTCACAGGGTAAGTTCTGCACAAGCAGCCCATAAACTGGCCAAACCCCACAGCCAATCAGCCTAAGGGTCAATCCCATTCACTGATGTGCCAACAGAAATAAAAGCTCAACTATAAGAGGAGCACACACACAACCCATGCAAGGGACACTCCTGGAGCACCTGTAACAGGTGACTAGGGAGACTGTGCTAGGGCTGTACAGGGCACCTACTATGTAAGGCCATCCAGCCAAGACTGGGAACATAGCAGCTCTACATACTACATAGAAACAAACACAGAGAGGCAGCCAAAATGAGGAAATCAATAAATGTGTCATAAATAAAAGAACAGGAAAAAACTCCAGAAAAAAAAACCTATGTGAAATGGAGTCAAGCAACCTACTAGATACAGAGTTCAAAATAATGTTTATAAAAATGCTCAAGACATTTAGTGAGAACTCCAATAAAGAGAGAACAAGCATAAAGGACATAGAAACCATAAAGAAGAACAAGTGAGAAATGAAGAATACAGTAACTGAAATGAAGAATGCACTAGAAGGTATTACCAGCAGACTTGATGAAACAAAGGATCAAATCAGCAATTTTGAAGACAAGATAGCAGTAATCACAGAATCAGAAGAGCAAAAACAAACAAACAGAAAAAAGAATAAAAGAAAAAATGAGGACAGTTTAAGAGACCTCTGGGACAACACCAAGTGTAACAACATTCAAATCACAGGGGTACCAGAAAGAGAAGAAAGCAAGCAAGGGGTTGAGAACCAATTTGAAAAAATAATGAAATAAGGAAATAGACATACAAGCCCAGGAGACAGAGAGTCCCAGACAGCATGAACCCAAAGAGGCCCATAGAAAGACACATTATAATTAGAATGGCAAAGGTTAAACACAAAGAAAGAATCCTAAAAGCAGCTAGAAAAAGGCAAGTGGTAATTTATAAGGGAGCTCCCATAGATTGTCATCTGATTTCTGAACAGAAACTTTGCAGGCCAGAAGAGATTGGCACAAAATATTCAGAAGGATGAAAAGCAAGAAACTACAACCAAGACTACACTACCCAGCAAGGATATCATTGAAAATCAAAGGGCAGATAAACAGCTTCCCAGATTAGAAAAAACTGAAAAAGTTCATACCACCAAACCAGTATTTCAAGGAATGGTAGAGGGTCTTCTTTAAGATGGAAAAAAAAAAATCAAAATTACAAATAATAAAATGGCCATAGTTACATATCTATTAACAATTACTTTCTATGTAAATGGATTAAATGCTGCAACCAAAATACACAGGAGGGCTGAATGGATAAGAAAACAAAACACTTATATATGCTGCCTACAAGAGGCTCACTTCAGAGTGAAAGATACTCACAGAAAATAAAGGGATGGAAAAAGATATTTCATGAAAATTGGAAAAACTTTTCATGAAAAGATATTTCATGAAAATTGGAAAGTTCAAGTAGCAATACTTATACCAGAAAAAATAGACCTTAAAACAAAGGCTATAAGAAGAGACAGTGGAGGACCCAGTAATCCCACTTCACGATACTTATCTGAAGAAACCCAAAATGCTACCTTGAGGGGATGTGTGTATCAATATGTTCATGATGGGATTGTTGACAATGGCCAAGATGTGGAGGCAGCCTGGGTGTCCATCAATGGAACAATGGATAAAGAGAAGGTGGTATATCCAAGGTCAGACAATTAAGTTCCAGAAGTCATCCTAGAAAAAGTGCTACATACCTCATTGCTGAATATCACTATGGTCACCTTCAAAGTACTCCCCTTAGAAAGCTATGCATCTATGCCAGCACCTAGTACACCCTTCAAAACAATTTTAGAACTCTTTTTCTGGAATAGTCATCAGAGTTGTCATCGTATTATCCTTTATGTCCTGAATGTCATGAAAATGCCTTCCTTTCAGTATCTCCTTTATTGTTGAGTAAAGAAAGAAGTCATTGGTGGTCAGATCAGGTGAGTAGGGAGGGTGTTACAATACAGTTGTTTGTTTATTGGCTAAAAACCCCCTCACATACAGCGCCGTGTGAGCTGGTGAATTGTCGTGATGCAAGAGCCATGAATTGTTGGTGAAAAGTTCAGGTCATCTAACTTTTTCACTCACCCTTTTCAGCACTTCCAAATAGTAAACTTGGTTAACTGTTTGTCCAGTTGGTACAAATTCATAATGAATAATCCTTCTGACATCAAAAAAAAGGTTAGCAACATCACTGCAACAAGTTTGTGAACTTAATTGTCAAGTAACTGTGAACTGTGCACATCACACTTACTACTTCTGGCAGCCACACCTAAATTGTTATCGTATTTTTAAAAAGCATATTGACTAATTTTTATTTCTTTTATAATATGCTATTATTTAATAATTAAAAATACTGGAGCACGTATTATGTTTTTCCCCCAGCCACCGACTTGTAGAGAGAAAGTTTGAATTCATTTTAAAAATTCAAAATCTCTTCTATTAAAATTTTGCTAGCCAAGTCTCTTTGGAGCTGAACTCTAATTATACAGTTCTAGTAAAGCCGGTTTCCAAGCATTTATGACAAAGAGGAAATAAAAAGAATCTGGGGTGAGGAGAGGGAAGAGAGAAGCATTTCAATCAAACTTCAGTTCCTCAAATAATATTATTGCTTTGTTCACTGTATTTCTTTATTTTTAATGGTTGGTATATTGACTAGTGTGGGGGAAAGTGAAAAAGGAGATGGAGTTTGAATTAAATCACAATGAAAACAAATACAAGATAGTAAAAACGCTTTATAAATTTACCATTAATAGCTTTGAATTTAGATAAATTCTGGCTTGAAAGCTTATGAGTTCAGGTATCATGCCTGTGTAACTCACCTTTGTAACTGTAGTCTGTACCATGGAGCCTGGTAGTATAGAAGTCCCCCATAAATACTCTTTGCATGAGTATATAAATTGATGTATAATTTTTTTATGTTTGTGAGTATTAAATATTTTGCAGTGTTCTCTTCAGCACACACCATGCACCTAATAAATATTTTTGAATGATTACATTTCTGCCTGCTATTTTCAGCTTTTACTGTTCAATAACTTTCACTGGACTAGTCAATGACTTAAAACGTAAAATTCCATTGCTATGATGACCATGCACACCAGAAATCCCACATTAGTCTGGATTTCATATAGTTTTCTCTGTTGTCAAGTGCTGCACCTCAAAATATATTTTTGAACATATATAATAAAATTGTGGTTAAGGTTTGGGCTTCTGACACATTTCTAAAATAGTAAAATAAAATGTGTTCTTACCACAGTCATTATATGGCCCCCAGGATAAATCCTCATTGTTTGGAGTCTTTTAACGTCCTAATCTACTTCTGAAAAATTATGTTGTTGTTCCTTAAGAAAAATATTTTTTTGATGTAATTATTCAGAGGATGCTTTTAAATTTGACATGAATTCTACCCCTACATCATAGTATAAGGTCATCATTCTCTCCTCAGGCCCAGATTGCTGAAGATTAAAGGAATTCAACCATCCCTTCTTGTGCATGAAGCAGGAAGGGACCATAATGGAAAGATTTGAAGTGATCTCAATTATTTGCTAACCAATAAATTGTTTCCCATGTTAAACTACATATATACATAAAACTCAAAACAATAAAGCTATTCTTTGGTTAGCATTATAAAGTAACACTACTCTAATAACTATGATGTGTCAGGAACATCCAGATATTTTAAAAATTATCTTTGTTGAGATATATACTTTTTATTTTATGCAATTATGTTTTATGCATGCACTTTGATGAGTCTGGACAAATACCTGTGTAACCATTACACAAATCATGACACAATTTTGGGACCAGCCCGGTGGCTCAGGCGGTTGGAGCTCCACGCTCCTAACTCCGAAGGCTGCCGGTTCGATTCCCACATGGGCAAGTGGGCTTTCAACCACAAGGTTGCTGGTTCAACTCCTCAACTCCTGCAAGGGATGGTGGGCTGCGGTCCCTGCAATTAGCAGCAGCAACTGGACCTGGACTTGAGCTGCGCCCTGCACAACTAAGACTGAAAGGACAACAACTTGACTTGGAAAAAAGTCCTGGAAGTTACACACTGTTCCCCCAAAAAAGTCCTGTTCCCCTTCCCCAATAAAATCTTAAAAAAAAAAAAAAAGATGTAGACTATTTCTATCACCCTAAAAAACTCCTTCCATGCCCTGTGTAGTCAATCACAACATCCCCACTACAAATAAGCACTGATGCTATTTTTATCTTTATAAATTAATTTTGCTTTGTTTAAAACATTTTTTAAACTCCAAATAGACACACACTGTGAAATAAATTTTAATTAACATGGCTCTGATGGCCAATCCAAAAAAGAGTTCTGAAATTGCTTTGAAGGGTGGACTAGGTGCTGGCATCAGTGCATAGCTTTCCAAGGGGAGTTCTTAGGAGGTGACCATAGTGATATTCAGCAATGAGGTATATAGCACTTTTTCTAGGATGAGTTCATGAACTTAATTGTCTGACCTCATACATTATGAAAACAGTTGAAGAAATAGGGAGTCAAGTTGGTATCCGAATCAACAAAATCCACATTAAAATTAAGCTTTGGGAATAAATAAGAACTTCTTTATAAAGGTTTTAAATGACTTAGTCAATACTAAATTTTATATATATATATATACAAATTAGTTTATTGGGGTGACAATGGTTAATAAAGTTACATAGGTTTCAAATATACAATTCTATAATACATCATCTATATATCATATTGTATGCTCACCACCCAGTCAGTTCTCCTTCCATCACCATGTATTTAATCCAGTTTACTCTCATCTACCACATCCCTCCCCCCTTACCCTCAGGTAACCACTGAACTATTGTCTACGTCTATGAGTTTTTGTTCCTTTGTTGGTCTTGTTCCTTTTTTGCTTTCAGTTTTATATCCCACATATCAGTGAAATCATATGGTTCTCGACTTTTTCTGTGTGACTTATTTCACGTAGCATAATAATCTCAAGATCCATCCATGTTGTTGCAAATGGCACTATTTCATTTTTTCTTATATATACCATATCTTTATCCAATCATTTATGGAAGGACACTTTGGTTGTTTCCATATCTTGGCCATCATGTAACAAAATTAACTCAAAATGGATCAAAGACCTAAACATAAGACCTGAAACAATAAACTGCAAACAAGAAAAGGTAGGTACTAAACTTATGGACCTTGGGTTCAAAGAGCATTTTATGAATTTGACTCCAAAGGCAAGGGAAGTAAAAGCTGAAAGAAATGAATGGGACTATATCAAACTGAAAAGCTTCTGCACAGCAAAAGAAACCATCGACAAAATAAAGAGGCAACCAACTGAATGGGAGAAGATTTTTGCAAACAGTGCCTCCGATAAGGGGCTAATATCCAAAATATACAAGGAACTCATACAACTCAACAACAAAAAAACAAACAACCCAATTGAAAAATGGGCAGAGGACCTGCAGAGACATTTCTCCAAAGAGGACATACAAATGGCAAATAGACATATGAAAAAATGCTCAACATCACTAATCATGAGAGAAATGCAAATAAAAACCACAATGAGATATCACCTCACCCCAGTCAGAGTGGCTATCATCAACAAGACAAATAGTAACAAGTGTTGGAGAGGCTGTGGAGAAAAAGGAACCCTCATACACTGTTGGTGGGAATGCAGACTGGTGCAGCCGTTATGGAAGGCAGCGTGGAGGTTCCTCAAAAAATTACGAATAGAATTACCATATGACCCAGCAATCCCTCTTCTGGGTATATATTCAAAAAATCTGAAAACATTTATCTGTAAAGATATATGTGCTCCGATGTTCATTGTAGCTTTATTTACAGTGGACATAGTAAATATATATACTTATAATTTTTTAAAAAGTTTATCATTGGAATATTTTTTCATGTTTTTATTTGTAAATTGCAATTTGTATGGCAACCATGCCTTATTGTCAGATTTCCTCTTGGTGATTTCTCAGAAACAGATTTCTGGGCAAAGTCAACCCTGAAGGTACATAACACAACCTGTTGTTTGATTTCTACACCTTTCCCGTCCCATAATCCTCTATACTTCATCTTCTACAGGCATAATCAAGGAAAATTAATTTCAACAGCTAATAAATAGGGAGATATAAAATGCGCAGAAAGAAATTTTCATCAGTTTAGTGACAGAAAAGAGTGATTGATGGACTGATTAACATGTATAAGCCCCTCATGATTCTTAACACTCTTTTCTCTCTGAGTTAGTTTCCTTTCTACGCATTGAGTAGGATATATTTTCCTAAACTGTTATGCCTGAAGCTATTTTATTGATTCCTGAAATTCTACTGTGTTTCCCCAAAAATAAGAGTGGGTCTTATACCGGATTTCCCCCAAAATAAAACCAGGTATTATATTAATTTTTGCTCCAAAAGATGCATTAGGGTATATTTTCAGGGGATGTCTTATTTTTTCATGTACAACAACCTACATTTATTTAAATACAGTCATGTCATCTTCATCTGGAACATCATCATAACGTACTAAATGCATCTGTCTGGCTGATGATCATAACTGGGGCTTATTTTCAGAATAAGTCTTATTTTCAGGGAAACAGTATGAACATAGGTGTGTAGATCATAGAATCTCAAAGTTAAGGTTTCACTTCAATATTTCTTGCAGTTAGCCTAATAAAAAAATACGATAATAGCTATAAGGCAACAGTAACCTTTCATTTCTAAAGCCCAAATAAAAAGTCCTCTGACGTATAAATCACATTGAATTTTTACACTTTTGCAACCAGGATGACTTTTATTATTAATTGCAGAGTAAAAATACAGTGGCACTTTTTTCTTTTTCTAATGAATCACCTAAGACCCCACCCACACATATTATGAGGAAGTCCAATAATTCATTTTTGAGACTTTATTTCTTCAAAATTGCTGAAGGTTATCTATTTTTATGGATTCCAAGATGGTCACCCAAAATCATGAGAAAGAGAACACAGAGTCTCAGCATTCTAGGAACAGACATAAATTCATCTACTATTGCTTACATAACTGCAACACTGGCATTGCTATTAAGAAAATATTTTCTAATGTGCCGTCACACACAGATATGGAGACATCTTGGCTGGCCGAGATGTATGCATAGGTCAAGTAATTTGATTGTGATGGTTACAGATTTATAACTTTTACTCACATAACCTGTAAAACTTCCCAAATTATGATAACATGACGAGGTGGTTGGGTTTGCTAAAGCTACTGGCCTCAAACATACACTGTGTAGGTACAAGTTTTCTCAACAAAGAACAAGGTCCAGTTACAGAACCTGTGTAACCAGGTCAAATATTTCTTCTCACGGTTAGTTTACATTTAGAATCTTTAATGTCTTTCTTGTCAGCCAATCCGGATGTGGAGCATCTTGTTCCATTATAGAGTATTCTATAATATCAAACTTCACAAAGGAAGGTGTCTGAATATTCATTTATTTTCTCTCAGTCAATTGATTTACTCTATACAAATTTACTTATTGATGTCTAGTATGTAAGAAGCTGGACGATTCTTTAAATGAGTGTGTGTTTGTGTGTCAGGATGGAGGCAGTATGTATTCATTATATCTGGAAAGAATGAGCACTGAACAAAATAATGTATTTCCATTTTTAATTTTTGTTATTAGTAAGATGTTGAGAGCAAAAACACATTTTTTTTCAATTTAAAAGTATCACTTAATAGTTTTTCCATAACTATATTATTTAAAAGAGCTAATATAATTTAACCAGCATGTTCTAAGGTAAATTTCACTGAACTTGGGAGATAAATAAATATCTGAGAACTGGGTATGTTTCATACTCATATATATTTGGGAAATGCATAATTAAATAGACATAGAAGTTTCTTTACTAGAATACTTAATAAGATCTTTGATATTTTAATGTGCATTGTAAAAGTGTAAGAGCAGTATAAATAAGCTCAATCAGGAAACATTTTATGTAGAGAATTTCACTAGATAACTAATTCCTCAATATACTTTGGTGAATTTTATGTAAACAATCTACACAAACTGTAAATTGAGTATGGCTTATCTCCTCAGGATAGGTAAACATTCGGAAGCAAACCCCTGGAGAAATAAGATAAAAACATTTGATAAGAATGTTTGGTAGACCAACTCTCTGCCTCTCCCTACTTCCTCCTTCGCCTCACAGCAAACCTAGTATATGGCACTTAAAAGATAAATTTTTATGTACTTATGGATTCCTAAAAATAATGAAGATATCCAATGCATAAAATAAAAGGAGGGGAGGGAACAAAAAGCACAAGCTGAAACCTCAGTATGAGCAGTGAATACACACAAAGAGCAAGGTTTATTGTCTGTACTCTTTTGAGAGGAGAAAGCTTCTGGCCTCAGCAAGGTAGACATGCTAAACCTGAGATTTTCGGTTGTGCCTGGCAACTTGGAAGGGTGACAGAATCATCCAGGGTCTGGACTCAAAAGAAGCTAACCCCTATTCTCTCTGGGAAAAGTCACCAGCTTTTTCAATGATTAAGTAATATTGATCAACATTTTTAAAACAAGCAAGAAATAAATTACCATGAGCGAGAGTCAATAGAGATTGAGAGATATCAAATATTACAGACAGTGGAACAAATACAAAATATAATTAAATATTCATGAGATATTTTAGTAAATAAGTTTAGTAAAAACGAGTGAGCAATAAGATACTAAGAAATAGGAAAAGGCATGTTTGAAAAAGAAGCAAGCTTAAACTTACAAAAAATATAAAATTAAATAAATAATCAAAATAAAACCTCACAGGATGTTTTAAGCTACAGTTTAGTCACATTGAAAAAGAAAATTAGAGACTTGCAATAACATGAATGCACCTTGAAGGTATTATGTTGAGTGAAAAAAATCAAACAAATACTGTATGATCTCATTTATATAGAGAAATTAAAACAAAAAAATAAAATAAAACTAATAGAAAAAGAAATCAGATTTGTGGTTACCAAAAGTGGGGATTAGAGGAAGACAGGGGTTGGAAGAAGTTGGCCCAAAGGTACAAACTTCCAGTTATAAGATAAATAAACGACAAGGATATAATGTACATTATGCCTATAGTTAACACTGCTGAATGACATATATGAAAGCTGTTAAGAGAATAAATCCTAAGAGTTCTCACCACACACACACATATAAAGTTTTAATTTTACTTTTTCTTTTTATTGTACTATATGGGACAAGTAACTAAACTTAACTGCAGTAATAATTTCACAATATGTATAAGTCAAACCATTATGCTGTAGACCTTAAACTTATACAATGATGTCTGTCAATTATACCTCATAAAACTGAAAGAAAAAAAAAGGAAAATAGGGACAAAAGTGAGAGCAGAAGAAACTACCCAGAATGTAAGCAACACTAAGAGACAAGTAGATGGAATATATGAAAATTTAAGAACTGTGAATGATAGAATGAAAAGGAGTACTGTTGGTATAATTTAACTCCCAGAAGGAAACTGACAGGATTAGTGATATACAAGATTTATCAAGATAGGATTAATGATATACAAGATTTATCAAGAAATTATATACAAGATTTATCAAGAAATTTCCTAAGACTTTTGTAAAACGAATTAAATCATAAATTTACAGATAGGTGAATACAATGTATATTAAGAAGATAAAGGATATTAATTACTTAACTTAGACATATTATAATGACACTGTAAAATATTAAGATAAAGGAGATTATAAAAATAGTCAAAGATCGAAAGTGGGAGCTTATAAAACAATAATAATTACACTGACAAAAAACTCAACAATAATAATGGCAATCCAAAGATGGTGTACATAAAGTGCTGAGAGAAAATGTATATAAAACTAAAATTTTGTCCTCAACAAAATTATCATTTAAGAATGAGGACTAAATAAATTCACTTTAAACAAACAAAAAGCTGACTTTATCACTAACTGAACTACTATAAAATATTTCAAATGGATGTATTGTCAGAAAAAGAAAAAGTCACCTGAAAAGAATATCCATGGGTAAAAAAAAAAAAAAAGGATAAGAATAATGAGAAAAAAATCATGAACATGCAGATAAATTTAATAATATAAAATAAAAGATTTTATTTTTATTCATTAGAAAAGAAAAAAAATTCTAAGGAAGGCTTTTAAAAAGAAAAAATATCTTAGACAATAGGCAAAATAGTACATAAGTCATGAGTTTGAATTTGAGTTAAAGAAGTTTAAAGTCCTTCTAGTTTATCAGAGAGACATTAGGTACTGTCTTCAGACTTTGTTATACATGTATGGTAAAATGCCACAGGTAAAAAAACAGAAATAGGGTATATAACTCCCAAAACAATAGAATCACACACAAAAAAGAGCCCCCAAAATACAAAATAAATAAATAAATGTTGATTAAAAAAGCAGGAAAGGAGAAAAAGAAATACACATAGATATAGAAAACTAAAAAAGAGAATATGTTAGAGAAATTACGAATGCCATATTTTTGATAAAAGTAAATCAGCAGAAATAATAAGATTTAAATATACCTGTGAGGCAGAAATTATCAGATTTAAATATATCTATATGTTATATACAAAAGGAACACACAGTAGAAAATATCATTCGATACAAAAAAAGCAGGAAGGAAGTAACAGAGGGGGAAAAAATCAATATGAGACATACAGAAAAAACAAAAAAATGATAGATGCCAATCCAAGTATACAATACCAACATTAAGTGTGAATGGATTAAAAATACAATATAGAGGCAAAAGTAGCCAGACTTGATTAAAAAAAAAAAAGAAATAAGGTCTAACTGTACGTTACTTGAGAGTAAAATAATAGAAACTATATATCTTATGAAGAACCGCCATAAGAAAATGAGCTGAAATTATTTCCATCAGACAACATGGACTTTAAAACAACAACAAAATCTGCTATAAAGAGGGACAATAAGCAATAATAAAATGTTCAATCCATTAAGTGGTCCCTTTATGTTCCTCAGTTTACATATCATTGTTTTGGTTAGCAGAGGGTGTTAGATATTTGCTTTCATAATCATATATGATTTGTAAAACTGATGAGGAAAACATGGTCTATTTTTAAGTTCTCATATTATTCTGCCCTTTTATTTCTGCATCAACATTCCTTCTTCCAGCATTTCTTGAAGTTCTGAAGAACTTCCTTTAGCCATCTTTAAAAGTATGTCTGTTAGCAATGGATTCTTTTAGTTTCCCTTCATATGAGAATGTTTAATTTCCTGATTTGTTTCTAAAGGATAATTTCACTGATTAGAATTCACAGTTGACAATTCTTACAGCTTTGGGAAAATACTGTTGTGCCTCTTCCTCTGGCTTCCATGGTATCAGATGTGAAATACACTATCATTCATATTGGTGCCGCACTCTAGGAAACCCAATCTTTCTCTAAGACCCGTTTCAAGATTTTTTTCAAATGCTTACCTTGGTGTAGATATCTTTGGAATTACCTTGTTTATGGTTTACTCAGTGTCTTGAACCTATAAGTTTGTATTTCTTTGTCAAATTTAGAAAGATTTTAGTCTTTTTTTCTCCAAAATCACTGTAACCCTGCACTATTTCCTCTTTTTTATTTTTTTTATTTTTTAAGGCTTCAATGATATGTCAGATATTTTATTGTCCCACAGATCCCTGAAATTCTGTTCTTTTCCCCAGTATTTTCTCTCTGTTTTTCAGATTGTGTGAATTATATTATACAATTTTCAAACTCACTGATTTTGTTATCTCTGTCCATTCAACACAAGAGTCCATCTATAATTTTCATTTGGTTCATTCTTATGGCTCCTGTTTTATCCAAAGTGAGTGTACCAGTTGGCATTCCCACCAGCAGTCAGTTAAAGTTCTTGTTGCTCTACATCTTCCCCAGCATTTGGATTTTGTCCATTAATAGGTATGTAATGGTATATTGCTTGAAAATATTTTTATTTATATTTTTTCAAATATTTTTCATTCTTCCTTCCTCCTCCTCACTTTCTGGTACTCCCAATTACATATATGTTCATGTTTTTAATAGATTTCCACATTTATTTGGGGGTCTCTTAATTTGTCTTATTCCTTTTCTTTCTGTTTTTCAGTATCATCTGTATTTTCTGTATCATCTATCAATCTATTTTCAAATATATTGCTGCTTTCTTCTCCCAGTTCAAATCTACTATTGAGCCTTTGTAGTGATTCATTTCATTTTGTTTTTTGTACTTCTCAAGTCTAGAATTTCCATTTGGTTCTTTTATATTATTTCTATGTCTTTATATATATTTTCTATTTGATGAAACATTGTAATCATGCCTTCCTTTATTTCTTCAAGCATGATTTCCTTTAATTCTTTGAATATAACTATAATGGCTGCTTTGAAGTCTTCGCCTCTTAAATCTGGTATCTGGGACATCTAACAGGCAAATTTTGTTATCTGCTTTTATTCTCATATATGGCTCTAAGATTCCTGTTCTTTGCATGTGAAATAATTTTTCATTGAAAACTGGATATTTTAGGAAATATTTTGTAGCAACTCTGGATACTAATTCTCTCCCCATCAAAGGTTTAAATTTGTTGTTGTTTGCTTATATCTTTGTTTAGTGCCCTGGTAGACTAGTTCAGCAAAATCTATTTTATCTTCAGTGTGAAGCCTCTAACGTCACTCCTCAGAGAGCGAAGCCTTTGATGTGTGCACAGTCACCCTGATATGAAACTACTATTGGCAGGATTCTCTTTGACTGCCATTGGAGCTTCAGACCTCACAGCTGTTCTTTCCTGCAATAAAACTTCTGCCCCAAGAAACAGGGGAAGTTAAGAATGCTGAAACTATAGCCCTAGACTTGGAGCTGGGAGCAAGATGAGCCCCGTGTTCTTGGCTGTACCGACACAGTGTAGAGCTTTTTACCTTGCTGATTTGTGGTGGGGATGGAGCAGATCATGGCTCAAATGCCACATACTCCCAATATTCATACTGAGGTTTACTAGATTTTCTTTAATAATGTTTCTCCACTTGTTGTATGATCTTAGGACAATTTCCAGAGACTTTATTAGTTGTTTTTTAAACAGTTTTCACCATTTGAGACTGTCGCTCTGGGGATAAGTTCCTTGGAATAGCTATGCCACCATTCTTGCTTATATAACACATTTAATATGACAAAATATTAGAAATGGAAGACAGAATGGTGGTTGCCAAGGGTTAAGAAAGGAAGGAGTGGGCGGCATGTGTGTGTCTTTACAAAAAGGCAAGACAAGAGGTCCTTGTCCTGTTGTAACAGTTTAGTATCATGACTGTAGTGTTGAATACATAAATATCAAATGTAGCAAAATTCTAAAGAAATTAGCACGTATACACACATAAGTATAAGTAAACTGAGGAAGATCTGAATAAGATCAGTAAATTTTATCAATGTCAAAATTCTGTCTGTGATATTATACTGTAGTTTTGCTTAATGGGGGAAATTAGACAAAATTTACAAGAAAACTCTCTGTAATATCTTATGACTCCATGTGAATCTACACTAATATTAATAAGAATTTCAATTGACTACAAGGCACCATAGAAAAACAATCCTCCTTATTAAATTTACTAGGTACAGTATCTGCTTATCCCTGAGTAGAGAATTTCAATTCCCTATCAGCCTGCAGAATTACTTTAAAGAAACTAATCACATTCTCCTGTAGGACAGTTCACATTCTTCATAGTTTAAAGTCTGTCTCCCACAGTCCCCTCTTGTTCATTCTGTTCCTGCATGCAATCTTGTGGGGCCTGTCGTGTGTACTTTTCTCCTCCCCAGGGCTGGGAGTGTATGTGACAAGTAAACTGTGCTCAGTCTCATCTGTCAAGAGTCAGAATGTGTTTGTTCATCCTGATAATCCTAGGGAATGCTTTCTTCACCAGCAGAGTTAAAAGCAGGTGATTATAACAAAAGCAACCTAAAATTGTTTGTAAATGATATATCTGATAAGGGACTGGTATCTGATATATACATACACACACACACACACACACACACACACACACACACAACTCAATAAGAAAAAGAGAACACATTTAAAAATGGGCAAAGGATGTGAATAGACATTTCTCCAAAGATATACAAATGGCTAATAAGCACATGAAAAGATGCTCAGAATCACTAGGCATGAAGAAAATTCAAATTAAACCACAGTGAGATACTGTTTTACATGCACTAGGATGGCTATAATCAAAAAGGTGGACAATAACACGTTTTGGTGAGGATATAGATAAATTGGAATTCTCATACCTTGCTGATTGGGTAATAAAAGGGTGCAGTAATTTGGAAACCTGTTGTTATTTCTTCTAAAGGTTAAACATATAATTACCATATGATCCAAAAATTCTGCTACCAGATATACTTTATACCCTAGAGGATGGAAAATGTTCATGGAAACTTGATGTGATTGTTCACAGAAGCATTATTCATAATAATAAAAAAGTGGATACAACCCAAATGTTCAAATGCACCTGATGAATGGATAAACAAAATGTTGTACATTTATACAATGGAATAATATTTGCAATAAAAAGGAATGAAGTACTGATACATGCTATCACATGGATGAATCTTGAAAACATTATGCCAAATGAAAGAATCTAGACAGAAAAGGCCACATATTGTATAATACTGTTTCTACTAAATGTCTAGAATAGGCCAATTCAGAAAGTAGATTAATAGTTCCTTGGGGTTTGGAGGAAGGGAAAATGGGGAATAACTACTAATGGGTTTGGAGTGTTGAAGTATTCTGGAGTTAGATGGTGGTGCTGGCTGTTCATTCTTATGAATATATTCATATCTACTAAATTGTACACTTTTAAAAGGTACATTTTGTGGCATGTGATTTACATCTTAATAAAAATATTTTTAAATAGTTTAACCTGAAAAATTTAGTTACATTTTTAAGATATTACCACCTATGCTACTATGTATGTGCATATTAATTGCAAAAATCTATTGTCATTATTTTATCACTTCCTAAATGTAAAAAGGGAGGGGGAACTTATTTAAAAATCAAGAGATTTATTTATCCTAATAAAGTGAAAGTAAAATTTTTGACAACTTTCATAATTCAGTGATTAACATTTACATATGAATTTATCCATGATTCACAAAGAAAGTATTCACATGAATTTCATTTTCAAGTGACAAAAGTGAATTTGTACTTCTTGCCGATTTCCTCAACTATGCTAGGATTACCTGAATAATTGCTTCCGGTCTCTATTTTGCATTCCTTGAGTCAGCCTTAAGATTGAGTTCCATTTAAATAATGAAACTGCTATTAATAACAGAAAGTTAATAAAGTTTTAAAAAGTTTCACAGTGTGATATTTTCTCCTTGTATTTCTCCTGTATTAAATACCTTTCTTGACACTAATTATGCTTGATATGTTAGTAAGGGCAGACATTGGTACACAGTTTGAAATATCTGTTAATATATTTTATAACAAATGCAGTGTATCTTATTAGAATTTCTTTGGTTTCAAATTCCACAAGTATAGCATGGAGAAGAGAAATATAATTTGGTAGAGACTATACTCAGTAATTATTCCAAATGTCCCCGTTTTAGCATATCTAATCTTTAATGATGTGTCTTTGTAAAACTGTCTATGAAGTGTGTTTTCAACAAAGTAGGAGCAGCATATTTATTACTGAAAATCCTAATTATAAAAGCATCAGCAATGAAGGCCTTAGAGTATCAATGCTGTTCTCAGAGTTACATAATGTAACAATACTCTCTCATTGTGACACCACCACAGAATCATAAATAACCACATTCACACTTTTGGGGTTGCTTGCCTACCTCATTAGGTATATGATAACATCTGTCTCTCACAGTGTTGCCCTAGAGTTAAGCACTGAGGTAAGGGAGGAGCCAGTGTAATTATTATGCAATTAATAAGAATTAATTTCCCCTTCTCCAGAACCCTGTTATTTGCATTCAGAATAACACCAATTAATATGAAAAACTTAATACAGATCAAAAGTTGATTCTTTGAAAAGACTGATCAAATAGACAATCCTAAAGAAAATAATTAAGAAAAATAAGAGAAGCCCAAATAAATACTGACAGTAAAGAAAAGGTGATATAACTACAGATAGAGCAGAGGTTTAAAAGAGAATAACAAGATTTCATGAGAATCCAATGTTTACAAATTTAAAAAATGTCACACGATATGAACAAATTTTAAAAACATATTCATATTCATAAGTGGAAAATTTAATTAGTTAAAAACACAAAACAAAACAAACAAAAAAGATTTTCACTCAAAACACCAGGCCTAGAAATTTTACAGTTAATACTACAACAATTTCAAGATAAAAAGTTTCCAATTTTATATGCACTATTCCTGAGAATAGGAAAAAAAATACATTATTCTTCTGTTACACTGTGAGAATAGTAGTCTTTATTTCAAAATGAGACAAAGTCAATGAGAGAAAAAAATTGTAAATCCATCTCACTTATAATTTAGATGTAAACATTCTAAACAAAATATAAATAGACAGAATGGAATGGAGCCCAAAAGAGATAATGAATCATGGTTATGTTGAGTTTTATCTAAGGAATTCAACAGTAAATTCATATTAGAAAAGCTTCAAATATTATTCCCACTCATCAGCTAAGGAATTTGAAAAGAAAATCATGTGATCATATCAATAGAATCAGAGAAAGCACTTTATACACTCTGAAGCCAGTCACTTAAAGATCAAGGAACAAACAAACAAAGAAAACTTCTTGGACAAAGTAGGAATTTAAGGGCTTTAAAGGTTCTTCTTAAATATGATTTCAAACATCAATAGCCAGCATCATTCTTAATGGTAAACAAAGAAAACTTCTTGGACAAAGTAGGAATTTTAGGGCTTTAAAGGTTCATCCTAAATATGATTTCAAACATCAATAGCCAGCATCATTCTTAATGGTAAACTCTTAAAAACATGTTTGTTCATGTACATGAGGACAAAGAGAAACATATCCTCTACCTTCAATTCAGCTGTGTCCTGGAGACCTCAAACAGTTCACTAAATCAACAAATACAAAGAAAATCTATACTCCATTATGTGCATTGGATATTGTTGTCTGTATAGAATCAGTGTAACAGGTAACCTATTCAAATTAATTAGAAAGTTAGCCAGTGAAAATCAGTATCCAAAAATTAATGGCAATATTATACTACAATAATAAACAGGAAATTTATTTTTAAAATGTATTTAAGATAGCAGCAGCTCTGAAAATATAGAGAAAATTATAAAGTTTTATTGAATGTCAGTAAGAAATGTTTAAATAAATAGATTTTTTTTTAATTCTATATTTATGGATGGGTAGAAAAATACATTAATTCTCCTGTCACTCATTTTCAGATTCAGCTCATTTGCAAACAAAATTTAAACTGAATTTGAAAGGTACTTAGTATCCAAATTCTGAAATTGATATGGATGAGCAAACAAGATTATAGAAAGACTAAAGTGTGTTTTTGGTGATGTCAGAAACATGGAAGTGTGAGGGGTGCTCCTTGAAATCTCCCCTGGGAGTTATCACAAATTTAACAGCTCTAATTCAACAAAGGATACCCTACACAACACATAACCACATCTGAGAGATCTGCACATAGAAACATCTGAAGGTGGGTGAATGGGGTGAAGAGGGGAGGAGGGAAGGGGGGAGTGCAGAGAACATAGGATGCAGCCAGGAGCTCACTAAAGTCCTGGGGTTCTGCAGGACTGAGAACGCAGGTGCACTCTCTGTGGCCCGGAGAATTCCTGCCTGAAGGATCAGCATATAATACAGCTGAATCCAGAGATCAGGACAGAGACCTTGAGGCAAAGAACAAAAACAGAAGGGTGAGAATTGTGGTTTAAGATATCACTGCCAAGAAAAAAACAAAGACACAGAGGCTGGCCATCTCCTCACACCCTCCCAGAGCTTGCCTCCCCTCACCTTCCCAGTGTTAGCAGTGGGCCCCAGGATAAACTACCAGTGTCAGATTATCTACAGAGCAGAATATCTACAACTTTGAGAACTGGAGAGACAATTCCTGAATGGCATATGCACAGTGCACCTAATTCTGGGGACAGGAAAGTAGCTATAGAAGGGAGACAGCTGTGGCTTGGAAGTTGCTCTGAAACTGCTCCCAGACCACCCCACTCCATCTTTACCAGCTGATCCCTGTGGGGGCACCCAAGGCTGCTGAGACACAAGCTTTGCATCAGGCAGCAGAGGTAGCGTTGGGGTTTCAGGGGCTCAGAAACCCGTTGCCCACCACATCCTCCCACAAGGGCAGTGCCCTGATGTCAAGGTGACCTGACCACAGAGGAGAAGCCTACCACTTGGTAACCTCCCTCTGCGCAAGAAGCTGGAGCAGTGCAAGAGAAAATAAATCACTAAAGTATGAGAGAAAAGAAAATGCTCCAGTGCCACCTACTGGAATAGAATTACCATACAAAAACAGCAATCCCTCTTCTCGGTATCTACCCAAAATATCTGAAAACATTCATCTGTAAAGATATATGTACCCCAATGTATATTGCAGCATTATTCACAGTGGCCAAGACATGGAAACAACTGAAGTGTCCTTCAACAGATTATTGGATAAAGAAGATGTGGTTCATATACACAATGGAATACTACTCAGTCGTAAGAAACCATGAAACATTGACATTTGTGACAAGGATGGATCTTGAGATTATCAATCTATAAAAAATAAATCAGAAAGAAAAAGTCAAGAATCATATGACTTCACTCATATGTGGTATATAAAACTGAAAGCAACACATGAAAAAGACAAACAAATAAAAAAACAAAAATTCATAGACCCAGACAACAGTTTAGTGGTCACCAGAGGGTAAGGGGAGAGGGAGGTGGTAGAAGAGGGAAAAGGGATCAAATACCGGGGATGCCAAAAAACTGTATACAAGTGGACACTTTGGCCAATATTGCTCAAGCAGTAGCTTGCTGCAATCAGAAGTGTCTGGACGCTGATGGTAACCACTTTAAGCACCTCTTGTAATTGCAGAAGTCAAACGTGACTTGTATTCATCTTTTGTTATTGGTATATATTGAGTATTACAATTTTAATACAGTTTTCATTTCTTAAAATGTGTGTACATTTTTTGGCACCATCTGTATATGGTGATGGAAGGAAAACTGACTCTGGGTGGTGACCACACAATGTAATACACAGCTGATGTATTATAGAAATGTACACTTAAAACCTATGTAATTTTACTAACCAATTTCACCCCAATAAATTTAACAAATAATGAAAAAAGACTAAAGATGTAGAATGAGTTAGACAACAACACTGTTGTGAGATAGTGAGTCAATATCCAAAAAATGTACTGCATTTCTGCAAAACAGCCAGATAATTAGAATTAGAATAGCAACAAGCTGATTCTAAAACCTATATGGAAAACAGTGGTTCTAAAGAGGCAAACATATATTGGGAAAGAAACTATCATGAAATTTACCTTCAAGATATCTAGATGCACTATAAAGTTGTTTTACTTAACACATAGTAGTTTTAACATAGGGATAGATAAATTGACATTGACCAGAATAGAGGGTCCAGACATAGCTGTAGGAATATGGAAGTTTGATAAGTGACAGAAGAGGCATTTCCCAAGATCAATTGGGAAAAAATGGACTATTCAACAAATTATAAGGTAGCTGAATATCCATATTGTTGATTATTCAAGGTCCATGTTTTATATAATAAACAGAAATACAATTTCTACATATTATTATTGTCTTAAATATAGAAGGCGTTTTATCACTTAGCAATTGTATCAGCTTCATAAATATTTCAACATAATATTAAGTCATTTCTACAGGCTCATTGCCTATAATTCCTTGAAACCAACAACTTATCTATACACATTTTGGGTTCCCTCATGTGTATTAATATGCCTTCACTCATAATAAATAAATTTCATGTAAATATACTAGTATTTAATCCATCTATAAACTCTTTTATCAAACTCTTTTCTGCAGCTCTTGTTTTCTGTTACAAAATTACATATCCTTAAACAAAGAGTGTTCATCCAGCACTAGCAAGGCCCTGGATCCTGCTGGTGGAAATACGTGATCTTTACCCATGAAGCCATAGTAATGATGTTAGGATAGTTTCTACCTTTACCACTCTGGTCTTTATCTCTGCATGAAGACTCCATAAACAATATTCTGGTATTAATCATGGAGAATACCCAATATACTACTGTGTATATCCTTCGTATCCCATAAATAGCAGTGACATTCTGCCTGCCTCCCACTCTATACCTAATCTCTTCACTATGCTCTCCACTGGGGTTGTGTTGGGTGCTGATTTTTACATTTTTAATGTATATCTGAGTCTTCTTATTATTGAATCATAACAAAATTTTTGAAAAATGTACCTATCAATGAATCAGAAAGGATTGTTTAAAAGTTTTTCAAAAAGTAAAAGGCAAAGCTTTAGAACTTTTACAAGAAAATATAAGAGCATCTTTATGCTCTGGGGTAGAGATGAATGAATATCTTGAGGCAGAAATATGAGAAAACATTGCTACACCAGAATGTATTTGAAGTCCAATGTGCTGTCTGTTGCATTACAGAGCCACCTACATCAGAATTCATTGAAGACTCCCTTTATTTATCCTAAGACATGAGAGAGAGAGGGAGAAAAGGAGAGGGGGGGAGAGAGAGAGAGAGAGAGAGAGAGATCACCACACATAATGTGGAAGAAAATATATGTAATTTTTATTACCAAGAAAGGATTATTCTCCATATATTAAATAGAATACCTGAAAATCAAAAAGACAGAGACAATATACAAAATTTGGGGAAGAAAAAGCAAAATTGGGAACAGGAGTTTCAAAAAAGAGAAACAAAAGATTCCAATTTGTATCTGAAATGATGCTCAAACTCATTATTAATTAGATAAATGTAAATTAAAACTACAATAAAGCATTTTAGCATGTTTACTATATTGCCCGCCCCCCAAAAGTAGTCTCAAACTGCCACATACATACATTGACATGTATGGATCAAAGAGACCTGTTATAGATTCGTGGTGGAATTAAAACTTTCACAAATAATTTAGAAGATAAATTAACATTATCTTGTAAAATTTAACATCACATACCCTATGACCATCAATTTAACTCCCAGACATATATCTTGAAATATTTGTGTGTGTATACAAGAGATGTATACATGAGTGTTCAGGGGAACATTTCCCATAATAACTAAAACCTTAAAAACCACCCAAATGATGATCAATAGGAGAATAAATAAATACATTGTAGTAAGTATACACAATGGATTATTATGTTACAATAAAATTAATAAATTATAATCTCTTTCATCAACCTAGTTAAATGTCAGAAACATATCCAGTGGAAAAACAGTCATTGAATATTACACAATTTTTTAAATGATAAGCACAAGTGAATTTTTAAAATACAATGTCAACAGATTTATCTATGAAGTAAAGATAAATATAAAATTTAGAATGGTGTTTATCTCAAGAACAAGAGATACTTTCATAAAAACATAGAGTAGAATGGTGGTTACTGGGGGCTGGGTAGGTAGGTGAATTGGAGAGATGATCTTAAGGGTACAAACTTGCAACTATTAGATAAATAAGTTTTGGAGATCTAATGCAAAGCATAGTGATTATAGTCAACAATATTGTATGATAAATTTCAAAGTTGCTAAAAGATTAGATCTTAAACGTTCTCACCACAAAAAGGAATAATTATGTGAAGTAATACAGATGCTAGCTAATGCTATAAACATTATCATATTGCAATATATAAATGTATCAAAATGGTACTTTGCATATTTTAAACTTATGCAATATATCAATTATATCTTAATTTTATTACATAAACCAATGAGAAGTGTAAAAAAAATCTGTAGTATGGAAAATAAAGTATCACATTATTTTCAAGTTTCCTTATAATTAAGAATGTTAAATAAACTTATTGTAGTGATCATTTCGCAATATATACATATATTGTACATATGAGACTAATATAATGCTATATATCAATTATATCTCAATAAAGAAAAAGGAATGCATTTTCAAACAGGTTCAAAAATAAATTGTATTTTACACGATAATATTTTTTTTACAAATGAAATACATAGGACTTTGCCAGTGAAAGCATAAAGTTAAGCTTTCAAACTTCCTGTAAATATTATTATGACAATAGATTGATGACAAACATAAATGTCATTGAAAAATTATCAGTTTGTTTGTAATAACATGGAATTTTGATTATTTGATAGAATATTAAGGAGAAGTAAAATGTGAAAGATGGAGAACACTGGTCTAGTTCGTATCTTCTATTCCCATAAGAACAAAAATACATAAATGTATTTCTACTAGGCGTGTGTGTGTGTGTGTGTATCTATATATATACATCTATATATATATACAGTGATGTGTGACACGGAGCCTTTCTGTTGTGATAAAAAAAATACAGTGAATGCTGCTCCCAAGTGCCATCCAATGGAAAGTCAGGGATCTTCAATACGGGAAGTAGTGCGTCGAACCTTAGTAACAGTGTGTGACAAGTTTCCACTTGTTTGGTGCAGTCAGTCAGGTGTGAGCTACGGTTGAGAGAAGGTGTGTGTTAAAGTGTGTCATAAATCATCCTCCATCGTGACAACGCTCTGTGTCACACATCGCTTCTGGTACAACAATTTCTGTCAAATAAAAACATTATGGTGTGTCCTCATCCACCTTACTCACTGGGTCTGGCACTGTGTGACGTCTGGCTCTTCCCTAAAGTCAAAATGACTCAGGGCATCAAGGCAACCATGACAGTGCAACTAAAGACACTCACAAAAGAGGACTTCCAGAACTGCTTCAGAAAGTGGCAAGAATAATGGTATAAGTGTGTTCGAAGTGCGGGGGAGTATTTTGAGGGGGGTTAATGGCAATGTGACTTTTACTGTAATATATATATTTTTTAAATCACCATATTGTTTCCTCACACCTCATATACTCATATATATGTAACGCTCACTAGAGATTGGCTTAAAAAGGCACATATTTGCTGTAAATTGTTTCAATCTCAAAGCATTCAAAATAAAATTCTATTTTGGGTTTAAAAAAAGAGGCATGGGGATAGTTAGGAAAGTCACATACAGATAAATATAGCACTGTTGATAATATTCTAATTTTTTTTTTAAATGCCTATAGATGCTCCTCCACTTAGGATGGAGTTACTATGTCCCAATAAATCCATTGTATGTTGAAAATATCATAAGTCAAAAATGCATTTAATACACCTAACTTATTGAACAACATAGCTTAGCATAGCCTACCTTAAAAATGCTCAGAACATTTTTATTAGCCTGCATTTGGACATTGCCTAGCAACTTGAAAGAGTATCATGTGGCATATCACTAGACCAGGAAAAGATAAAAATCCAAAATTAAAAGTACAATTTCTATTGAATGTGAATCACTTTTGCACCATTGTAAAATCAAAAATTGTAAGTTGAACCATCATTAATCAGTGAACATTTATAGTGAGTTAAACAGCATTCATTTTGTTGGTTTTCTTTACATCTTTTATGTGTGAGATTAATTTTTGGTAGTATGTTTCAAATGATATCTAATAAATTAAATAGAACTTGTAGAAGAATTAAAGAAATACCCTGGGAAATGAGGAAAGATTTATAACAAACAAAACTTAGAAGATGCTGCAGAAACGGTACTAAGAGAAGTTTATGGCAGTAAATGCCTAAATTGAAAATGAAAAAAAGATCTCAAAATAGCAACCTTATTTACTCTCAAGTAACTAGAAAAAGAAAAAATATATAAGCACAAAGTAAGTCTAAGGAAGAAGATAATATGGATGTGAGCAGAATAAATGAAATAGGAATAGAAACACAATTGAAAATATCAATAAAACTAATATTTGTTTTCTAAAATCAACAAAATTGATAAATCCTTAGCTAGAATAAGAAAAAAAGAGATGATGCAAATAAATAAAATCAGAAATTAAACAGTATTATAAGTAATGCTACAGAATACATAGGACAATATGAGACTACCATGAACAATTGCATGCCAAAAACTTGGATGACCTAGAAAAAAATGGATAAATTTCTAGAAACATATAACTTACTAAGGCTGAATCATGAAGAAAGAGAAAAATCTAAACAGATATATAACTAGTAAGGAGATTGAATCAATAATCAATATCCAGCAAAGAAAATCCCAGGATCAGATGGATTCACAAGTGAATCCTGTCAAGCATTTAAAGAAGAATTAATGCCAATTATTTTCAAACTCTTTCAAAACATTGAAGAGAAGTGAACAATTCTAAACTCATTTTATGAGTCTAGTGTTATCCTGATACATAAGTCAGACCAAGACACTACCAAAAAAAAAAAAAAAAAAAAAAAAAAAAAATGGCCAATACCCTTGATGAATACAGATGCAAAATTCTCAACAAAATCTTAGCAAACAAATTAAACAGCACATTAAAATAATCTTGCTCAATGACCAAATGGGATTTATGCATGACCTGTAAGAATGGCTCAATATAAGAAAATTAATCAATGTGATATACCATATAAGCAAAATGAGGGATAAAATTACATGATCATCTCAATAGATTTAGAAAAAGATTTTGACAAAAATCAACACTGTCTCATGATAAAAATCACAAAACAAAGAAAGGAAGAAAATTACCTCAACATAATAAAGGCCATATGTGACAAGCCCACGGCCTGCATTATACCAACAGTGAAAAAATAATATATTTTCCTCTAAGATCAATAAAATTGTTAAGATGCCCACTCTCACCACTTCTATTCAACATATTACTGGCAGTCCTAGCTAGAGCAATCAGGCAAAATAAATAAATAAAAAGTATCCAAATTGGAAAGGGAGAAGTAAAATTATCCTTATTCAGAGACTATATATAATCATCTATGTATAAATCCCTAAGGTTTTTACAAAAAATACTCTCAGAAATAATAAGTGAATTCACCATGGTTGCAGGATACAAAATTAACATACAAAATTAGTTTTATTTCTGCATACTAAAACTGAACAATCTGAAAAGGAAATGAGAAAACAACCCCATTTACAATAGCATCAAAAGGAAAAATAAATAGGATTAAAATTAACCAATGAAAGATTTATATACTGAAAAGTACAAAACATTGATGAAGAAATTTAAAAAGACACAAACAAATGGAAGGATACACCATGTTCATTGACTGAAAGGTTTAATATTGTTAAAAATGTCCATATTCTATTGACTCTATTACCTATGCTGCACTCCACATCCCATGAATATATATATATATATATATATATATATATATATATATATATATATATATATATTAAATTATAGTTGACATTCAACATTATTCAGCTTCAGGTGTACAGTGCATTGATCAGACATCTACACAGTCCATGAAGTTGTCTTCCTAATAAGACAAGTGCCCATCTGATACCATAAAAAAATATATAAATAAAAGAAGAAAAAAATCTCCATATTATCCAAAGTGAGCTACATATTCAATCTAATCCTTATCAAAAATTTAATGGCATTTTTCTGGAAATAGAAAAAAAAATCTACAAGTTCTTATAAAAACACAAAAGACCCTGAATAGCCAAAATCATTTTGAGAAAAAAATAACAAGATATAGTAAAATAACATATATAGTAAACTGATAAGCAAAAACAAAGGTTTTATACATGTTTATTTCAGGAGAGTTTTTCTATCCAGGAGTACTGAGAAAAGTGACATCCATGAGTGCAAATGTAGAGCTTCAAAGTTATTAACAACCAACTTTAAACATAAGTATGACAGTTAAATTATTAGACTTTATGACTATTTTTAAACTGCACAAAAATTACATAGAACTCTATGTGATACACACACACACACACACACACACACACACACGCACACACACATATAAAGGGAAAACTTTCAAGAAAAGTGACCCCCTGAAAATTTTACTCAATAATACCTAAAGGTATATAAATATGAGTTTTATTATTTTAAATCTGAAGACATCATCTAAATCACATTTTAAGTACTTTTATTCATAAGAAATCAAGGGTTGCTTAAGTTACTATATTTGGTTTGACCCTGAAAAACAAGTGGGAGCAGATGCAAGTAGTATCTGTGGGGAAATTGCTTAGAAATAGTAAGCAAGACATGTTTAAGGTTAACATTCTGCTGGGAAAGGATATGCCAAAATAATTCTGTCATAAAGCTCCCAATTTTAAAAGGTGGCACAATATCAATATTAGTTACGAAGGATAGCATTTCTCCACCTGGACATTATTGATATTTGGAAGCAGAAAAAATTTTATTGTGAAAGGATGTCCTTTGTATTGTAGGATGTTTAGGAGTTTTAGCAGTATCCACGGTCTCTACCCATTACACATAAGTAAAAACACTACCCTAGTTATAACAACCAAATATTTCTCCAGATACTAACATTTGTCTCTAAGGAAGGGAGGATAAAATCACTACAGTTGAAAACCACTTATATAAGGTTAGGTAAATAGTAGAATACATATTTGATTTATATACAGTAGTTCCCCCTTATCCACAATTTTGTTTTCCAAGATTTCAGTTACACATGGTCAACTCTAGTCAGAAAATAATTAATAGAAAATTTAAAAAATAAACAACTTATAAGAATTAAATTGTAGGCCATTCTGAGTAGTGTGATAAAATCTTGCACCGTCCTGCTCCCTCCCATCCAGGATGCAAATCATCCTTTTGTCCAGTTAGTCACTTTTTTCCCTGTTAGTGTCTTAGTACCTGTCTTGGTTATCAGATCAGTCATCAGAGAGAAAGACAGACCACATTCACATAACCTTTATTACAGTATATTGTTCTATTTTATTAATAGTTATTATTAACTTCTTACTAAGCCTAATTTATATATTAAACTATCTCATAGGTATGTATGCATAAGAAAAAACATGGTATATATAAGGTTCTATACAATTTGTGGTTTCAGGCATCCATTAAGGGATCTTGGAACTTATCCTCTGCAGATAAGGGGGATTACTGTATTCAAAAGTACTATGTCTCTTGGTAATTTCATATATATATATACATATATATATGTATATGTATACAGCGGGTGCCAAAAAAATGTATACACATTTTAAGAAAGGAAAAAAGTGTATTAAAATTATGCTGATGGTAACCACTTTGAACACCTCTTGTAATTGCTGAAGTCAAGCAGGTCTTGTATTCATCTTTTGTTATTAGTGTATATTGACTACTAAACTTTAATACAGTGTTTCCTTTTCTTAAAATGTGTATACTTTTTTTGGCACCCTCTCTCTCTACATATATATAGTGTGATCAAACAATACGGTGAATGTCTAAATGAAAAAAATTATTACAGTAAAAGACACATTGCCATTAATCCCCCTCAAAATACTCCTGCTCCCTTAAAACACACTTATCCCATTGTTCTTGCCACTTTCTGAAGCAGTTCTGGAAGTTCTTTTTCATGAATGTCTTTAGTTGCACTCTCGTGGTTGCCTCGATGTCCTGAATCAATTCAAAACACTTACCTTTCATGGTCATTTTGACTTTAGGGAAGAGCCAGAAGTCACACGATGCCAGATCCAATGAATAAGGTAGATGAAGATACACTGTAATGTTTTTATTTGACAGAAATTACCATATACCAGAAGCGATGTATGACATAGAGCATTGTCACAACGGAAGATGAAACCATTTGGACATTTCATGTTAATGTATTGTTCATGATCCATGACTTACAGCACACTTTAAAACCCACCTTCTCTCAACCATAGCTCACACCCAACTGACTGCACCAAACAAGTTGAAACTTTTCATACATTGTTACTAATGTTCGACATGCTGCTTCCCATGTTGAAGATCCCAGCCTTTCCATTGGATGGCATTCAGCAGCAGCATTCACTGTATTTGTTGATCACACCTCATGTATAGTATTGCTAATATATATATATATATATATATATATATATATATATATATATACAATTGTTTTACATATATCAATAACTAAATTGCTGAAGGACAGAGATAGCATTTGACTTTGTCAACCTAAATAGAGGTAAACTGAGGCAAGCTTGCATTAGTAGAAATTGAGTTTATGTAGGAATAGAAGGAAAGTTACAATTCAGGAAATGCCAACTGTAGCAAGATATAGGCAAGTCCATTGAAAGTTTGGGACAGGCTGCATTTCTGGGCAAAGAGTGCAAAGAAGGGAAAAATTCAGCCAGATACCAAGCAGTAGGTTCACTGGCTTAAGGATGGAGAGAGATTCTTGGCATATGCTTATTATTTAGAAGATAAATTTCCATCTTTTGCAAATCAAGCATTTACAGAAAATCAGTCTCTCAGTTCTTCAGTTTCATGTGCTCTGAGGGTGCTTATGTGAAACCCTATACTTCATATTTTCCAGTTCCACTTCAGGTTGAAACTTTTTCACAGCTTCCTGAAGAAATATATGAGATATTATTCTTTCAGATGAAAAGACTTAGGCTAAAGAAGCTATTGTAGGCTGGCATCACAGAAACACTGGCATGACAAGTTCCTCTTGAAATCTCCCCTGGAATTTACAACAAATTAAATGGCTATAATTCAACAAACAACTCCCTGTGTGGCACAAAGGCATGCCTTGAGAGACCTGCAAATCGAATCATCTAATAGTGGGCAAATTAAGCAAACGTGGGAGGAAAGAGGGATAATTGCAGAGACATGGCCGTGGACCACAGGACACACACTGGAGCTCAGAGCTCCCTGCATTCTGGAGCTACCACAGTCACGAGAGAGGGAAGAATTCAGACTGCTAGCACACCCCTATGGCCCACAGTCCTGCCTGCAGAATCAACGTATAACACGACTCAACCCAATGCTCATGGCAGAGACCTTGGAGCAAAGACTGAGGGAAGAAGGGTGAGAAAAGTGGTTTAAGCCCTCACTGCCAAGCAGAGAATGGAAGACATAGATAGGGAGGCTGGTCAACTCCTCTTCACCCTCCCAGAGCTCACCCTCTTAGAGCTTCAAACAGACTCCAGAAGAAATGGTAACAGTGTCAGATTAAAGAACAGAATATTTACAACGCTGAGAACAGCAACCCCACAGACACAGGATCACAGCACAGCTAATTCCAGTGAAAGGGGAGGAACTGTAGGGGCAAGACAACTGTGAGCTGGAAGTCATCATTGCTCAGAGCCACCTCTCACAACCCACCCTGCCCCCACTCCCACTTATCTTGGTGGATCCCTGCAGGGGCAACCAGAGCTGCTGAGACACACTGGCTCTGAATCAGGTTGCAGGAAGAGCTTTGGGATTTAGTGGGAATTAGAAGCTCTCCACATTCCCCCACAGAGGTGGTGCCCTGATACCCAGGTGACCTGCACACAAAGGGGAAGCCCACCTTCCACAGAGCCCATCATGTGAGAAGCTGGAACACTGCAAGAGAAAATATAGCGCTATAGCATGAGAGAGAATAAAAGGCTGCAGCAGGAGAGAAAACAAAACATTCCACCAACACCTACGGAAAGCAAAAGAAAGACCTCTTCATATCAACCTGCTGTAGAACCCACTCCTGTACATGCCAAGAAAGAGAAATAGTAATTCATTAATTGCCATGAATAACCAAGGTAACAAGGCAGCTCAGAAAGAAAATGAAAAGTCTCCAAAAAATGAACTCAAAGACATGGAAATATGTGAATTAAATGACAGAGAATTCAAGATTGCAGTTCTGAAAAAACTCAATGAGATGAAAGGAGACACAGACAGGCAATTTAATGAACTCAGAAACACAATCAAAGAACAAAATGAACATTTTGCCTAAGAGATTAAATTTTAATAAAGAACCAAATAGAAATTCTGGAGATTAATAACTCAATAAAATAAACGAAGAATGAAATATCCAGCTTAGGTAATAGAGCTGAACAGATGGAAGAAAGAATGAGTGACATTGAAGATAGAAATCTGGAAATGACAAAAGATGGAAGAAGAGAGAGACTTGAGAATTAAAAGAAATGAAAGAACTCTACAAGAACTTTCTGACTCCATTAGAAAGAGCAATATAAGAATAATGGGCATACCAGAAGGAGAAGAAAGGGAGAAGGGAACAGAGAGTATACTCAAACAAATAGTCCACAAGAACTTCCCAAACTTGTGGAAAGAACTGGATCCTCAAATCCAAAAAGCAAATAGAGCACCTAATCACCTCAATCCCAACAGGCCTCTCCAAGGCACATTGTACTGAAGCTGTGTCATGTGGGGTCTCAGCTCCCGCTCCCGGCACAAGAATGCAGGATATAGTGAGGCCAAAAAGGAGCACCCACGGAGCCATAGATAGGTGAGTCATATTCTCGCTGGCAGCTGGGTTGAAGACACAGGAAGCAGGAGCCACAGGATTCGCAACCTGCTGTCCACTTTTCCTCCAACCAACCTCACTTGCTAACTGCAATCTACCATCCACTTATGCCAACCAACCAACAAGCTGCTAGCTGCAATCCGCACTTATTAGCTTAGCCATGGCAGTAATATCAGTGGCTACTGGCTAACCAGTAACAGCCGATGGCCAACTAGTCACAGCTGATGGCCATCTACTACACGAGCCAGCACCTTTCCACGTGAGGCCGAGAGCTTGGAAACTGCTCTCTGGGACTCTGTCCTCACAAGCTGTCAAAAATTAATGACAAAGAGATCATAGAAATGATGGCAGTGAGGTGGGCTTCTTGAGTTCTCCACTGGAAGAAGTTACCACAAATTGAACATCTATAACCCATCAAAGAATTCTCTGCTCATCACACAGAACAGCTAAGAGACTCACATGAGGATTACCTGACGGTGGGCAAATAGGGTGAGCAGGTGAAGAGGGAAGAGAGCAGTGTGGAGATGCGGGCCACATCCACGGCTGCAGAGATGTGGGGCCCCAGGAGGCAGACTGGAGATTTCAGCAGCCAGGCTCTGGGCTCTTTCCCTTTGCCCCATAGTCCTGCTGAGAGATCAGTGAACCCAGAGTTTGAGGCAGTAATCCCAGCTGAGAACTCTGGCTGGGCTCTCAGGCAGACAGAAAGCAAACTCCATACTCGGGGCCCCTCCTCCCACTCTCCCACAGCAATCCTACCCCCACTCTTCCAGAGTATCAAGCTGTCGTGCGGGAGACCCTGCTCGCTGCGCCATTTGTCGTGCAGGGCGTCCGGCGGGGTCTCTGCTCCCGCTCCCCATACAAGAACGCAGGATATGGTGAGGCCAAAAAGGAACACCCACGGAGCCATAGGTAGGGGAGTCACACCACTATATTTTCTCTGGCGGCACTATACTCTCACTGGAGGCTGGATCCACACTGTCCGCAAACCGCCATCCACACTTGCCAGCCCAGCCACCATCTTCTTGCTAGTCCCCATTCTTTCTCTCTTCTCTCTCTGCTAGCGTAGCCACAGCAGTTATATTGTGGCCAATGGCTCACTGGTTATAGCTGACGGCCAACTAGCCACAGCTGATGGCCATGCAATCACAGTTGGCCATTTACTACCTGAGCCAGCACCTGTCTATGTGAGTCCAAGAGCCTGGAAACTACTCTCTGGGGCTCCGCCCCCACACAAGCTGTTCTCTGATCTGAGGAATAGTGTCAGATTACAGAGGAGCTGTAGGCTCAGGATCTGAGAAACATTGGTTTGCAGCTGCAACCTAGGGAAGCAGCTGGGCAGGGAGAGAGAAGATACCTGCCTTCCCAGCTCCCACCTTTTCTGTGCTGCTTGCAGCAGGGCAATTACACCTGAAAAGACACACACAGGGGTCAGCAGGAGGTGGCAGAGGCAGCTCTGGTTTTTCAGCAGCTCAGAAATCTTGCACCCTCCACACTCCCCAACGGAAGAAGTGCCCTAAGACCCAAGAGACATGTGCACAGGGAAAAGGCCCACCTCCCAGTGGCTGGATGTGGTGCTCTCAGCCTGTGTCTGTGCAGACGACAACAGAAACTGCACGAACTTTGTAAAAACTACCAACCACACCCCATAGCCCCACTCATCTAGAACTGCATTGCCAGGGTCAGTCTGGGTGCCAAGTGGCCAGCTCTGCCTCCACAAGATGCAGAAGAGTTTTTGTACAGCAGAGGAACAACCTGGAGATAGCTTGGTGGGCTTAAGCCAAGACTGGCTGTAGTGCGGGGCGGGCTGCAGGGTCTCAGCTCCCACTTCCCACATAAGAACGCAGGATATGGTGAGGCCAAAAAGGAACACCCACTGAGCCATAGGTAGGGGAGTCATACCACTATATTCTCACTGGTGGCTGGGTTGGAGACACAGGTAGCAGGAGCCACACTATCCACAACCTGCCGTCCACTTCTCTCTGCCAACCAACCTCACTTGCTAGCTGCAATCCACCGTGCTAACCACAATCCGCTCTTGCTAGCTCAGGCACCATCTTCTGGCAAGCCCCCATTTGCTGCTAGCGTAGCCACAGCAGTTATATTAGTGGCCAATGGCTCACTGGTTACAGCTGATGGCCAACTAGCCACAGCTGATGGCCATCCAATCACAGTTGATGGTCATTTACTACCTGAGTGAACACCTTTCCACATGAGGCCGAGAGCTTGGAAACTGCACTCCTGGCTCTGTCCCCACACCATTGTCACCGCAATAAATTTTAATTAAAGTAAAAGAAACTGTTGTGCAAAAGCAACTGATTATGGAGTGACCTAAATATAAAACCTAATGCTATAAAACATCTAGAAGAAAACTTAGGAGAAAATGTTTGAGATCTTGTGTTTAAATAGAGATCTTGGTAACTTATCTATGATATTGTAACATGATAAGAAATCTATATTTGGTGTTCGTCCCTGGTTCCTGGTAGAAGAATTCCTGAAATTTTAGTAATTTCCTGAGTGATAGGGATGATAGAAGCATCTTTTATTATAGTATTTGGTTTTAGTTCCTGGTTTCTGACACAAAAGCTTCTAGACCCTTGGAGTCTCTGAAGTGACGAGTGTTATTTTGTATGGTAATCAGGTGTCTCTTGGTGGTCCCCAAGATAGCTTAGGATGGGAGTTGGTTGACAGAGGAAACAACCATGTTGATTAGAGGGTTGGAATATTCGGCCCCACCTCCCCCAAGTTCCAGGGAATAAAAGGGAGCTGGAGATAGATTCAATTACCCATGGCCAATGATTTAATTGATAATGTAAACTACATAAAAACCCTAAACAATGGAGTTTGGAAAGCCTCTGGGTTGGTGAACACATCAAGGTGTTATAAGAAAATAAATAACAACTGGTTTTACACATTTTTCCTTCACGCAAATTACAAGTTTTCTTAAATTGTATTCTTTATTTATTACAATTATTAGGCAAGGATATAAAACATTTTTGCTTGCATTAATTTATAAGTCTAATAAAAAATTATCCATTATCCCCCTTGTATATATATTTAAGAACATACTATTCCATGCAAATATTTTCTTTTTGACACAAAAAGAAATATAGTAGTCACATTACATATGCATTAAACATTTTCCACAAGGTCAGGCTGAGGGTCCATTGCAAAGATAAATCATTTCTGGGACCAGTTATCTCATCAGTATGACTGTATTTTTCATAATTTTGAAATGTCACAGTCCATTAATTGGGACACATTTATAAACAAATTCCCAAATAATTATTTTTGATTTGTGGAGTAGCATGTTGATATAGTCAAATTAAAGATTCCTAAAATTCCAAACCACTTTGAGTTATTTTGTTTTCTAATTGCAAATGTGGTATGGATCAAGTTAAATAAATTATTATACTTTGTCTTACAAGAAAATATATAAAACTAAATATAATAAGCAGACTCCTATAATATTGAATAACAAAACAATGGTATTTTTAAATCAGTATAAATGGTCCATTTCTATCGATAGAGTAGGCAGGAAGGTAGAGAGGAGCCGTAGGAGGAGAAACTAGCCATGGCTGAAACTGCCATTAGAAACCACCCTATTTCCAGAAATCAGTGCCTACACAGAGGCATAGAGGCCAAGCCCACAACTACATCTGCATTGTGGTTTGCCCCCTGCCCCCAGTGGACTGTGGGAAATTGGCGGGCTTGTGCTTGCACCCTAGAAACAGGGGATGTGTCAGTTATAAAAAGGGGAGGTGCTGGAGAGGGAGGAGTAATATCCTACCCACAAGAATAAAAGTCATTATCCAATGTAAGAAGAGGCTGCTAACCAACCTTGTGTCAACCTGCTCCATGTCTGGGAGTGTACTTGCCTGGCTAATAAAACTTTTTGCTGTTTTTGCCTACCGAACTCTGTTTCTTGACGGAATTCTTTCCTTTAAAAAGACAGAAAACAAGGAAAACACGCCAATAATCTTAATATACTTTAAAGAAAGAACATACTGATTCCCCAAAAATGCAAAATTAAACTAAATTCCAAATTCATTCTTCATGCTGTGATATATATAAAGCAGCTATGGTAACATGTTCAATTGCTGTTTACAAGGTCAGCAGCAAAATATTCCAACTCCAAACAATAGGGTTATTTTATGTTTTTTGATGACCAAAAATATATGAGATAGTAAAACTAAAATTAGGACTGATACATGTCCTATAATATTACTTTGAAAGTGAAGGTAAGATATGATATGTAAAATATTCTTGATTTAAACAATTTTTTAGTTGCCAGTAGATCTCTTAATTATTTAAACAGTCAGCTGCATTTTGAAAAAGTAATAGTCACTATGGAAATTTAATTAGCTCTCTTTAGTCCAAAATAATATAAATTGAATTTATACGGAAGAGACAAGTTTGTTTGTTTTTGTTTTTTGTATTGGAACATATTTAACACTAATCCATCTCTAAGACAATATATTTTCTTCTGAAATCATTTTTGAAAAGTTATATAACTTGCCTGTGCTTACTTATTTTTTTTATTTCCTCAAAGCTAATCCTAGTTCTCATTAAAAGCATGCCAATGACTTGGTTGGCAATATTTTAATTCTGCAAGGTCATGCTCATGAATTGTGGTCAGTCTTCCCTTCTGTTCTTCCCTAGGATTTTAAAAGTTGGGTTTGAACAAATTTGGCAAACTGTCTCTCTGGGCTTTGGCAGTGGCAAGACATAGTATGAGGTTTAAATATGTTTTCTTCTCTGCATAGAAAGTCATTCTGAAGTTAGAGAGACAAAAATACTGGACAGAGTAGAGACAAGTGATAAAGAGGACTGATAGAAATACTGATAGAGTACTGGCCACCCTTTGTTCCTTCCCTTTCCATATTTTGATTGGTTTTTAAAGTTCCTGGGATGCTGCCAATACATTTCCCTTTGTGCGTAATTTTGTTTTCTGTAAGTTGCACTCAAAGTTCTTGAAAATAGACCAGAAAAGCTAAGATATCACAATAAATAAAATATATTTGGTATGTTTATTTAAGAAATGATTCTTAAAAAGAGAAAACTATTTCTATGACCAGCCCTAATCTTAAAGCTTTATATTAATATATTCACTGAGCTGCCATCACAACCATTAAAAATCCCTTAATAGCCTGAAATCCTCCATTTTTTTCCTAGGTAACTTAACCACAAAAATTGTGCTAATTGAGGGAGAGACTAACCCAGTTAGGGCAAGTTGCTCACACTGAGATTAAACAACAGGCATCTAGTAAGTAAGGTTGCAGTTCAACAAAAATCTACAGACAGTCCCCGATTTACAATGGTTGAACTTAAATTTTTTTGTCATTACAAGCAATATGCAATCATTCCCAGACTGCATATTGCTAGTCTGGGAAAAGATCTAAATGAAAAATTCAAAGTAAGGTTTCTACTGAATGTGTAGTGTTTCACACATTCAGTAGATGGGAGCTGAGACCCCTCATGACACCGTGCATGACTGTCATGCAGGGCGACCTGTGGGGTCTCTGTTCCCGTTCCCTACATAAGAACACAGGATATGGTGAGGCCAACAAGGAACACCCACGGAGCCATAGATAGGGGAGTCATACCACTATAGTCTCGCTGGCAGCTGGGTTGGAGACACAGGAAGCAGGAGCCACACTGTTTGCAACCCTCACTGCGCCGCTTGCAGGCTCAGCCACCATCTTCTTGCTAGCCCCCATTTTTTGCTAGTGTAGCCACAGCAGTCATATTAGTGGCCAATGGCTCACTGGTTATAGCTGACGGCCAACTAGCCACAGCTGATGGCCATCCAATCACAGTTGATGGCCATTTACTACCTGAGCCAGCACCTTTCCACGTGAGGCCAAGAGCCTGGAAACTGCACTCCTGGCTCTGTCTCCACAATGACACAAGGCGCAGCGAGAATGTAGTGGTCTGACTCCCCTATCTTTGGCTCCGTGGGTGTTCCTTTTTGGCCTCACCATATCTTGTGTTCTTATGTGGGGAGTGGGACTAGAAACCCCGCATGGCACCCTGCATGACAGTGGGTTTATTGGAATGTAGCCCCACCATAAATCAGAGCATCTGTATATGGATTGAGGTTTGGAGATAGGAAGTTCCAAGCAAAAAGGTTTTGTTCCTCTTAAAGCAAGGATGGGGGGGTAGGAGGCTACTTAGAGAAAATAGTATCTGTCTGCTAGAGCCATGTAATACCATATGAAGATGAAATATAAGATCCAAATTGTAGCATTGTATCAAAGATAAACCAGAGCTGGACAGTAAAATGGTAAGAACAGATGTTACTCATGACTATTGCAATAGGGGAAAATAGACTTCAGTATAAAACCAAGGTCAATTCCAAATACAGAATGGTCAAGTGGGAATCTATAGCTAAGGAATGGGGTAGGAGCTGGTGGATGGAAGATTACTAACAAGAAACATCGGGGTTAAGGGGAGATTGTGGCTAAATAAGCCTAACAGGATTCTTGCTGAAGGCAGGCCAAGGTGATCAGACATCACGTGGGGGATGGTTGAGGATGAGAAACCTGATTAGATATTGAGGGTAACAAATAGAGAGGACATTGGATTCTGGCTACACTGAATTAGCAGAATTTTTGCTAAAAGTGGATAATGCAAACATGAGCATGAAAATCCCAAAGTTGTCACCTAGTTGGAAAGGAGTTCAGGGGAGCCTGAGCATACTTGGGTGGAGTACCAAAAATATACCTTGTCTGATATATTTGTTTTAAAAGCCAAAGAGTAAAAGCCTTCTACATAAGCATCTATGTTGCTTGGACAATTGTGTTTCCAATTAATATCCTAGACAGTCTATAGAATGTAAAATTATAAAATAAATTTTTAAAAATGTTTCTCCACTAAGGCAAAATAAAGCGAACAAATGAGCAAATAAAAACTCCACTTAACTTCAACAAAAAAGTGTTTTTAAAATTTGCCAAAAACTATGACTTCATTAAATGTTCTATAGAGTTTTAAAAAAACAAATAGAATAGATAAGTAGGATTGCTCCTATAGAATGCTGTCCAACTTTTATTCTAAAGATAGAACTCAAAAACAAATCCAAAGATGCATTAATAATATTCATGCTCAGAGAGCATAACTATAGGCTGACCCTATTTTGTTTCTTTCTTCTTCCTCCCTAGTCTCGATTATGCCATGACAATTTATCACAAGTAAAATAAAATGTTTTGAATATTGCTACCATGCCCACACTCTTAATGCTTTATTCTGTCAATGAGTTCAAAAGATTTCTCATAACAGACAAGGAAACAAAAGTTACTTTTTACAGTGCAACATCTGAGAACAATGAGAAAGCTAATGAGGCATTTATGAAAAAACAGAACATTAAGGCATAATATTCTGGATTCTCATAAATGTAAAAAGCATATGTCACAAATTGCCAGTACCTTGAAAGTGTTTTATAATTATTGGGAAAGCACATCATTAATTTTTAGGCCGAAAGGTAAGTTGTCATATGCCTAAGGCTATCCATGACACTATGCACAGAGTAAACAGAACACACTTGCAAATTAATTAATATATCACTTACAATTATCTTTGTGAAGGAAAAGTGAGGTATAATAAAGCTTAGTGCACATATCAGAACACACCTACTTGATTATAAGTTGCTCCTTAGATGTAGGAAGAATGACTACAAGATGGCAGTGTCAAAGTACAGCATACTTAGGCCATGAAATATTAATGAGAACTCATTGCACTTACTTCTCAACGATATCTAAATGGGAATCAAATTTCAGACCTTGAGCGCTTGCACCACATTTCAACTACAAAAAAAAAGAAAAAAAGTCCAGTGAACTTTAAGAAAATGTCAGCCAGCAGGGCTTTCAAATACATAATTTACTATTTTGTTGGCTGTTTATAAATGGATAATAATAAACTCCTGGATGAATGCAAGCTCATAAATGCAGAATCAAAAATGGGAAGAACACTATAAAATGATAAATGTGCAACTTTATGGAACTAATTTTCCTCTAAGTAATTACAGTGAAAGCAAAGAAACATGTAGCTATAGTGTTAAAATGTGAATGGGAATTTTGACATTCTGCTTGTGCAGACCAAGGTTTTTATAAAGAAAAAAACTTTGGAAATGTAATCGCCCATACTTCTATAACAATGTTACGTCAGCAATACTGAGATTGCTCCTTAGGTTGGAAGGACTTCAATGGGTAATATATTCTCATAGCTACTTTCATTACTACTTGCCTTTTTAATATAGTCCTTAACCTCATGATGGTGGGTATCTATTAGCTAGTTATGTTAATCAACAGTAATAAATATGGGGATATTTTCTTTGTGCTTCGATGGAAACATTTATATTTTCTTCATGATAATTATTTGCATATTTTAAAATACAAATATATATATACATATATTTGTGATTACTTTGGTAAAAATAAACAATATTGCACAAAAATTAAGTAATGGAATTAGTGTTTTATTCATAACAATAAAAACAGTTTCTGTTCAAGTTGATTTAAATAAATTGGCACCTAGAATATTACAAAGATTTGAAAATCTTCACTGAAATTTTTATTTAATTTAATAAATTTTTACTGTGATGCCATTATAAAAAAGAAACAAAGACAAAAAGAATATCCATCTTTTATGAATTAATTATAAAGTAATATTTACACAATTGTACATAAAAGGAAACAAAGTTAACAATTAAAATAAAATTTGTTTTAAATGCATCTATAACACGTAAAAATTACAAGGCATTCCTGGCCTTACAAATTGCTGACAGATATCTGTGCACTTGCCATAATCAATCTCTAAGCTTCATCCATACAAGGTTTGCCAATTAAGTTCATGAACCCATCCTAGGAAAAGTTTTACATACCTCACTGCTGAATATCACTATAGTCACCTTCGAAAAACTCCCCTTGGGAAGCTATGCACTGACACCAGTGCCTAGTCCACCCTTCAAAGCAATTTTGGGACTCTTCTTCTGGAATGGCCATCAGAGCTGTCGTCGTATTACCCTTGATGTCCTGAATGTCATCAAAATGTCTTCCTTTCGATACTTCCTTTATCTTTGGGTAAAGAAAGAAGTCACTGGGAGCCAGATCAGGTGAATAGAGAGGGTGTTCCAATACAGTTATATGTTTACTGCCTAAAAACTCCCTCACAGACCGTGTCGTGTGAGCTAGTGCATTGTTGTGATGCAAAAGCCACAAACTGTTGGCAAAAAATTCAGATTGATTAACTTTTACACTCAGCTTTTTCAGCACTTCCAAATAGTAAACTTGGTTAACGGTTTCTCCAGTTGGTACAAATTCATAATGAATAATCCTTCTGATATCAAAAAGGTTAGCCACATCATTTAGACTCTTGATTTGGACACATGGAACTTTTTTGGTCATGGAGAATTGGCTGACTTCTATTGTGTACTTTGATGCTTTGTTTCAGGGTCACATCGGCACACCCATGTTTTATCATCAATGATAACATGGCCCAAAACATTGTCTTGCCTCTCCAAAAGATCTTGGCAAACTTTGACTCTCCTTTGCTTTTGTTCATCAGTGAGCTCCTTTGGGAACATTTTTGCACACACCTTTCTCATGCCAAGATTTTCAATTAAGATTTTTCTGTTTCTCTAGTAATGTTTACTTGGTCTGCTGTGCTTCTCACAGTCAGCTGATGATTTTGATGCACAATTTGATGAATTTTTACAATGTTCTCATCAGTTCTGCTCGTTACTGGCCACCCTGACCTCTCTTCATCAGTGACGCATTCTCTCTCCTCAGAAAAAACATTTAATCCATTTGTACACTGCTGTTTTCTTCATGGCATTATCCCCATAAACTTGGACTAACATGTCCCTGATTTCACTTCCACTCTTGTCAAGTTTAACAACAAATTTAATTTTGTTCATTGCTCTAATTCGAGCTCAGACATTCTCGCGACAGCACACAAAAACATGCAACAACAATGATGAACGCCACTCCGCAAGCCACCACCACATGTCGACATGAACACAGCTGTGAGACACTGATGAACCAAGGTTATGAAACCTTACTGAGCTGTTTGTACAGTGCTGCCAATGTAAGTGCATGGTGACATGTTCATGAACTTAACTGTCAGACCGTGTGTGTGTGTGTGTGTGATGATTAAAAAATACAGATACTGTTTAAATAAAAAAAATCATTACAGTAAAAGACACATTGCCATTAATCCCCTTCAAAATATGCCCCCTTACTTTGAATATACTTATCCCATCATTCTTGCCACTTTCTGAAGCAGTTCCGGAATGTCTTTATCCTCCATCATGACAGTGCTCTATGTCACACGTCGCTTCTGGTATATGGCAAGTTCTGTCAAATAAAAACATTGCAGTGTGCCCTCATCCTCCATATTCACCAGATCTGGCACCATGTGACTTCTGGCTGTTCCAAAAAGTCAAAATGACCATGAAAGAAAAACATTTTGAATTGATTCAAGACATTGAGAGAGCCATGACAGCGTGACTAAATTCCCTGTTCTCCACATCCTTACCAAAATTGTTGTTTCTTGTCTTTTTGATGATAGCTGTTCTTACAGGTGTGAGGGGATATCATTGTGGATTTTACCTTCATTTCCCAGATAATTAGTGAAGTTCAGCACATTTTTATGTGTCTGTTTGTGATCTGTATGTTTTTTTTTTTTTTTTAAGAAATGTCTGTTCAGGTCTTCCGCTTGTTTTGAACTGGATTATTTGTTTTTTTGATGATGAGTTGTATAAGTTCTCTACACATTTTGGATAGTAACACCAAGTGAAATCAGAAACATGACAGCATGAGGGGTGCTCCTTGAAATCTCCCCTGGAAGTTACAACAAATTAAACACCTATAATTCAACAAAGGATACCCCATGCAACACACAGGCACATCTGAGAGATCTACATATTGAAACATCTGAAGGTGGGCGAATTGAGGTGAACAAGGGAGGGAAGGGGAAAGTGCAAAGATGCAGGCCACAGGATACAGCCCAGAGCTCACTGCAGTCCTGGGAGAGGAAAGGATTCAGGCTGCTGCTGTACTCCCTGTGGCCCACAGTTCTGCCTGAGGGATCAGCGTGTAATATCGCTGAAACCAGTGATGGAGGCAGAGACCTCAGAGCTAATAACAAATACAGAAGGGTGAGAACTGCAGTTTAAGTCCTCAGCGCCAGGCAGAACACAAAGACATGAAGCCTGGCTGCCTACACCCACCCTCCAAGAACTCACCTTCTCCCACACTCCCACTGTTAGAAGTGGGCCCCAGAAGAAACTAGCAGTGTTGAATTAAAGAGAGGAATATCTACAGCCGTGAAAACTGGAAAGACAGTCCTGGAGTACCAGACACACAGTGTGGCTAATTCTAGTGACAGGGAAGGAGCTGTAAGGGCAAGAGAGTTGTGGGTTGGAACTCAGAGCCACAAACACACTGGCTGCTTCTCCCAGCCCATCCTGCCCCCACCTTTCTGGGCTGTTCCCTGCAAGAGCAACCAGGGATGCTGAGACACACAAACTCTGCATTAGGTGGCAAGGGCAACACTGGGGTTTCAGAGGCACAGAACCCCATCACCCACCAGATTACCACACGAGGGTTGTGCCCTGAGACTGAGGCAACCTCATCACAGAGGAGAACTCACTTCCCAGAAAATCTCCCACCATGTAAGAACCTGGAACAGTACAAGAAAAAAGTAAAACATTGCAGCACAAGAGAAAAGAAAATGCTCCAGTGCCACTTACTAGAAAGCAAAAGAAAGACCTCTTCATATCAACCTGCTGCAGAATCCACTCCAGTAGATGCCCAGGAAGAGAAATCCATCAATTGCCATGAATAACCAAGGTAATAAGGCAGCTCAGAAAGAAAATGAAAAATCTCCCCAAAATGAACTTAAAGACATGAGAATACGTGACTTAAATGACAGAGAATTCAAGATTGCAGTTCTGAAAAAACTCAATGAGATGCAAGGCAACTCAGATATGCAGTTTAATGAAAAGAGAAATAAAATCAAACAACAAAATGAATATTTCTTCAAGGAGATTGAAATTTTTAAAAAGAACCAAGTACACATTCTGGAGCTTAAGAACTCAATAAAAGAGATGTAAAATGAAATAACCAGCTTAGGGAATACAACTGACCAGATGGAGGAAAGAATTAGTGATATTGAAAATAGAAATGTGGAAATGACACAGATGGAAGAAGAGAGACTTGAGAGTTAAAAGTAATGAAAGAACTCTACAAGAACTTTCTGAATCCATCAGAAAGAGCAGCATAGAATAACGGACATACCAGAAGGAGAAGAAAGAGAGAACAGAACAGAGAGTATATTCAAACAAATAGTCGATGAGAACTTCCCAAACTTGTGGAAAGAACTGGATTCTTGAAACCAAGAAGCAAATAGAACACCTAATTCCCTCAACCCCAACAGGCCTTCTCCAAGGCACACTGTATTGAAGCTGTCAAAAATTAATGACAAAGAAAGAATCCTCGAGGCAGCCAAGGAAAAGATGACGGTAACCTACAAAGGAAATCCCAGTAGATTATCATCAGATTTTTCAGTAGAAACTCTACAAGCCAGAAGGGAGTGGACTCAAATATTCAAACTATTGAAAAAGAGAAATTATGAGCCAAGAATAACATATCCAGCAAAGTTATCCTTTAGATATGAAGAAGGAATAAAGATCTTTCCAGACATAGAGAACCTGAGAAAATTTTCCATCACAAGGCCTGCATTACAGAAAATACTGAAGGAAGCTATTCGACCCGAAACAAAAAGTCATCAGAGCAAGATTACAGACAGACAGACAGAAGCAGGAAATAGCAATCCTTATACAGAATAGGGCACTATACAATTAAACTTAACATAAAAGATAACGAAGATAAACACATAAAAAAAAGAAAAAAAAAATGTATTGCAACTCAGAAATCAACATACAGCATAAATAGGGATAATTTTTAACAATAAAAACATAAAAGGGAGGGAGTAAAGATCTGAATTTGCAAAGGGGAATAGACACAAGAAGCATACTGGAGAAAAGAAACTATTTATATATAAAACTTTCTTTTCCATAAATATAATGGTAACCACTGGAAAAAAATCCAAAACTGAGACATATAACATAAAAAAGAGGAAATAGAGGGGAAAATCATAGAATACCAGCAAACTAAAATAACAGAACCAAAAAAGTAAAGAAACGATGGATACACTGAGCTAACAGAAAACAAAACATAAAATGGCTTTGAAAATCCTCATATATCAATAATCACCCTATGTGTACATATAAATGCAATGAACACACAAATAAAAAGGCACAGAGTAGCAGATTGGGTCAAAAAAGAAAACCCAACCATACACTACCTCCAAGAGACACATCTCAGCTACAAGAACAAATATAGACTTAAAGTAAAACGGTGTAAAATGATACACCAAGCACATGGCATCCAGAGAAAAGTGGGTGTAACCATACTTATATCTGACAAAATAGAATTCAGGGTTAAAAAGGTAATACGAGACAGAGATGGACGTTTTATAATAATAAAAGGGACAATACAACAAGAAGACATAACACTTATATCTGCTCCCAATCAGGAAGCACCAATATATATAAAGCAACCACTAACAGAACTTAAGGGAGAAACTGACAAAAACACAGTTATAATAGGAGGCCTAAATACACCATTGACAGCTACAAATAGATCATCCAAACAAAAAATCAGTAAGAAAATATCAGCCTTAAATGATACTTTAGTCCAAATGGACATAATTGACATTTCCAGAGCATTTCATCCAAGAACACCAGATTATATATTGTTTTCTTGTGTACATGGGACATTAGCAAGATGGAACATATGTTGGGACACAAAACTAGCCTCAGCAAATTTAAGAAGATTATTAGGTTGGTGCAAAAGTAATTGCTGTTTAAAAGGTTAAAAATAATTGCAAAAACCGCAATAACCTTTGAACCAACTTAATAGAATCATACCAAGTACATTGTCTGACTACAAGTTTTTGAAATTGGAGATCAACGGCAAAAAGAGTGTTGGAAAATCTACGAAAAGATGCAGATTAAACACCATGCTATTAACGAATAACTGGGTCAAAAAAGAAATAAAAGGAGAGATCAAAAGGTACATATAAACAAATGAGAATGGAAATATATCATATCAAAATTATTGGGATAAAGTGAAAGTAGTATTAAGAGGGAAATTTATATTATCACATGACTATCTGAAGAAACAGGAAAAATCCCAAATAAACAACCTAATATTATGTCATTAAAAACTAGAAAAAGAGAAACAAGTGAAATCCAAAATCAGCAGAAGAAAGGAAATAATAATAATTAAAACAAAACTAAATGCAAGAGAGAACAAAAAGGCAGTAGAAAAAATTAATACAACAAAGAGCTGGGTCTCTAAAAAAATTAATAAAATTGACAAATCCTTAGCTAAACTCACTAAAGTAAAAAGAGAAAAGATATAAATAAACAGAACCATAAAAAGAAGCAGGAGAAATTACCACAGTTACTACAGAAATGCAAAGAATAATATGAACATACTATGAATGAGTTATGTCACTAAATTCAGTAACTTAGAAAAAATGGACAAGGTTTTAGAAATATATACCTTTCCTAGACTGAATCAGGAAAAACTGGAAAATCTAAATAAACCAATCAGTAGAAAGGAAATTGAAACAATCATCCAGAACATCCCCAAAAGCAAAAGTCCAGGATAATACAGCTTCATTAGTGAATTCTACCAAATATTCAAAGATGATTTAACACCTGTCCTCCTCAAACTCTTCCAAAAAATTGAAGAGGCAATACTTCCCAACTGATTTTATAAGGCCAAAATTGCCATGAAACTAAAACCCGATAAGGATAATACCAAGAAAGAAAACTACACACAAATATCCCTGATGAATAAAGATGGAAAAATCCTAAACAAAATTCTAGCAAATCGAATAAAACCATACATTAAAAAGATTATACATCACAATCAAGTGGAGTTCATTCCAGGGGCACAAGGATGGTTCAACATACACAAATTAATCAATGTGATACACCAAATAAAAAAAGATGTCATATAATTATATCAATAAGTGCAGAAAAAAACATTTAACAAGACACAACACCCATTTATAATTGAGACACTTAATAAAATGTGTAGAGAACAAAAGCACTTTAACATAATAAAGGCCATATATGACAAACCCTCAGCTAATATCATGCTTAATGGTGAAAAACTGAAAGCTTTTCCTTTAAAATCAGGAACAAGACAGGAATATTCCCTGTCAGCACTATTATTCAACATACGATTGGAAGTCCTAGCCAGAGCAATCAGGCAAAAGAAATAAATAAAAGGCATCCAAATTGGGAATGAAGAAGTCAAATTGTCATTTTTTGCAGAAGACATGATTCTTTATATAGAAAAACCTAAGGACTCCACCAAAAACTATTAGAAACAATAAACAAATAACAGTAAAGTTGCAGGATACAAAATCCATGTATAAAAATTCATTGCATTCCTATATACTAACAATGAAATTTCAAAAAAAAAAAAAAAACACTAAAAATCAATTATTTTGGTAACTGCAACAAAAAGAATAAAATACCTAGGAATAAACTTAACAAAGAATGTAAAGGAACCATATACTGAAAACTGTAAGACATTATTAAAAGACATTGAAGAAAATAAAAAGAAATAGAAAGATATTTTGTGTTCATGGGTTGTGAGAATCAACATAGTGAAAATAGCCATATAACCCAAAGCAATATACAGATTTAATGCAATCCCCATCAAAATCCCAATGGCAAATTTTAAAGAAATAGAACAAAAAATAGTCAGATTTGTATGGAATCACAAAACATCCCAAACACCCAAAGCAATCTCAGAAAAAAGTACAAGGTTGGAGATATCATATGCCCTCACTTCAAATTATACTACAAAGAGACAATAATCAAAACAGCATGGAATTGGCAGAAAAACACACACAGAGATCAATGGAATGGAATTGAACACCCAGAAATAATCTCACATATATATGGGCAAATAATTTTTTTTTTTAACTGAGAAAAATTCAGGCTATTATAAAATATGTCCAGCATGCATGTCACATTCACTGAGTACTTACAATCCAACCATCAACTATATGTATATTAATACATTCAACATTTTTTAAATTGAAGTTTATTGGGGTGACCATTGTTAGTAAAGTTACATAGATTTCAGGTGTACAATTCTGTAATATATCTTCTATATATATCACATTGTGTGTTTACCACCCAGAGTCAGTTCTCTTTCCATCACCATATGTTGGATCCCCTTTACCCTCATCTACCACCTGCCTTCCCCCTGACCCTCTGGTAACCACTAAACTATTGTCTGTGTCTATGAGTTTTTGTTTCTCATTTGTATGTCTTGTTCATTTGTTGTTTTCAGTTTTATATACCACATATCAGTGAAATCATATGGTTCTCTGCTTTTCCTCTCTGACTTATTTCGCTTAGTATTGTAATCTCAAGCTCCATCCACGTTGTCGCAAATGGTACTATTTCATCTTTTCTTATGGCAGAATAATATTCCATTGTGTATAAATGCCACAACTTCTTTATCCATTTATCTATCGAAGGACACTTTGGTTGTTTCCATGTCTTGGCCACCGTAAATAAAGCTGCAATGAACATCAGAGCACATATATCTTTATAGATAAATGTCTTCAGATTTTTTGGGTAGATACCCAGGAGAGGGATTGCTGGATCATATGGTAATTCTATTCTTAATTTTTTGAGGAACCTCCACACTTCCTTCCATAGCAGCTGCACCAATCTGCATTCCCACCAACAGTGATGAGGGTTCCTTTTTTTCCACAGCCTCTCCAACACTTGTTACTATTTGTCTTGTTGATGAAAGCCATTCTAACTGGGGTGAGGTGATATCTCATTGTGGTTTCTGTTTGCATTTCTCTGATGACTAGTCATGTTGAACATTTTCTCATATGTCTTTTGGCCATTTGTATGTCTTCTTCAGAGAAATGTCTCTGCAGGTCCTGTGCCCATTTTATATTGGATTGTTTGGTTTTTTGTTGTTGTTGAGTTGTATGAGTTCCTTATATATTTTGGATATTAGTCACTTATTGGAGGCATTGTTTGCAAAAATCTTCTTCCATTTCTTTGGTTGCCTCTTTGTTTTGTTGATGGTTTCTTTTCCTGTGCAGAAGCTTTTAAGTTTCACATAGTCCCATTCATTCATTTTAGCTTCTACTTCCCTTGCTTTTGAGGTCAAATTCATAAAACGCTTTTTGAACCCAAGGTCCGTAAGTTTAGTAACTATGTTTTCTTCTATGCAGTTTATTGTTTCATGTCTTATGTTTAGATCTTTGATCCATTTTGAGTTTACTTTGATACATAGTGATAGACAGCAGTCTAGTTTCATTTTTTTTGCATGTGGCTTTTCAATTCTCCCAGCACCATTTATTGAAGAGGCTGTCTTTTCTCCACTGTACGTTTTTTGTTTCTTTGTCAAAACTTATCTGTCCATATTTATGTGGGTTTATTTCTGGGTTCTCAATTCTGTTCTGTTGGTCTGTGTGTCTCATTCTCTGCCAATACCATACCATTTTGATTATTGTTGCCCTGTAGTACAAGCTAAAGTGAAGGAGTGTGATACCTCCATCATTGTTCTTTTTTTCTTAGGATTGTTTGGCTATTTCTGGTCTTTTGTGGTTCCACACAAATCTTGTGATTTTTTGTTATATTTCTTTAAGAAATGCCATTGGGATTTTGATGGGGATTGCATTAAATCTGTATATTGCCTTCTGGTAATATGGCCATTTTAACTATGTTGATTCTTCCAATCCATGAGCATGGAATGTCTTTCCATTTCTTTGTGTCTTCTTCAATTTCTTTTAAAAATGTCGTATAGTTCTCATTGTATACATCTTTCACATCCTTGGTTAAGTTTATTTCTAGGTGTTTTATTCTTTTTGTTGCAATTGCAAAATGAATTGCTGTTGATTTTTCATTTCTTTTTCTGAGATTTTGTTGTTAGTATCTAGGAATGCAATGGACTTTTGCACATTGATTTTGTAGCTGGCAAATTTACTGTATTTGTTTACTGTTTCCATACTTTTTTGGTGGAGTCTTTAGGGTTTTCTATATATAGCATCATGTCATCTGCAAAAAGTGACAATTTAACTTCTTCATTCCCATTTTGTATGCATTTTACTTCTTTCTCTTGCATGATTGCTCTGGCTAGGACTTCCAACACTATGTTGAAAAGCAGAGGTGATAGGGGACAGCCCTGTCATATTCCTGAACACAGAGCAAAGGGCTTCAGTTTTACACCGTTAATTATGATAGCGGCAGAGGGTTTGTCATATATGGCCTTTATTATGTAAAGGTATTTTCCTTCCATGCCCATTTTATTAAGTGTTTTAATCATAAATGGATGTTGTACCTTGTCAAACACTTTTTCTGCATCTGCTAATATAAGCATATGATTTTTGTCCTTTATTATGTTTATGTGATGTATCACATTGATAGATTTGTGTAAGTTGAACCATCCTTGTGCCTCGGGGATGAACCCCACTTGGTCGTGATGAATAATCTTTTTAATGCATTGTTGTATTCGATTTGCTAGAATTTATTTTAGGATTTTTGCATCTGTATTCATCAGAGATATTGGTCTGTAATTTTCTTTTTTTGTGTTATCCTTACCAAGTTTTGGTATCAGGGTAATATTGGCCTCACAAAATGAGTTAGGGAGTACTGTCTCTTCTTCAATTTTTTAAAAGAGTTTGAGCAGGATTGGTATTAGATCCTCTTTGAAGGTTTGGTAGAATTCACTAGTGAAGCCATCTGGTCCCGGACTTTTGCTGTTGGGAAGGTTGTGGATGACTGATTCAATTTCCTTACTTTTGATTGGTCTATTTAGATTTTCCAGCTCTTCATGATACATCCTAGGAAAGCTATATGTTTCTAATAACATGTCCATTTCTTCTAGGTTATTGAATTTGGTGGCATATAATCCTTCATAGTATTCTTAGGTGATCCTTTGTATGTCTGTGGTGTCCGTTTTAACTTCCCCTCTTTCATTTCTGATTTTGTTTGTTTGTGTCTTCTCTCTTTTTATCTTAGTGAGTCTAGCCAAGGGTGTGTCATTTTTATTAATCTTTTCAAAGAACCAGCTCTTTGTCACATTGTTTTTTTCTATTGTCTTTTTGATCTCTATTTCATTTAGTTCTGCTCTGATTACTGTTATTTCCTGCCTTCTGCTGATTTTGGGTTTCATTTGTTCTTCTTTTTCTAGTTCTTTAAGGTGTAACGTGAGGTTACTTAGTTGGGATTTTTCTTGTTTCTTGAGATAGGCCTGTAATGATATAAATTTCCCTCTTAAAACTGCTTTCGCTGCATCCCAAAAATTTTGGTAGGATGTATTTTCATTGCCATTTGTTTCCATGTATATTTCGATCTCTCCTCTTATTTCTTCTTTGACCCAGTCGTTCTTTAAAAGAATGTTGTTTAATCTCCACATATTTGTGTTTTTTTCTGCCTTTTTTTTTGCAGTTGATATCCAATTTCAAAGCCTTATGATCAGAGAATATGCTTGGTATGATTTCAGTCTTCTTAAATTTGCTGAGGCTAGTTTTATGTTCTAATATATGGTCTATCCTTGAGAATGTTCCATATACACTCGAAAAGAATGTATAGTCTGCTTTTCTAGGATGAAGTGCTGTGTAAATGTCAATTATGTCCATTTCATCTACTGTGTCATTTAGGGCTGCTATTTCCTTATTTATTTTCTGTTTGGATGATCTATCCATAGCTCTCAATGATGTATTTAGGTCCCCTAGTATAATTGTGTTTTGGTCACTTTCTCCCTTTAGTTCTGTTAGTAGTTGCTTCATATATTTCGGTGCTCCCTGGTTGGGGGCATAAATATTGATGACTGTTATGTTTTCTTGTTGTATAGTCCCCTTTATCATTTTGAAATGCTCACCTTTTTCTCTTGTTATGTTTTTTATCCTGAAGTCTGTTTCATGTGGTATCAGTATGACTACACCTGATTTTCTCTGAATACCATTTGCTTGGAGTGTCAATTTTCACCCTTTCACTATGAGTCTATAAGTACCTTGTAGCTGAAATGTGTCTCTTGGGGGCAGCATATGGTTGGGTTTAGTTTTTTGATCCAATCTGCTACTCTGTGCCTTTTTATTGGTGAGTTCAGTCCATTTACATTTGGAGCAATTATTGATATATGAGGATTTCCTATCATTCTGTCTCTTTTTTTCTGGTATGATGGTTCTCCATTGTTTCTTTGTCTTTTTGTTGCTGTCTATTATTTTTGGTGGTATTCTATGATTTTTCTCTCGATTTCTTCTTTTTTTATGTTATATATTTCAGTTCTGGATTTATTTTGAGTGGCTTCCATTAAATATATGTAAAATAAATTTTGATATTTAGAGTATTCTATTTTTCAGTATACTTACTTTCTCCATTCTGTTGTGCCAGTTCAGACCTTACTGTCTCCCGTTTTTTGTTTTAGTTGTCACAATTTGTCCCTATTTATGCTGTGAATTGATTTTTGTGCTGCAGTAACAAGTTCTCTTTTTCCTCTTTTTTTAAGTGCTTTTTATTTTTTCTGTCTTTACCCTGTATGTTATGTTAAAATGTATAGTGTCCTATTTGGAGTAGGGATTGCCATTTCCTGCTTCTGTCTGTTTGCAATACAACTCATGGTTTTGTATTATTTTGCTTTTTTGTTTCAGATCAAAAAGTCTCCTTCAGTATTTCTTGTAGTGCAGGTCGTGTGTTAGAAAATTCCCTCAGCTTCTGTATGTCTGGAAATGTCTTTATTCCTCCTTCATATCTAAAGGGTCTCTTTGCTGGATATATTATTCTTGGCTCATAATTTCTCTCTTTCAATAGTTTGAATATTTGATTCTACTCCCTCCTGGCTTGTAGAGTTTCTGCTGGAAAATCTGATGATAATCTAATGGGCTTTTCTTTGTAGGTTACCATCTCTTTTCGCTGGCTTCCTTGAGGATTCTCTCTTTGTCGTTGATTTTAGACAGCTTCAATACAATGTACCTTGGAGAAGGCCTGTTGGGGTTTGGTAATTAGGTGTTCTATTTGCTTCTTGGATTCAAGAATCCAGTTCTTTCCACATGTTCTCATCGACTATTTGAATATACTCTCTGTTCCCTTATCTCTCTCTTCTCCTTCTGGTATGCCCATTATTCTTATATTGCTCTTTCTGATTGAGTCAGAAAGGGCTTGTAGAGGTTTTTTTTCATTTCTTTTAACTCTCAAGTCTCTCTCTTCTTGCCTCTGTGTCATTTCCATATTTCTATCTCTGATGTCACTGACTCATTCTTCCATCTGGTCAACTCTACTACCTAAGCTGGCTATTTCATTCTTCACTTCTTCTATTGAGTTCTTAATCTCCAGAAATTCTATTTGGTTCTTTTTTATTTATTTATTTATTTATTTATTTATTTATTTTTATTTCAATCTCTTTGGTGAAGTGTTCATTTTGTTCTTTGATTGTGTTTCTGAGTTCATTGAACTGCCTGTCTGTGTTTTTTGCATCTCATTGAGTTTTTTTCAGCACTGCAATCTTGAATTCTCTGTCATTTAAGTCCCATATTTCTGTGTCTTTAAGTTCATTTTCTGGAGACTTGTCATTTTCTTTCTGAGCTGTCTTGGTACCTTGGTCATTCATGCCAGTTAATGAAATATTATTTCTCTTTCTAGGCATCTACTAAAGTGGGTTCTGCAACAGGTTGATAGGAAGAAGTCTTTCTTTTGTTTTCCAGTAGGTGTTGGTAGAATGCTTTGTTTTTTTCCAACTGCAAACAGTCTTTTATTGTTTTTCACGCTTTAGTGTCATATTTTCTCTGCATTGTTCCAGCTTCTCACACAATGGGGGATTGCTTTGATTGTGGGCTTCTCATCTATGAATAGATCAACTGAGTCATAGGGCACTGCATCCGTGTGGGGATGCAGAGACCTTTTGAAGTTCCAAAGCTCTTCCTGCACCACTTTCAGAACCTGTGTGCTTTAGCAGCTCTGTTTACTCCTGCAGGGATTCACCCAGACAAGTGGGACAGGGGTGAGGTGGGTTTTGAGAGGTGGCCCAGAGCAATGACAGCCACCACCAGAACAGCCAGTCTTCTATCCAAGTCTCCCTCCCCTTTGCTGGAACTTAGTTGGGCTACACTTCTTGGCTGTGGGCCGTAGTTCTCAGAACTGCAAGTATTCTGTTTTTTTGATCTGACTTTGCTACTGTGGTCAGTGTCACTTCTAGCACTGGACAGGTGGGGGAGGGGCGAGCTCTGGGAGGGTTGGGAAGGATCAGCTAGGCTCCATGCCTATAATTTCTGTCCCCTGTCCGGCAGTGAGGGCTTAATCCTCCATTTTCACCCTTCTTCCTTCAGTCTTTGCTCCGAGGTCTCCACCGTGAACGTTGCTGATCCCTCAGGCAGGACTGTGGGCCATAAGGGGGCACTAGCAGTCTGAATTCTTCCCTCTCCCATGACTGCGGGAGCTCAGAAATGCAGGGAGCTCGGATCTCCAAACTAGGTCTGCTCCTGCTCCTATGTAGCCCATGTTTCTGCACTTCCTGCTTCCCTCTTCCACGGCGCGCCCCATTTGTCCACCTTTAGTTTATTTCAGTTGTGCATCTCTTAGTCTTGCCTGTCTGCTATGCTAGGAGTCCTTTGTGGAATTATAGTTGTTCAATTTGTTGTAAATTCCAGGGGAGATTTCAAGAGACTCACCTTATGGAACCATTTTTATGACGTCCACCAGTAGATAATTTTTGACAATGGAGCCAAAAACATACAATGGCAAAAGCCTATTCAACAAATGGTGCTGGGAAAATTGGAATGCCACGTGCAAAAGATTGAAATTAGACTGCTATCTGTCACCATATAGCAAAATTAACTCAAAATGGAGCAAAGTCCTAAGCATAAGACCTGACACGATAAATTGTATAGAAGAAAGCATAGGTACTAAACTTAGGGACCTATAGTTCAGAGAGGATTTTATGAATTTGACCTCCAAGGCAAGGGAAGTAAAACCTAAAATAAATGAATGGGACTATATCAAACTAAAAAGCTGCTGCACAACAAAAAAAAACCATCAACAAAACACAGAGACAACCAACTGAATGGGAGAAGATATTTGCAAACAACGCCTCTGAAAGGGGCTAATATCCAAAATATATGTATAAAACAAACAAACAAACAAACAAACAAAAAACTCATACCACTTAACAAAAAAAACAACAACTCAATTTAAAAAAATGGGCAGAGGACCTGAACAGACACCTCTCCCAAGAAGACATGCAAATGGCCAACAAATGTATGAAAAAATGCTGAACTTGACTAGCTATTAGGGAAATGCAAATCAAAACCAGCATGAGACATACCACCTCACATCTGTTAGAATGGCTATTATGAAAACAACAAGTAATAACAAGTGTTGGAGAGGCTGTGGAGAAAAAGAAAACTTCATACACTGCTGATGGGAATGTAAATTGGTTCAGCCACTATGGAAGGCAGTGTGGAGGTTCCTCAAAAAATTAAGAATAGAATTACCATATGACCCAGCAATCGCTTTTCTGGGTATCTCCCCAAGAAATCTGAAAACATTTATCTATAAAATATATGTGCCCCTATGTTCATTACAACATTATTCACAGTAACCAAGAAATGGATGCAACCAAAATGACCTTCAAGAGATGATGGGATGAAGAAGATATAGTACATGTATAATTACTTGGCCATAAGAAAAGATGAAATACTGCAATTAGGACAACATGGATAAACCTTGACATTATCATGACAAGTAAAATAAGTCAGAGAGGTAAAGAACTATGTGATTTCTCTCGTATGTGGGCTATAAAACTGAAAGCAACAATGAACAAACAAATAAACAAACAAACCTCATAGGCACAGACAACAGTTTAGTGTTTACCAGAGGGTAAGTGGGGAGGAGGTGTGGGAGAAGAGGTGAAGGGGGTCAAATCTATGGTGATGAAAAGAGAGCTGATTCTGGTGGTAAATACACAATTTAATATATAGATGATTTATTATAGAAATGTACACGTGAAACCTATATAATTTTACTAACCAGTATCACCCCAATAAATGTAATAAAATATTTTTTAAACGTAAAAATAAAAATTAAAAAGAACTACCTTATGACCCAGCAATTCCAATCCTGGTTATTTATCCAAAGAAATACAAAACACTAATTTGAAAATGTATATGCACTCCTATGTTTACTGCAGCACTATTGACAGTAGCCAAGATATGGAAACAATCCAAATACCCGTCAATAGATGATTGGATAAGGAAATTATGATACATATATACAATGGTTTATTAGTCTGCCTTAAAAAAAAAAAAAAAAAAAAAAAAAAAGAAATCTTACCATTTGCAACAACATGGATGGACCTAGAGGGTATTATGCTAAGTGAAATAAGTCAGAATGAGGGAGACAAATGCCGTATGATCTCACATATATGTGAAATCTGAAGAACAGAATTAACAAACAAACAGAAATAAACTCATAGATACAGAGAACAAATTGATGATTTCTAGATGTGATGGAGGTTAGGCGGATAGTTTAGGTAGATAGGAAAAAGCTGAAGGGATTAAGTAGTATAAATTGGTAATTAAAACATGGTCATTAGGATGTGAAATACAGTATGGGGAATATAGTTAATAATATTGTAAAAATTATGTATAGTGTCAGATGGGTACTAGACTTATCAGGGGATCACTTTATAAATTATATACATGCCTAATATTTATGCTATACACCTGAAACAATTATAAAATAATATTGAATGTCAATTATAATTAAAAAGATATATAGTCACAGGATATAAAGTACAGCATAGGGAATATAGTCCATGGTACTGTAATAGCTATGCATGGTATCAGATGGGTAGTTGACTTGCTGGGGATATCACTTTGTGAGGGGTGTAAATGTCTAATCACTATGTGTTTTGTTTACCTGAAATTAATAATAAAAATATAAATCTATAATTAATAACCTTTCGATACAGCAAATGCCAGAGCCTAGTGGCTTCATTGGTGAATTCTACCAAATATTTAAGGAAAAAATTAAATAAGTTCTTTATAATCTCTTCCAGGTAAAAGAAGCAGAAGGAATACAACCTGTCTCATTTTGTGAATCCAGCACTACACTATTATCAAAACCAGGCAGACATTACAGGAAAGAATAACAGCAGACTAATATGTCATGAACAAGGATACAAAAACTTCAAAATATAAGCAAATTGAATTCTAAAATGTATACAAATAATTATTTACCATGACCATGTGGAATTTATTATAAGTATACACATTGTTTCAACATTTAAAAACAATTCTTGTAATACATCTTATCAACAGGGTAAAGAAAAAATATGTGTATACATATATATGATTATTTAAATAAAGAAAAAGTAATGGAAAAAAATCCAAAACTATCGATGACAAAAACTCTCAGCAATCTAATTGTAGGGGAAAGCTTTTATATTTTCGTAAAGAATATCAATAAAAAACCCACTGAGAGTGTTATCAAAAAGATGGCAGATTAGGTAGCTCTAGGGCCTCATTCTCTCATGGAAATACCAAATAAACAAAAGCATACAGAACAAAGTGGCTTTGTGGGAACTCTAGAAACCAGTTATGAAGGTGCACCAACCTTCACCTAACAAAGAAAAAAATCCACACTCAAAATGATAGGAAATGTTATTGTGTTTTTGCTTGCCTTTTTCCTATCATTTCCCTGGGACAATGTAGCATAGTAGGGAAGAAGTTGGCCAATTCCTGGTTCTTCTCTTAGAATGAAAGGAAAGGAGAAGAACTTGCTTACAACCTTCTAATTTGTTTTGGGGTTACCCAAGGGACTGGTTTCTGTCTCACCTCATGTCAGGTGTTGATGGAAGTCGATGGCACAGTTTGGATATAAGGCAGGGGCCACTGATAAAAGTAGTGAGTATCATGATGTGAAAGAGCTGCAGGAGCACTACAGATTTGAAGGTGCCATGTGGAAGAGATTACTAGCAGAGGAATACACTAGAATATCTAAATTTCCAAAATTAAACAGGGGTAACACTCTTAGGGGGAATTAAGACATTTAAAAGTAGTCATGTGTCGTGCGGGAGACCCTGCTCACCGTGCCATTTTTCAGGCGGGGCAGCCTGCGGGGTCTCTGGTCCCGCTCCCCACACAAGAACGCAGGACATGGTGAGGCCAAAAAGGAACACCCACGGAGCCATAGGTAGGGGAGTCATACCACTATGGTCTCACTGGAGGCTGGGCCCACTGGACGCGTGACCTGCCGTCAGCCTTTCCGCCAACCGACCGACCGAGGACTCTCCTCCACTCCCCTCGACTCTGTTCCTCTCCTCTCTTCTGCTCTCCTCTTCCGCTCTCCTCGGCTCTCCTCCGTAGCTGCAGCAGGTATACCAGCTGCCAATCGGCTAACTGGCCACAGCCGACGGCCAATCAGCCACAGCCGCCGGCCATCCACCACCCAAGCCAGCACCCTTCCACATGAGGCCGAGAGCCTGTAAACTACTCTCTGGGGCTCTGTCCCCACACCATGCTTATCGGAGAATCTGAGGGAAAACACATGCGCAGGCCCCCCCAAAAATGTATGCCAATAAAAGGTCTAAGTGGACCTTACACCTTCGGACCAGTCTAATTATTGAAGGTATTCCCCTACCTGAAGCCAATCCACAATGATTGTGAGAGGTGAGTGCGTTATTAAATGCCCCATTTTGAACAAAAAAAATCAGAAAATATTTTTAAAAAATGACCCATTCAAAGAAAGACAATAAATGTCTAGTAACTAAACCTAAAGAAACACAGACTTAGGACTAACTAGAAAAATATTTTAAAACAACTGTCGTGCGGGGCGGCCTGCAGGGTCTCAGCTCCTGCTCCCCACATAAGAACGCAAGATATGGTGAGGCCAAAAAGGAACACCCACGGAGCCATAAGTAGGGGAGTCATATCACTAAATTCTCGCTGGTGGCATCCGCCTCTCTGCAATCCGCTCTTGCTAGCTCAGCCACCATCTTCTTGCTAGCCCCCATTTTCCTGCTAGCGTAGCAGCAGCAGTTATATTAGTGGCCAATGGCTCATTGGTTACAGCTGACGGCCAAGTAGCCACAGCTGATGGCCATCCAATCACAGTTGATGGCCATTTATTACCTAGGACAGCACCTTTCCACATGAGGCCGAGAGCCTGGAAACTGCTCTCTGGGGCTCTGTCCCCACAACAACCATCTTAAATATGCTCAATGAGCTAAATCAGAACAGAGATGGGCAGCTAAACAAAATCAGGAAAATAAAATCTGAACAAAATGAAAATGGCAACAAAGATAGAAATTTTAAGAAATGAATCATACAGAAATTCTGGAGAAAAAACACAATAACTGATTTGAAAAATTCACTATTGATGTTCAAAAACTGACTCAAATGGGCAGAAAATTTGAAGATAGGTTATTGGGAATTGCTGAGATTGAGGAGCTAAAAGAAAAAAAAAAGAATGAGGAACAGTGAATAGATCCTGAGAGACCATTAAGCCAATCAATATGCATATGCTTTATTGGAGTCCCAGCATAAGAGAGAGAGACAGGGGAAGAAAGTCAAAGTTACCAAATTGAGAAAATACTATATGGATATACAATTGCAAGAAGCTCAACTAAAACCAAGTAGGAAAAAAAAAACACAGAGATACACCTGGAGACACATAACCAAACTATTAAAAGACAAAAAGAGAATCTTGAAAGTAGAAAGGCAAAAATGACTTGTCACACACAACGTATCCTCAATAAGATTATCAGTGCGTTTCTCATTAGAAGCATGACAAGCTAGAGGTATTAGGGTGATATATTTAAAGTGCTGATTGAAAACAAACAAATAATAATGATGATAAACTGAACCTGCACTATAAAAAAAATGTTACAAAATGTCTTTCAGGTTGAAATGAACGGATGCTACAAGTAAAAAAAATGTACAAACATATAAAGTTCTTTGCTAAAAGTAAATATATGGACAAATATAAAATCTTGTATTCTTTTAATTTTGGTTCATAAGTCTACTCTTCCATTTATATTCATTATTTTATATGATTTAAAAGACAAAACCTTAAATATAATTATAAGTCTATGTTACCATTAACATAGACTTACATTATGTAAAAAGGTAATTTGTGACATCAATAATATAAAGCTGGAGGGGTCAGAGGTATAAAGGAGTGCTTTTTTTTTTTTATTGAGGTAAAATTGACATATAACATAACATTATTTTCAGGTGTAAAACATGATTCGATATTTGTATATATTGCAAAATGATTACCACAATAAGTCTAGTTAACACCCATCATGATACACAGCTACATTTTTTTTCTTGTGATGAGAACTTGTGATGAAAGTAGATGAAGATCTACTCTCTTAGCAACTTTCAAATATGCAATATAGTATGCATTAAATATAGGCACCATGCTGTAGGATTTTTGTATCCAATTGACATTAAGATGTTATAAGTTTAAAATATACTGCTATAAATTTAGGATGTTCTATTCCCCATAGTAACCTAAGGAAAAATATGTAGAATATGCACAAAAGGAAATGAGAAGTCAATCTAAAAGCATCACTACAAAAATTCAACTAAACATAAAAGAAAATGGTAAAGGAGAAAATGAGGGACAAAAAAATCTATATGACATATAGAAAACAACAAAATGGCAAAGCCTTAGTTCCTTTTGGATCAGTAATTATTTTAAATGCAAATAGATTAAACTGCCAAATCAAAGAACATGGATTGGCAGAATATATTTAAAAATAGGATCCAGCTCTTTATTGCCTATAAGACACTTTATTTTTTCAGTTTTATTAAGTTATCATTAACATATTACATAAGTTTAAGGAGTACAGTGTTTTATTTTGATAATTTATATATTACAAAATGATTATTGACCTAGTGTTAGCTTAGTGTTAGCTACACCTCTGTCACATCACATAATTACCATGTTGTTTGTGTGTGTGTGTGTGTGTGTGTGTGTGTGTGTGTGTGTGTGTGTTTGGTGAGAACATTTAAGATTAGTATCTATTGAGATGAGTATATGATTTTCATCTGTTACTCTATTAATGAGATATACATGAATTTGTTGTATTGAATCATTCTTTCATTTCATGGATGAATCCCACTTCATCATAGTGTATAATTCTTTCAGTATGCTGTTGAATTCTGTTTGCTAATATTTTGTTTAAAATTTTGCCATCTATATTCATCAGTGACATTTGTCTCCAGTTTTCTTTTCTTGTAGTCTCCTTATTTGACTTTGGTATCAGGGTAATCCTGGCCTGTTAAAATGAGTTTGGGAGTGTTCCCTTTTCTTCTGTTTTTTTGGAAGATTTTTTTTAGAAGGATTGGTGTTAAATTTTCTTTAAATGATTGGTAGAATTTAACAGGGAAACCATCTGGTCCTGGGCCTTTCTGTGTTGGGAGGACTTTGATTACCGATTCAATCTCCTTACTCATTATTGGACTATTCAAATTTTTCGATTTCTTCATGATTCAGTCATAGTAGGTTGTATGTTTCTAGGAATTTATTTATTTTTGGGTTATTCAACATGGTGGTATATACCTGTTGATAGTGGTCTGATTATACTTTGTATCTCTGTGACAACAGTTGTAATGTCTTCTTTCACATTTCTGATTTTATTTATTTGAGTCCCTATTTTTTCATAGTTAGTCTAGCTAAAGGTTAGCCAAATTTGTTTATCTTTTGAAAAAAACATTTATTTTTTTTACTGATTTTTTTTTCCAATTGTTTTTCTGGTCTCTCTTTTATTTCTGCACTGATCTTTGTTATTTCCTTCCTTCTGCTATACTTTGGGATTTTCAGTTTTTTCTTGTTTTTCTAGGTCCTTGAGGTGTAAATTTAGGATGTATATTAGATTTATTTTTCTTAATGTTGGCATTATCACTTAAAATTTTTCTTTTAGGGGCTGGCCCGGTGGCTCAGGCTGTTAGAGCTCCATGCTCCTAACTCCGAAGGCTGCCGGTTCGGTTCCCACATGGGCCAGTGGGTTCTTAACCACAAGGTTGCCAGTTCGATTCCTCGACTCCTGCAAGGGATGGTGGGCTCTGCCCCCTGCAACTAAGATTGAACACGGCATCTTGAGCTGAGCTGCCGCTGAGCTCCTCGATGGCTCAGTTGGTTGGAGCACATCTTCTCAACCACACGGTTGCCAGTTTCTACTCCCACAAGGGATGGTGGGCTGTGCCCCCTGCAACTAGCAAAGGCAACTGGACCTGGAGCTGAGCTGCACCCTCCACAACTAAGACTGAAAGGACAATAACTTGAAGCTGAATGGCACCCTCCACAACTAAGATTGAAAGGACAACAACTTGACTTGGAAAAAAGTCTTGGAAATACACACTGTTCTCCAATAAAGTCCTGTTCCCCTTCCCCAATTAAAAAAAAAAAAAATACAGTCATTCCTCCTTTAAATTTTTTTTCCTTTAGAACTGCTTTTGTAGCATCCCATAATTTTTAAAAATAGTTTTCAATTACAGTTAATATTCAATATATTAGTTTCAAGTGTACAACATAGTGATTAGACATTTATATAACCTACAAAGTGATCACCCAGATGTATCTAGTCCCCGTATGACACCATATATAGTTATTACAATATAATTGACTATATTCCTTATGCTATTATTCATACCCCATGATTTTTTTTGCTATTTATAACCATATACAGAGAGTGCCAAAAAAATGTATACTCATTTTAAAAAAGGAAAACTGTATTAAAATTGTAACACTCAGTATATACCGATAACAAAAGATGAATACAAGTCATGTTTGATTTCTGCAATTACAAAAGGGGTTCAAAGTGGTTACAATTCTGATTACAGTGAACTACTGCTTGAGCAATGTTGACCAAAGAGTCCACTTGTATACATATTTTTGGCACTCCCGGTATTTTTTTAATTTTGTGTTTTTCTGTTAGTTACCTACAAGGGGGCCCCCATAAGACTGTCAGCTGAGTTCTCAACAGAAACCTTGCAGGCCAGAGGGATTGGCAGAAAATATTCAAAGTGATGAAAAGCAAGGATCTACAAACTAGATTACCCAGCAAAGCTATCATTTAGAATCGAAGGACTAATAAAGAGCTTCAAATATTTTTTTTTAAAAAAAAGAAAGAAAAGCTAAAGGAGTACATCATCACCAAATGAATAATACAAGGAATCTTAGAGGGACTTCTTTTCTTTAAGACAAATTCTTTTTTAAAAGATTAAAAATATGAATAATAAAATGGCAGTAACTACATATCTATCAAAAATTACTAGGGGGTGGCTGGTTAGCTCAGTTGGTTAGAGTGTGGTGCTAATAACACCAAGGTTGCTGGTTCGATTTCCACATGGGCCACTGTGAGCTGTGACCTCCTTAAAAAAAAATACTTTAAATGTAAATGGATTAAATGCTCCAATCAAAAGATAAGGTGGCTGAATAGATAAGAAAACAATACCCTTCCATATGCTGCCTACAAGAGACTCAATTCAGACTCAAAGACACACACAGACTGAAAGTAAAGGGATGGAGAAATCTATTTCATGAAAATGGAAATAAAGAAAACAAACAAAAAAATATGGTGTAGCAATATTTATACTAGAGAAAATTGACTTTAAAATAAAGTCTATAACAAGAGACAAGGAAGTACCTAGTAATCCCACTTCTGCGTATTTATCCAAAGAAAACCAAAAAACTTCTTTGAGGGGATGTGTGCATTTATATGTTCATTGAAGCACTGTTTACAATGGCCAAGATATAAAGGCAGCTGGGTGTCTGTAAATGGATGAATGGATGAACAATAGATGGCACATATATGCAGTGGAATATTGCTCGGCCATGGAAGGGAATGGTTCTTGCCATCTCTGGCAGCATGGATGGACCTAGAAGGTATTGTGCTGAGTGGAGTATGTCAGACAGGGAAAGACAGATGAAATGTGATTTTGTTTATATGTGGAATCTAAAGATCAAAATAAACAAACAAAACAGAAACCAACTCATAGATACAGAGAACATTTTGATGGTTGCCAGATAGGAAGGGAGTTGATCAGGTGGGTAAAAAAGGGGAAGGGATTAAATATAAATTGGTTGTCGCAAGTAGTCATAGGGATATAAACTATACCATAAGGAATATAGTCAATAATATTGTAATAACTATGTATGTTCTCAGATGGGTACTATATTTATCAGGTGATAGATAGGAGGGCATTTGGGGGGCAGGGTTAAAAAAAATGAAGGGATTAAGAAGTACAAATTAATAATTAAAAAAATAGTCATGGGGATAATAAAGTGTAGGGAATACAGTCAATAATATGGTTGATAACTGTATAGTGCCTGGTGGGTGTTAGACTAGTCAAGGTGATCACTTCTTAAATTGTAGAAATGTCTAATCATTACTCTGTACACCTGAAATTAATATAAAGTAATATTGAATGTCAACTATAATTTAAAAATAAAAAAAGTGCATGAGAAACATGGAGAAGTAAGAGGTTCAAATGTCCAGGTACAAAACAAATAAGTCATGCGATGTAATGTACAACATAGGGAATATAGTTAATATTGTGATAACATAGTACTGTGTCAGCGATGGTTGCTGGACTTGTGTTGATCACTTATTTAGGTATATAAATGTTAATTAACTATGGTGTATACCTGATACTAATATAATATTGTATGTTAGCTATATTTTAATAAAAATATTTTTTAAAAATTGCACTTGAATACTACAAAATATTGTTGAAGGAAGATAAAGAAGACCTAAATAAAAGGAAAGCTGTGTTTATAGATAAGAAGACTTAATAGTTTTTAAATGGTGATGTATACAAATTGATCTATAGATTTAATAAATTCTCTGACAAACACACAGCTGACTTATTTGTAGAAATTGAAAAGCTGAACTTAAAATTTATATGAAAATCCAAAGGCCCCAGAAGAGCCAAAACTATCTTGAGAAAGGATAAGGTTGGGAAGTTTATATTTGTTTAATTTAAAACTTACTGCAGATCAACAATACTCATCAGAGTGTGGTTCTGGCCTAATAATAGTCATATAGATCAGTGGAATGGAATTGAAAGTCCAGAATGCAATCCTCCATTTTAGAGTGGATAGATTTTTAACCATGGTGCAAAGAAAATTCAATGCAAGAAAATAGGCTTTGCAAAAAAATGGTGCTGGGACAGCTGGATATCTACATACACAAGAATGACTTTGAACCCCTATTTTATACTATATTAAAAAATTAACTCATAATGGGTCAAAGAATAAAATGTGAGGACTAAAATTCTAAAGCTCTTAATATAAAACAAAGGTCTAAATCTTCATGACCTTTCATTAGACAATGATTCATTATATATGACTGCAAAAGACAAACAAGAAAGAATAGGTAAATTAGACATAATAAATTTTTCAGTTGTTCTATAAGAATACTATCAAGAAACTGAAAATATAACACACAGAATGGAAAAGGATTTTTGCAAAACACATATCTGGTAAGGGACTTGTATCTAAAATATATAAAGAACAATTACAACTCAAAAACAAAAGAACAAATAACCCAATTTTTAAAATTGTCAAATGATCTCAATAGACATTTATCCAAGGGATACATTAATGGACACAAAGTCCATAAAATTATGCTGAATATCTTTAGCCATTAGGAAAATGGAAATCAAAAATCCAATGAGATACAACTTAACACTACCTAGAATGGCTATAATAAAAAAGAGAGATAATAAGAAGTATTAGAAAGAATGTGGAGAAATCGGAGTCTTTACACACTGTTGGGGGAAATGTAAAGTGCTTCATCTACTTTGGAAAGCAGTTTGGCAGTTCTTCAGGCTGTTAAACGAAGAGTTGCTATATGAACCAGCAATTCTACTCCTATGTATACACCCAAAATAAATGGAAACATATGTCTACACAAAAATTTGCACACAAATGCTAACTGCAGCATCATTCATAATAGCCTCAAGGTTGAAACAACCCAAATGTTCATTAACAGATGAATAGATAAATAAAATGTGGTATATCCATAACATGGAATATTATTTGTCAGTAAAAAGAAATGGAGTATTGATACTTGCTGTAAAATGGATGAACCTTCAAAACAATATGCAAAGTAAAAGAAGCCAGTCACAAGGTGATACATATTGTGTGTAGTTATATTAATTTCCAGAATAGACGAATCCATAGAGACACAAAGTAGACTAATAATTGCCTATGGCTGGGTGTGTGATGGAGTGGGAAATAAATGGGGAATGACGGCTAATGGGTACTGGATTTCTTTTTTGGTAATGAAAATGCTCTAAAATTAACTAGTGATGGCTGCACATATCTGTGTATATACTAAAATCTATTGAATTTTATACTTTAAATATGTGACGTGTATTAGGTTGGTGCAAAAGTTATTGCGGTTTTTGCAATTATTTTTAACCTTTTAAACTGCAATTACTTTTGCACCAACCTAATAGTATGTGACTTGTATCTAAATAAATATGTGTGTGTTTCTTTAAAGAGAGAGAAATCAAACAATTTGAAAATGTTTTGCCTTAACAACTTCCAAGCCTAACCCATAAACTGAAGACCATTTCAGAATTGTCTGGGTGTTATTATTCTCTATACTTATTGTACATAAATAATACTAAGGTTGCTTGTATCACAGCAAATATTTTTGAATGGGATCTTCCACATAACCTTGTCTTTTTCTGATGTAATCCACTTATTAAAAGAATGGTGCTTAATAGGACATAAATGTTCAAGAGCTTTCCTTTTCTTTCATATTACCTTAAATATATTACACTGACCGTATCTTCAATTTGTACATCATTTCCAGTAGAATACATGGCATTTTTGTCACTTTGGGTTAAGACCTTCTCATCAACAAGTTTTAAGAAGTCAAATCCAATATGAATCATCATTTTTATCTCATTGTGTTTAATTATTTTCTATTTTCTCCAACTCAGACTTGAATATCAAGGAACAGTGTGTTGAGGGTTCCTGGCTTTACTTTTTCCCATGGGGAAGGGGCAAGAGGAGATAAGAAATAGATGAAAATGGAAAATTTTTACTCAACTGATACTGCTGAATTTGATCACTATTGTTTTCTCTGAAAAGTGCTCAAATGTAGTTTTGAGAGTTCTCTTTTGCCACAGAAAGAGAAACAGGGCTGGATACCAACTGCTGATCACACAGGAATTGTATTTTCAAGGGGGAGGAAGTATACAAAAAACAAAAACAGAGAGTTCTCTGTTGATATCACAGAAGTTAAAAATTTATCAGTATTGTCTATACTTATAAATTAACATTGTGAATGTTGAAATGACTAATGGAGGTTCTTGCTTAGCTGATTGATTGGAGGCAGGTGACAAATGAACTTGCTAAGTCAGATCAAAGACCATGATACCCTATGTAGACTGGAAGAAAAAGCTTATACAGATGAGTAAGACAGGCTCTGTCTTAAAGACTCCATAGGCAATATTATATTTCTAAAATGGCTATTTTTCCATGTGATGTGAACAAGAAGCCTAAATCAATAATCGCTTTTTTTATTATTTTAAATTCTGCTTATTCTCTTCTGTATCCATTTTTTTTTTTTTTTTACAAATTACTACTCTTATAATAAAAAAATGAAATTAACAAATGAAAAGATTTCATTTGGGCTTTGAATACAGTTAAAATGCAAAGTTTTGAGAGAAGTTAATTTTAATAAATTTTTATTAAATATGCATGTTAAAAAACACAAGTGCACAGCATGATGAGTTATCAGAATGTAAACACACCCATGTAAGCAACACTCAGATTATAAAACAGAACAAGCATTTCAGAACTTCCTGTCCATTTTCTGTCGTAATCACTACTCTCTCTACACCCCCTGCTTAGAGATAACAACTCCCCTCACTCCTAGGGATAAAAATAAGTTTGGACTGATTTTGAATTTTATAATAATGGAATCACCAAGTACATATGATTCTGTGCCTGCTTTTTATTGTTCATCATTATGTTTGCAAAATCCAAATATTATTGTGTATAGCAGCAGTTTACTAATTTTTATTTTGTATAAGAATCATTATTAATTGTACAGCTTCCACATTTAAAATATATTTATCCAAGCTCTACTTTATTTCAGATATTATTAGGTTCTGTGCATACAAAGATGAATCAGTCTGAATCCTTGTCCTGAAGGAGCTCATATTTTCGTGGAAAAGGCTCACAAAGAAACCGCTTTAATCAAGTATGATAAATGGAATAATAAAAGTATGGCAGGGAGTTATAGGAGCATTGAGACAAGAAACCAAACTCATTGGGGCCAAAGTAAAGAAAAAATCTTCAATAATTTTTTCATGAAAAACACGAAGTGGGAATCATCTGGGTATAGTGTGATTGGAAGAGTGGAGGACATTCTAGAACAAAGAAACCATTAACAAACAGAGAAAAATGAAGGCATTACACATTTGATGCAATGCACAATTTTAGTATGATTTTAATGTAAGGTACATTTGGAAATATGGCAGGAAGTAAAACAACAATTAGAGAACCAAGTTAAATACTTGAAGTGGATTTTATGTCACACTAAAAATCATGACTATATCTTGCGGATAACAGGAGATATTAAAAATTGAAACCCGATAAATTGACAATGTATGCTGTTTAAATAACTCTGAATGGTATTAGTGCAGAATAATCATCTGTCAAGTCTACCCAACTGCTAAGCAGCAAAGGTGGAATTTCAACTGTGGTTTTCTGACTTCAGATCTAGAACATTTCCTTAAATCATAGAGTTTTGGATGATTGAGGAAATGGTCTACTTCCAACAATTTTAAAAATTGGTAAACACACACACACACACACATATACACACACACAAGAAACTCAATGGTTGATAATAATGTTTTGGTCACTCTATTGAGCTATACTAAGTCTGTCCTTATTTACTTCCTGAACAAAACAAAGAAGAATAACTTAAGAAAAGCATAGGCAGTGAATCTTCTGATATACAAGAAAAATTATTATATACCAGGTTTGACAATTAAGATTGAGGACTCATCCTAGAAAAAGTGCTACATACCTCATTGCTGAATATCACTACAGTCATCTTCTAACTACTCCCCTTGGGAAGCTATGCACCGATGCCACTGCCTAGTCCACCCTTCAAAGCAATTTTGGAACTTTTTCTGGAATGACCATCACAGCTGTTGTTGTATTACCCCTGATGTCCTGAATGTCATCAAAATGTCCTCCTTTCAATATTTCTTTTATTTTGGGGTAAAGAAAGAAGTCATTGGGGGCCAGATCAGGTGAGTAGGGAGGGTGTTCCAATACAGTTATTTGTTTACTAGCTAAAATCTCCCTCAAAGACAGTGCCCTGTGAGCTGGTGCATTGTTATGATGCAAGAGCCATGAATTGTTGGTGAAAAGTTCAGGTCGTCTAACTTTTTCACATAGCATTTTCAGCACTTTCAAATAGTGAACTTGGTTAACTGTCCAGCTGGCACAAATTCATAATGAATAATCCCTCTGATATCAAAAAAGTTTAGCAACATCGTTTTGATTCTTGATTTGGACCGACGGAACTTTTTTTGGTCGTGGAGAATTGGCTGACTTCCATTGTGTACTTTGACGCTTTGTTTCAGGGTCATATTGGTACACCCAGGTTTCATCACCAGTGATAACACAGTCCAAAATATCATCTTACCTCTCCAAAATGTGTTGGCAAACTTCATCTCTCTTTTGCTTTGTTCATCGGTGAGATCCTTTGGGATCGTTTTTGCGCACACCTTTCTCATGCCAAGATTTTCAGTTAAGATTTTCCTAACTGTTTCTCTATCAATGTTTACTTGGTCTGCTATGCTTCTCACAGTCAGCTGATGATTTTGATGCACAATTTGATGAATTTTTACAATGTTTTCATCAGTTATGCTTGTTACTGGCCAGCTGACCTCTCTTGATCAGTGACACATTCTCTCTCCTCAGAAAAAACATTTAATCCATTTGTACACTGCCATTTTCTTCATGGCATCATCCCCATCAACTTGGACTAGTGTGTCCCTGATTTCACTTCCACTCTTGCCAAGTTTAACAACAAATTTAATTTTGTTCATTGCTCTCATTCAAGCTCAGATGGTCTCGCGATGGCACACAAAAACGTGCAACAACAATAATGAATGTCACTCAGCAAGACATAGCCACACATCCACACAAACAAAGCTGTGAGACATTGATGCACCAAGGTTATGAAACCTTACTGAGCTGTTTGTACAGTGCTGCCAATGTAAGCACGCTGTGGCAAGTTCGTGAACTTAATTGTTCATGAACTTCGTATGTTTTTGATCTATTACTTCTCTTTGCATGACTAACTTTTGGGGCAAGTGATGCTCAGGTGTTTTAAGAGCCCCTAAATGAGAAAAGACACTTAGATCTCCCTGGTAGTGGCAAAAGTTATTCCCCTGCTTGCTTTTTCTAAATTGGTACTTCCTGTTTCCCCTTTAAAAATGTAGAAAAGTAGACAAAATTTTGTAATAGCTTTAATGACATTTTCTTAGGGCTTATGATTTGCTAAACATTATTCAAAACATTTTGCATGCATTATCTATTTTAATCCTCACAAAAGAAACTTCAGAAAGTTGTGCATACTTATTTTCACTTTTCTGATGAAAAAAATAAAGATCAGAGAAGCTAAGCCCTTCCTTAAGGACAAATAGCTAGAAAAGTGGCAGAGCCAGGATTTTAACCAAAACCTGAATAAAAAATAAACTGAAATTACAATATTATTGCTTATTAAAAATTATTTATAAAATAAAAAAAACAAGGTAAAATACTAAGAATTAAGCAAGATTGTCTAAATGTAAAGCTTTTCTCATATCCTCTGATAGAATGATGTGGAAAGCTTTTTCTCTTCTTATAAGATAACCACTTGAAGGACAGGTTGGCAGAACAGGGATCCCAGGTAGTAAGCCATGAAGAGCAACCTCTTTTCCATAAAGTTTGAGCTATAATGAGTTGTTTTATATTTTTGGGGTAGATGTAATATGCAATGCACCATCCATATTAACGTGATGCCTTATACTAGACAACCATGAGATAAATCTAATATATAATAAGAAGAAGATGAAAAAGAAGAAGAAACATTAGTGAACCACAGAGCCTATTTTCAAAATGTCTATGGTTTCATAGTTCAAAGAGGTAGCTTCAAGGAACAGATGCCTGCTTCTCCCCATCAGTCTTTGTTATTTAATGTTATTCCTTTTTACAGAGATTTATGGTCTAAGGTCCTTGTTAAACCCTGTCAACCATTGTTCCATTCAGCATTGATGTGGAAGTAAGTTATATGAGTGAGGAGCAATTTATTCTATCTCTAGCATCAAAATAGAATGAACATAATTATTACACACTATAAATGGACAGAGAAAACCAAACAAGTAAAGATATATCAATTCATCCTCTCTGAATACAGTATAGAGACAGAGCCTAATCCAAAATCATTCCCATTTGATAAATCTTACTTAAAACTCAATGTCTTCATGCTGACTATATATATTTCTGCCCCAATATCCCGGTTCTACAAATGGAGAGTATGATTTTAAGTGCTCACATAGATTAGTACTTATTTCAACTCTGTTTCATAATTCTTAACTACAAATTTAAAAAAAATTTATTAGGTATTACCCTTGTCATTTAGTTGGTCTTCAGTACCATTCCTATTAATAAGCTCAGTGTCCCAACTCACTTCAGGAATAATGTGTTCATTATTCTGTGAAGCCTTCTTTAATATTCAAACCTAAATGTTTGTCTTTACAGTAAATTACTGTATTAAAAAATCTACCAGAAGTTTTAAAATTATTTTACATAAGATTTTCTTATTTTATTAGCGTGGTTGAACATTAAGGGAAACCTCAAAGATTACAGTAATAACTAAATAATAGTTGCTCAATAGCATCTATAAAAGTCCTCACTTTTTGGAAAACAAAAGCAGCATAGTCACTTTCTTTTTCTTTGATGGAATTGGTATAAACTTTGAAGAAAAAAAAAAGATTTGGTTTAACGTCCTCATGTAAACTTCATTAACTATTACGCTAACTAAACCCTTTAAATCTACTGTTTAACTAATTCCTTCAAATTTTGTAAAACCTTATGTATTAAACAGGCAGAAAGTGTAATTAAAGAAACTGATAGGGAGCATCTAAGATTGTGGAATAGATAAACACTGTGCCTGCTTCCTTTAATGAATACATTAAAATTACAACTAAATTATAGAACAATCAACCTGAAGAACCATCTGAAGTCTAGCTGAACAGAAGTTTTCCAACTAAGAATATAAAGAAGAAGCCACATCAAAACTTGTAGGAGGGGAGGAGACTTGGAACTGGCTAACACCAAACCTCTGTGTGGTGATTGAGAACTGGGGGAAATATGCCAGCCATGGAGATAACCTCCTAGAGGCATGAGGTTACCCAGATCCACACCAGTCTCACCAGCCCAAAGTACTCGTGCCAGGAAGAGTAGCTGCCACAACGTCTGGCTGTGAAAATCAGTGGGGATTCTGACCATCAGGGTAGGACAGAAGGCAACAGGAAACCCAGGTGTCCTCTTAAAGGGCCCACGCACAGACTCTCACTCCCAATCACTCACGTTGGAGACAACGGAGGGGTAGACTGTGTTGTGTAGCTTTGGACCTAGAGCTGGAGGACTGCTGGCATTTTTTTCTGTGAGGGACCCTTCTCCTGTGCAACCAGCAGGTTGGCGCCATCTTTCCTGTATTGTACCTGACCTCTATGTTTATGGCCAAATCCGAATCTGATTGGTCTGGTGAGCTCCGTAGCTCTGCCCTGCTGAATCACTGGGACCCCAACCCACCCAACCACCCTACTTCTGGGGGCACTTTCTCCAACAGCAGCCAGCCCCATCTGCATTGAACTCTTTCTTGAAAAACTATCAGAGTCTGCAAGACCCAGGCGAGTGGAGACAGGCCTCAGTGTGCTCTGAGATTATTGCTGAGTTGCTTCAGCCTCAGTACTGACACCAAACCAGAATCTACATTAACCTGGAGACCACAACTCTTCCCACTCTAGTGACTCCCTGAGATCTTGCCTCACTCAACTTGCATACTGCACGAGGCTTTATCAGTGGCTGAACCTTAAGTGAGCTAGCAGGTGGCAGGAGGCCTCAGGGTGTCCTAGCTTTTTGTGGAGATATTACAGGCCCGGTACTGGTGATAGACATCCTCAGTTTGCAGCATGGGCTCTCCCACATGCCTCCAAGTTCAGTACATGCAGAGAACAACTGCAGATCACTTTGTAGCTCTTACCAGGTAGTCCCTGGCCAGTCATGGGCCATGTTTGACCTGGGCCTCCACCAGATCCCCTTGCAAGAGGCCCTAGAATTAATATAATTGGAGGTTGGCTTCAGACCACAGCACAGCACCACCCAATTAGCTCCACAAGTGGCACACCCAAAGGGCAGTCTCAATAGGCACCAGAGCCCACTGTGGTGAATCCCACTCACTGGGTTAAGTTCCTCCCACAGCAGCCTGTAAGCTGTGGACATGGCCAAACCCCACAGCCAATCAGTCTGAGGGTCAATCCCACCCACTGATGTGCCAATATCAATCAAGGCTCAACTATAACAGGAGGTCACATGAAACTCACACAGGGGACACTCCTGGAGTGCCTGGAGCAAGTGACCAGGGAGACTGTTCCAGGGCTCCACAGGGCACCTATTACATAAGGCTATCTGGCCAAGACTGACAGACATAGCAGATCTACATAGCAGATGGGGGGAAAAAAGATCAAAATTATGAATAATAAAATGGCAATAGCTACATATATATCAAAAATTACTTTCAATGTAAAGGGATTAAATGTTCCACTCAAAAGACATAGGAGGACTAAATGGATAAGAAAACAAGACCCTTACACATGTTGCCTATAAGAGACTCACTTCAGATGGAAAGACACACACGGACTGAAACTAAGGGGATGGGGAAAGATACTTCATGGAAATGGAAATGGAAAAAAAAAAAAGAAGAAAAAAAGCTGAGATAGCAATACTTTTACCAGACACAATAGACTTTAAAACAAAGGCTATAACAAGAGACAAAGAAGGACCCAGTAATCTCACTTCTGGGTATTTATCCAAAGAAAACCAAAATGCTACCTTCAGATGTGTGCATCCTTATGAGGTCTGACAATTAAGTTCACGATCTTGTTGCAATGATGTTCCTAAACTGTTTTTGATATCAGAAGGATTATTTATTATGAATTTGTACCAACTGGACAAAGTGTTAACCAAATTTTCTACTTGGAAGGGCAAAAAAGGCTGTGTGAAAAAGTTAGATGGCCTGAACTTTTTGCCAACGATTCATGGCTCTTGCATCACAGCAATGCACCAGCTCACCCAACACCATTTGCGAGGGAGTTTTTAGCGAGTAAACAAATACTGTATTGAAACACCCTTCCTACTCACCTGGTCTGGCCCCCAATGATTTCTCTCTTTACTCAAAGATAAAGGAAATATTGAAAGGAAGATATTTTGATGACATTCAGGACATCAAGGGTAATACAACAACAGCCCTGATGGGCATTCCAGAAAAAGTGTTCCAAAATTGCTTTGAAGGGTGGACTAGGTTCTGGCATTGGTGCATAGCTTCCCAAAGGGAGTACTTTGAAGGTGACTGTAGTGATATTCAGCAATGAGGTATGTAGCACTTTTTCTAGAATGAGTTCACAAACTTAATTTTCATATACCAATAACAAAAGATGAATACAAGCCATGTTTGACTTCTGCAATTATGAGAGGTGCTCAAAGTGGTTACTATCAGCATCCGGACACTTCTGATTACAGTGAAATACTGCTTGAGCAACGTTGACCAAAGTGTCTACTTGTATACATTTTATTGGCACCTCCATTACATAGATATAGATATAGACATAGACATAGTTATATAGACATATTAACTCTATTAAGGGAGAAATTAATATTTAACAGTGTTCAATAATGCCATCCTTATTTGAAAAAGACTCTATTTATTTATTTATAAGAATAACATGGAGACAAATTAACAGAATAGGAATTAGCAAAAGTTCAACAAATTATGGAGGTATTTGCAGACATTAGGCTAAGTAAAGACTCTTTATTCTATTTCCTGTGTTTTCTCAAAGGGCCCGCATGTTATTAGAACTAAAAATGTCTGAAAATCATTAAACAGAACTTAGGACAATCTGCTTATAAGTGAAAGCAAAATTAATTGTGTGACTTGAAGTAGGTTAAAAGCTTAGCTGATTTTAAGGAATTTAAATATAAAACCTCCACATACATATACATTTTCATAAGAATTTTAAATTTTCTTTCTAGTGTGTGTTTTTTAAAAAAGGTTTCTTCCATACATCAGTATAATTTTCATGCTCTCCCAAACCTTTTTTTCTTCTTTGTTATTTTTCATGAAGGGATACATCTTTTATTCTTTACTAAAAGTTCACTGGGAAAATGGAGTTTATTTTACAAAATGTTGAGGCTAATATTTCATGGAAATACCACATATTTTTAAGGCATGTCAGCAAGTGCATACAGAAATTAATTTCTACCAGAGCAAGTTTTCCAAGTTGCTGATCCATTTGTGTTTCCTAATACAGGAAAGATGAAACTTCACACAATTCTTAATGAAGCCATTAAAAAAACTCATGTAACTTAGAGGGCTTGATTCTTATAAAAAGCCTTTCCTTTATTTTTACATTTAATTTTACTTCACCCAATTTATAAAGAGATCACTTAATTGTATAGATACACAAAGATATTCTAAGTACTTAGCATTAATTTAATAAAGAAATCTATCCTTTCTACATAAAGGTCAGTTGAGCCATGTAGGTTATTCAAAAGACATATATTAAACTGACCACAGGCTATTCACAAAGTATGAATATTTAATACCTATGTACTTTTTAGTGTTTTTAGGCATGCGGAGAACTAAGAAAAACAGTCTATACATTTATCCAGAAAAGAATATATAACATACTGTTAATGTTTTTATAAGAAATTACCTAGGTAGCACAATTCAACTAAGTAACCATTAAAGCTTTCTTAGCTTTTATGAGCAAAGGTATAATTTTAATAGCAATTTGAAAGATTTTTACCAAGAAATTTTATTTTGATCTTAGATTATGTCTTATATTTGGACCATATTTAAATATATTTTAATTAGTTTCAAAGCAGTTGAATCTCAAATGCAAAAGAACCACTAGATAGCAAATTTAGATGGCACAGAACTAACCTGAATAAATAAAAAGCTATATATCTTACATTTTTTCATTTAAATGATCCATTTGCCCTGGTTTTTTTTTTTTCTATTATCCATTTCACTCACTACTTTGGGCATTTTTGCCTTTATGTGAGAAGTGCATTAAGACATTTGCAGATAAAAGTTTGACTTATTAAAAGATGCAGATGTCAATTCTGTTACCGTATCCCTGCTATTGAAGCACCTATATTTTGAAAATACATTCATGGCTTCCCCACAAACTATTTTTTAATTTAAGTTTGGCTTAAGAGGCATTTTTTTTTGTTCTGCCTAACATTATCTATGTCCATCATACATGCCATCTATAACAATGAAGTCTAGATGATTTCATGAACCTTTAAACTCATCCCTAATCTAAATAATACTGCAGCTTAAACTTATATCCCTTTTCTTGCTCTCTCATATCTATTATTTCCTCTCTATTTTAAATCTTTATTTTTCTTGAACCTTAGATTAAACTCAGCAATTAGCCAATTGAGGAGAAAAATTGATCTATAAGTTCCTAGTCCAGAAAAATCTCTAGTAGCAAATATAAGAAATAAGTGACCACATAATTACAGTTATTTAACTAACCAATTGATCAAATTAAACAAAGGTGTACTTGACTGCATGAATTGTATCTAACACTTGTCATATATTTATAATGTCATAAATGTCAAAATGTCAAAAACCAGGCATGGTTTTAAGCCATATATAGATGTAGATATATATAGATATAGATATCTATATATAGATTTTTATCTATCTCTATCTATCTATCTCTATCTATCTATCTATATATATGGCATATACATATATATGGTGATATATATATATATATATATATATATATATATATATGTATATATTTAATACCTATGCACTTTTCCAATCAAATGTGTGTGTGTGTGTGTCTGTGTGTGTGTGTATATACACACACACACATTTGATTGGAAAAGTGCATAGGTATTAAATATATATATATACATACATATATATATATATGTGTATATATATATATATATATATATATATGTATATATATATATATATATATATATATATGTATATATAAATCCTATAAGCCTTACTATTTTTCATTTTTTAAGTGAAGAAAACTAAAACAAAAGAGCAAAGAGGCTAATTACCTTGTCCAATGTCAAATAGCTTTGTAGTGATAGAAATAGTACTAGAACCTAAACAGCCTCTCTCCAAAGTTCAATGAAGACACTCTAAACAAATGGTAAACTCTTGCAAATCAGAAGTTGAAGAGACATAGATAATGTTTTTGACATATGTCAAAAGAGAACCAGATAGAGAGAGAAAAAAGCATTCATAATATCAAATTCAAGGCCCCAGTAGAATCACTGGTGAAATCTACCAAGTATTTAAAGAAGAAATTATTTCATTTTTCCACTATCTCTTTAGGAGGTTAGAAGTCAAGGGAATGCTTTGTAACTCATTCTATGAGGTCAGGATTATCCTAATAGCAAAACCAGACAAAGACATTACAAGAAAAGTAAACTAAAGATCAATATCTCTCACAAGACCAGATGCAAAAATCTTTAACAAACTTACCAAATCAAATCCAACAATGCATTGAAAAATCATACATTATGATCAAGTAGATATGATACCAGGTATACCAGGCAGATTAAACATCCAAAAATCTGTTAATATAATCCATCACATAAAAAAAATCATGCAATTACATAAATATGCAGGAAAGGCATTTGACAAAATTGAATACCCATTCCTTATAAAAACTATCAGTAAACTACAATAGAGTGGAACTTCCTCAACTTAAATAATATCTACAAAATCACCTATAGTTACCATTATGTTTAATGGTGAGAAACTCGAACATTTCCCACTAAGATCAGGAACAAGGCAAGGATGTCCTCTCTAACCCCTCCTTTTCAAGATCCTATTGGAACTGGAAGTACTTGCTAATGCAATATAGCAAGAAAAGAAAAAAAGTGTATAAAATTTTGAAAGGAAGACATAAAACTCTCATTATTTGCAAATGACATGATCATCTTTGTAGAAAATTTGAAAGAATCAACAAAAAACTCCTCAAACTATTAATCAATTATTCAAGATTGCAGGATAAAAGGTTAATATACAAAAGTGAATTTCTTTTCTATAATCAACAAGGAATAAATAGAAATTGAAATTAAAAACACAATGCTATCTACATTAGCAATCCCCCCTCCAAGAAAAAAATACTTAGCTAATATGCACAAAATCTATTTGAGGAAAACTACAAAACTCTCATTAAAAAAATAAGAACTAAATAAACGGAGAAATATTGCATGTTCAAGAACAGGAAAATTCAATATTATCAGATGCCAAGCCTTTCCAACTTAATCAATAAATTTAATGCAATTCCAATCAAATCCCAGCAAGGATTTTTGTTTGTTTGTTTGTTTTTTAAATGATTATTAACAAATAGACTCTAAAGTTTACACAGGGAGGCAAAAACAAACAATAGTCAAGTCAGTAGTGAAGGCGAACAAAGTTGGAGGACTGAAACTCCCTGATTTTAAGACTTACTATAAAGCTACAGTATTCAAGACAGCATGGTATTGGCAACAGAATAGACAAATAGATCAATGGAACAGAAAAGAGAGCCCAGATATAGAGCCACACAAATATAGTGAAGTTATTTTTGACAAAAGAGCAAAGGCAATCTAGTAGCGCAAAGGTAGTCTTTTCAACAAATGGTGCTCGAACAACTATACATCTTCACGCAAAAACAAATGAACATAGATATATGAGGTCTGACAATTAGGTTCACAAACTCATCTTAGAAAAAAGGTGCTACATATCTCACTGCTGAATATCACTAGGGTCACCTTCGAAGTATTCCCCTTGGGAAGCTATGCACTGATGCCAGCACCTAGTCCACCCTTCAAAGCAATTTTGGAACTATTTTTCTGGAATGGCCATCAGAGTTGTTGTTATATTATCCTTGATGTCCTGAATGTCATCAAAATGTCTTCCTTTCAATATTTCCTTTATCTTTGGGTAAAGAAAGAAATCAATGGGGGATAAATCAGGTGATTAGGGAGGGTGTTCCAATAGAGTTATTTGTTAACTGGCTAAAAAACTCCCTCACAGACAGTGCTGGGTGAGCTGGTGCATTGTCGTGATGCAAGAGCTATGAATTGTTGGTGAAAAGTGCAGGTTGTCTAACTTTTTAATGCAGCCTTTTCAGCACTTCCAAACAGTAAACTTCATTAACTGTTTGTCCAGTTGGTACAAATTCATAATGAATAATTCTTCTGATATAAAAAATGTTGGCAACATTGTTGCAACTAATTCACAAACTTAATTATCCGACCTCGTAGAGTTTATACCCATCACAAAATAACTCAAAAATGTATCATAGACCTAAATATAAAATGCAAAACTATAAAACTCCTAGAATATACCATAGAAGAAAACCTAGATAACCTTGGGTATCATGAAGCCTTTTTAATGCAACAACAAAGGCATGATTCATGAAAGAAATAATTGATAAGCTAGACTGCAATAAAATTATAAACTTCAGCTCTGTGAGAAAAACATTATCAACACAATCAGAAATTTTCTGGGAGAAAATATTTGCAAAATGTGTATCTGATAAAGGACTGTTAACCAAAAATAACAAAGAACTCAAAAAACTCAAGAGTAAGAAAAAATACATTAAAAATGGTCAAAGACCTAACAGACACCTCACCAAGAATAAAATAGATGGCAATTAAGCATATTAAACGATGCTCCACATCATATGCTATCAGGAAACTGTAAATTAAAGCAATGTGACATCATCATATACCTCTTAGAATGGTCAAAATCTGAAACACTGACAACATCAAATATTGGTGAGGATGTGGAACAACCACTGGAATATAAAAATAATAATAATTTAAAAACAAAAAGGACAATAACAAGAGTTGGTAAGGATGTAGAGAAATTGGAATCCTCAAACACTGCCAGTAGGGATGTAAAATGGTGCAGCCACTGCCAGAAGACAGTCTGGCAGCTCCTAAAATGATTAAATATAGGCTCACCATATGCCCTAGCAATTTTACTCTCTTCATGTCTTGGGAATATCATAACAAAATACAATAAACTTGGTTGCTTTAAAATAAGAAATTATTTTCTCACTGTTCTGTAGGCTCTAAGTATGGAATCAAAGTGATAGCAGGGGTGGTTCCCTTTGGAAGCTCTGAGAGATAATCCATTTCATTCTTTCCTCCTAGCTTCTCATGGCTCCTGGCAATTCTGGGTGGTCCTTGACTTGTACCTGCATTGCTCCTATCTCTGCTTCTGTTATCACATTGTCTTCCCTTGTGTGTCACAGTGTCTTTTTTATGTCTTTTATAAGGACACATATTAATTGATTAAGTGTCTACTCTAATCCAGGATAATATTATATTGATAATCTTATCTGAATTACACATTGAAAGAACTTTGTTTGAAATAAGGTTAAATTCCAAGGATCCTGGTGGACATGAATTTTAGAGGACACTATCAACCCCTTACATATTCCTAGGGTATAGGCATGTTCATGTATGTCCACATAAAAATTTGTTCAAGAATGTTCATTGTATCATTATTCAAAACAGGTAAAAAGTACAAGTAAGTATAATTCCCATCAATATATGAACGGATAAATAAATGTGGGACATTTAATATTTTGACAAAAAAAATAATGAAGTACTGACACATGCTACAACATGCCTGAACCTTGAAAATGCTATCTTAAGCGAAAGAAACCAGTCAAAAAGAGCACATATTGTATGAGTCAATTAATGTAAAATGTCCAGAATAAACATATCTATAGAAACAGAAAGTAAATTAGTGTTTACCTAGGGCTAGGATGAAGGGGTGATTAAGAAAGAATAGACAATGTTAATGGTACAAGATTTATTTTAGGGTTGATAAAAATGCCCTAAAATTGGCTGTGGTGATGCCTGCACAATTCTGTGAATATACTAAAATAAATAAATACATTTTACATTGCAAATGTGTGAATTGTATGGTATGTGGATTACTCATATATCTCAAAAATATGTTATACATTTAAAAGTTATAAGTAGGAAGACACTCCATTATAAAATAATGATTTTTAAATGTCATAAATGGGAGTGATATCAGCAAGATGGCTGAACAGGAAGCCTTGGATCCTCTTACCCTCAAGAATACACTGATTCAACAATAATTCATGGACAGATTCCCTTTGTGAAAAATCCAAAAAAGTACTTACGAGGCTCCTGATGCTAGGTGAGTGTGAAACCAGCTACATCACGGCTGATAGGAAAATTTGAGATACCCTTTTGCTATAATCTCTACCTTCAGCACAGTGTCATATAATCAGGACAAACCCAGGAAGTGAAAAAGGCATACTACACTTCCAGTACACCCAAATTTCCAGGTGCTACTCAGGACACTGGCTTCTGTCTACCCTGTTTCAGATTACTGATGGGACATTGAACATGATATACTCTGGGGCTAGTGAAAACAGGGATGGCAATTCAGGCTGTTACCTGCCATAGCCACTCCCTCTGGCTCAGCATAGAATACAAAGAAGAACCACAGTTTACGCCTTCTCAAAAGGGAGGGAAATATATGCACCATGTATTTAATGACCCAAGTTGTATGGGGCTGCCTGAGGAATTGGCTTCAGTCTCACTTGTCTCAAAGTGCTGATAGTACCTGGTATAGTTTAGACACTAGTAAGCTGTCAAAAATGAAGAAAACTGGTTGGAATTGCATGAAATTTTCAGGCACCTCCAGAATCTCTTGCCAGGCTGATTGGTGATAATCTGCTCAAGTATAAGTTTAGTCTGTGAACACTGGGAGAGGCAGCTCTTTGGACTAATATGCAGACACTAACACAGAAAGTCAAGGAAAATGAAGAAACAGGCAAATATTTTCCAAAGAAACAAAATAAATCTTTAGAAACAGACCTTCATGAAATGGAGACATAATTTACCTGACAGGGAATTTGAATATTAATTGAAAAGATGGTAACCAAGGTCAAGAGAACAATGTGGAAAAAGGACCACTTAAAAAAAAATGCTCTAAAGGTTTGAATAAATATTTATCCAAAAAAGATATACAAATGGTCAGCAAATGTATGAAAACAAAAATGCTCAATCTCACTAATCATCAGGGGAATGTAAATCAAAACCACAATGATGTATCACCTCATACCTATTAGGAGGATAGATAGATAGATAGATAGATAGATAGATAGATTCCTAATATATATATATACATATATATGTATGTATATATGTATATATACATATATCTTCCTGATTTTATATATATATATATATATAAAATACATATGTGTGTGTGTGTATATATATATATGTGTGTATATATATATATATATATATATATATATATATATATATTCCTAATACATGTGAATAATGGTTCCACTTATATGAAGTATCTAAAATAGTCAAACTCAAACTCATAGAATCAGAGAGGAGTATCATCACTACCAGTGGTTGAGTAATAGAGGGATATGGGAAATTGTTAAACACTGTGCATACCTTCTCTCATGACCACATCAAAATTACAACTAAACTGAAAACATTCATGATTTAAAATCACCTGAAATCTTGCTGAACCAAAGCCCTACAACAAAGGATACACAAAAGAAGCCATTGGGAGACTGGTAGGAGGGGCAGAGATGCAGAATTGGCTGGTCCCACACATGCATATGACCATTAAAAATCAGGAGAGACATCTCACCTGTGGAGGTCACCCTTGGAGTAGCGAAAGTTCCCATCCCCTCCCCAGTCCAGGGTTCCAGCACGAGGGAGAGAAGTCCCCATAATTTCTGGCTGTGAAAACCAGCAGAGATTATAGCTGCTGAAATGGATGGTGGCTGCACTCCCAGCCACTCCTCTTAAAGGGACCGTGCATAGACATACTGACAGAATCACTGGCTCTGAGCTCCAGCACTAGGGAAGCTGCTGGAGAGGCGACAGGGACATACAGGGAGAAACTGAGTTTATATAAAACCCGGTCTTATATTATAGTAGAATATGACCAGGTCTTATATTAATTTTTGCTCCAAAAGATGCATTAGAGCTGATTGTCCGGCGAGGTCTTATTTTCGGGGACACACGGTATATATGGTCACTCTACTAAGAACGGGAGACAGCAGTTCTACCTAATATATAGAAACAAATACAAGGATGTGGTCAAAATGGGGAGACAAAGAAACATGTCCCCAAATAAAAGAAAAGAACAAAGCTTCAGAAAAAGAATTAAACACACTGGAGACAAATGATCTACCAGGTGCAGAGTTCCGTTTATAAGGATGATGTCAGGAAGAACTTCAACAAAGAGAGAAAACATAAAAATGGAGATAGAAAATATAAAAAAGAACTAGCAAAATAATACAATAACAGAAATTAGGAATACATTACAGTGCATCAACAGTAGATTAGAGGAAGCAGAGAATCAAGTCAGCAATTTAGAAGATAATGTAACAGAAAACACTTAATCAGAGCACCAAAAATAAAAAAAGAATCCAAAAAATTGAGGAGAGTTTAAGGTGACTCTGGGAGAACATCAAGTATGCCAACATTCCCATTACAGGGGTACCAGAAGGAGAAGAGAGGGAGCAAGGAATTGAAAAGCTACTTGAGGAAATAATGACAGAAAACTTCCCTAAGCTGATGAAGAAAATAGATATACAAGCCCCAGAAACACAGAGTCCCAAACAAAATGAACCCAAAGAGGTCAACACCACGACATGTCATAATTAAAATGCCAGAGGTTAAAGACAAAGAGAGCATCTTAAAAGCAGCAAGAGAAAAGCAGTTAGTTATCTACAAGGGAACTCTGATAAGATTCTCAGCTGATTTCTCAACAGAACCATTACAGGCAGAAGGGATTGGCAAGAAATATTCAATGTGATGGAAAACAAGGACCTACAACCAGGATTACTCTACCCAGCAAAGCTATCATTTAGAATCAAAGGACAGATAAAGAGCTTCCTGGACAAGAAAACGCTAAAAAAGCTCATGACTATCAAACCAGTATTATGAGATATGAATAATAAAATGGCAATTAATACATACCCATTAACAATTACTTTCAATGTAAATGGATTAAATGTTCCAGTCAAAAGATAGGGAGGCAGAATGGACAAGAGAAGAAGACTCATATATGCTGCCTACAAGAGACTCCCTTCAGATTGAAAGACACACACAGATTGAAAGTAAAGGAACAGGGGAGTCAGCGAGGAGAATGACTGGCTGGAGCACTGCTAGCTCCTGGAAACTGCTGTAGCTGAGAACTCAAGGACCTCTGCACGTAGAGGAGTGACGTCATAGGAATGGCGGCAGCGGGGCGCACTTTTTGAGTTCTCCGTCGGATCTTATCAGAAACGGGAAGCTTATAACCCATCAAAGGACTCTGCTCATCACGCAGAACAGCGAAGAGACTCGCGCAGGGATTTCTTGCAGTGCCCAGCTTAAGAGGCACAAGATTCAACATACCCAGCGGCCAACTCCAGACCAAGCCAGAGTACTACTGGGTTTGACCTACAAGTGACACACTCAGAGGGGATTCTTTACAGGCACATAGAGGCCAAAGGGCAAACCACATCTAAGCAGTCAACCCTCACACAGCAGAATACCCTGCGTGGGCAAAGCCAAGTCTCACAACTAGTCAGCCTAGGAGTTAACTCCACCTACTCACAAGCGAAAAGCAATTAAGGATCTTCTTTAACAGGACAATATACACAACACAAGCGTCACTTTTAGAGCACACGCAGGGGAGAAGAACGAAGTAGTGCAAGTAAAATATAAAGGACATTTATTATATACTAATCCAGCAAGAACTAACAACTCCAGGGCATCTACCTAATACATCGAAGCAAACACAGAGAGTCAGCCAGAATGAGGAAACAAAGAAACATATCCCAAATAAAAGAACAGAAGAAACCTTCAGAAATGGAACTAAATGAAGCAAAGGTAACCAAACTGTCAGAGACAGAGTTCAGAATACTGATGATAAGAATGTTTAAGGAACTTAGAGAGGACATCAAGAAGGATGTAGAAATCATAACGAACAACCAGTTAGAACTAAAGAACACAGTTACCGAAATAAAGAACTCACTTGAAGGAATTAACAGCAGGTTAGATGAAGCAGAGGATCGAATCAGCGACTTAGAAGACAAGTTAGCAGAGATCACCCAAACAGAACAACAGAAAGAAAAAAGAATAAAAAATAATGAAGATGGTTTAAGAGACCTATGGGATAACATCAAGCGCAACAACATGCGCATCATAGGAATACCAGAAGGTGAAAAGAAGAAACAAGGGATTGAGAACATATTTGAAGTAATAATGTCTGAAAATTTCCCTAACCTGATGAAGGAAACCAACATACAAGTCCAGGAAGTGCAGAGAGTTCCAACCAGGATAAACCCAAAGAGGTCCACTCCAAGACACATTATAGTTAAAATGGCAAAGATTAAAGACAAAGAGAGAATCCTAAAAGCAGCAAGAGAAAGACAGAGGGTTACATACAAGGGAACTCCCATAAGACTATCAAATGACTTTTCTGCAGAAACATTGAAGGCCAGGAGGGAGTGGCAGGAGATACTCAAAGTGATGGAAAACAAAGGCCTACAACCTAGGTTGCTTTATCCAGCAAGGCTATCATTTAAAATTGACGGGGAGATAAAGAGCTTCCCAGAAAAGAATAAGCTAAAGGAATTCATTACCACCAGGCCAGCATTGCAAGAAATACTAAAAGGACTTCTGTAAATAGAAGAAAGATGAAAACAATCTAACCACAAATTTAAAAATGGCAATAACTATGTACTTATCAATAATCACTTTAAATGTAAATGGTTTAAATGCTCCAATCAAGAGACATAGGGTGGCTGAATGGATAAGAAAGCAAGACCCTTGTATATGCTGTATACAAGAGACTCACCTCAGATCAAAAGACACACACAGGCTAAAAGTGAAGGGTTGGAGTAAGATATTCCATGCAAATGGAAATGAGAAAAAAGCTGGAGTTGCAATACTTATCTCTGACAAAATAGACTTTAAAATGAAGAAAATATTAAAAGACAAAGATGGACACTATATAATAATAAAGGGATCAATTCGACAAGAGGATATAACCCTAGTAAACATCTATGCACCCAACATAGGAGCACCTAAATATATAAAACAGATATTGACTGACATAAAGATGGAGATCAACAGTAACACTATCATAGTAGCGGACTTCAACACACCTCTGACAACAAGGGACAGGTCTTCCAGACAGAAAATCAATACGGAAACAACAGCCTTAAATGACACATTGGACCACTTGGATTTAACCGATATTTTCAGAGCATTCCACCCCAATGCTGCAGAATACACGTTCTTCTCAAGCGCACATGGAACATTCTCCAAGATAGACCATATGTTAGGCCACAAAGCAAGTCTGGATAAATTTAAGAAAATTGAAATCATACCAATTGTCTTCTCTGACCACAGTGCTATGAAATTAGAAATGAACTACAGGAAAAAGACTGGAAGACACACAAATTCATGGAGGCTGAATAATATGTTACTAAATAATGAATGGGTCAAACAGGAGATCAAGGAAGAAATCAAAAGATATCTCGAGACAAACGAAAATGAAAATACAACGACCCAAAATCTATGGGATGCCGCGAAAGCAGTCCTAAGAGGGAAGTTCATAGCACTGCAGGCCTACCTAAAGAAACAAGAAACATCACTAATCAACAGTTTATCTTCACACTTAAGGGATCTGGAAAAAGAACAACAAAATAAGCCCAAAGGGAGTACAAGGAAGGAGATAATAAAGATCAGAGCGGAAATAAATGAAATAGAAACCAGAAAAACAATACAAAAGATCAATGAATCCAAGAGTTGGTTCTTAGAGAAGATAAACAAAATTGACAAACCTTTAGCCAGACTCATTAAAAAAAAGAGAGCGAGGACCCAAATTAATAAAATCAGTAATGAAAGAGGAGAAGTGACAACAGACACCGCAGAGATACAAAAAATCCTAAGAAATTACTATGAGCAACTGTATGCCAACAAATTTGACAACCTGGAAGAAATGGACAATTTCCTAGATGCATACAACCTCCCAAGGCTAACTCAAGAGGAGACAGAAAACCTGAATAGACTGATTACCACCAAGGAAATTGAATCAGTAATCAACAATCTCCCAACAAACAAAAGCCCTGGACCAGATGGCTTTACAGGTGAATTTTACAGAACGTTCAAAAAAGAATTGTCACCTATTCTCCTCAAACTCTTCCAAAAAATCCAGAGGGAGGGAAGACTCCCAAACACTTTTTACGAAGCCACTATCACCCTGATCCCAAAATCAGACAAAGACACCACAAAAAAAGAAAACTACAGGCCAATATCGCTAATGAACATAGATGCAAAAATCCTCAACAAAATACTAGCAAACAGAATTCAGCAATATATTAAAAAGATTATACACCATGATCAAGTGGGATTCATCCCTGGTATGCAAGGGTGGTTCAACATCCGCAAATCAATTAATGTGATACACCACATTAACAAAATGAAAAATAAAAATCATATGATCATATCAATTGATGCAGAAAAAGCATTTGATAAAATTCAGCAGCCATTCATGATAAAAACCCTTAAGTAAGTGGGAATAGAGGGATCATATCTCAACATAATAAAGGCCATATATGATAGACCCACAGCTAACATCATACTCAATGGGGAAAAACTAAAACCATTCCCCTTAAAATCAGGAACAAGGCAAGGCTGCCCACTTTCTCCACTTCTATTCAACATAGTGCTGGAAGTTCTAGCCACAACAATCAGACAAGAAAAAGAAATAAAAGGCATCCAAATCGGTAAGGAGGAAGTAAAGCTGTCATTATATGCAGATGATATGATACTATATTTAGAGAACCCTAAAGACTCCACCAAGAAACTATTAGAGCTGATAGATGAATTTAGTAAAGTAGCAGGATACAAAATTAATATTCAGAAATCAGTTGCATTTGTATATACCAATAATAAAACATCAGAAGGAGAAATTATGAAGCAATTCCATTTACAATTGCTCCAAAGACTATAAAATACCTGGGAATAAATTTAACAAAGAAGTAAAAGATCTGTACTCAGAAAATTATAAGACACTGAAGAAAGAAATGAAAGAAGATACAAATAGATGGAAACACATACCATGTTCATGGATAGGAAGAATTAATATAGTTAAAATGTCCATACTGCCTAAGGCAATATATATATTCAACGCAATTCCTATCAAACTACCAACGACATTTTTCACAGAAATAGAACATATAATCCTAAAATTTATATGGGATAACAAAAGACCCCGGATATCTTCAACAATCTTGAGAAATAAGAACAAAGTGGGAGGTATAACAATACCTGACTTCAAATTATACTACAAGGCTACAGTAATCAAAACAGCATGGTACTGGCATAAAAACAGACCCATAGATCAATGGAACAGAATAGAGAGTCCAGAAATAAATCCATGCCTATATGGCCATTTAATCTATGACAATGGAAGCAAGAATGTACGGTGGGGTAAAGACAGTCTATTCAATAAATGGTGCTGGGAAACTTGGACAGACACATGCAAAAAGATGAAGCTGGATCACCTCCTTACACCACATACAAAAATAAATTCAAAATGGCTTAAAGATTTAAATGTAAGATCTGAAACCATAAAATTCCTAGAAGAAAACATAGGAAGAAACTTCACAGACATTACCCGGAGTAAGATTTTTACTGATATATCCCCTCGCGCGAGGGAAGTAAGAGGAAAAATAAACATGTGGGATTACATCAAACTAAAAAGCTTTTTCACAGCAAAGGAAACCATCAATAAAACAAAAAGGGATCCTACTGATTGGGAAAAGATATTTGCCAATGATATATCTGATAAGGGGTTAATATCACAAATTTATAAAAAACTCACTCAACTCAACTCCAAAAAAACAAACAACCCAATTAAAGAATGGGCAGAGGACATGAAGAGACATTTTTCTAAAAAGGACACACAGATGGCAAACAGACATATGAAGAAATGTTCAACCTCACTAACCATTAGAGAAATGCAAATAAAAACCACAATGAGATACCACCTCACCCCAGTCAGGATGGCTATCATCAATAAATCAACAAACAACAAGTGCTGGCGTGGATGCGGAGAAAAGGGAACGCTGGTGCACTGTTGGTGGGAATGCAGATTGGTGCAGCCACTATGGAAAACAGTTTGGAGGTATCTCAAAAATCTGAAAATGGAACTACCTTATGATCCAGCAATTCCATTCCTAGGTATCTATCCGGAGAAATCCAAAACTCCAATTCAAAAATCTTTATGCACTCCTATGTTTATTGCAGCACTATACACAATAGCCAAGACCTGGAAACAACCGAAATGCCCATCAGTAGATGACTGGATTAAGAAACTGTGGTACATTTATACAATGGAGTATTACGCAGCCATAAAGAAGAAAGAAATCTTACCATTTGCAACAACATGGATGGACCTAGAGAACATTATGTTAAGTGAAATAAGTCAGAAAGAGAAAGACAAATACCATATGATCTCACTTATATGCGGAATCTAAAGAAAAGAATAAGTGAATGAACTAATCAGAAACAATTTTGGAAACATGGAGGAAAAACAGAGGGTTGCTAGAGGGGCGGGGGGGTGGGGATAAGGGGAAGGTGAGAGGTTTTGGGAACGTACAGAGGGATAGTGGATGGGGGGAGGGGGGTTCACACAGTGTGAGGGATATAAATGATAAACGTCTAAGTTTTGCTTTGTCTTGTGCACCTGAAACTAATTAAAATAAATAAATAAATAAAATAAAAAAAAAGAAAGTAAAGGAACAAAAAAGGGTATTTCATGAAAATGGAAACAAACAAACAAACAAATCTAGGGTAGCCATAATCATACCAGACAAAATAGACTTTAAAACAAAGACTATAACAAGAGACAAAGAAGGACCTAGTAATCCCACTTCTGGGTATTTATCTGAAGCAACACAAAATGCTACTTCAAGGGGATGTGCTCATCCATATGTTCATTGCAGCATTATTTTCAGTGGTCAACATATGAAAACAACAAAATTGTCCTTTGATAGATGATTGGATAAAGAAGATGTGATATATACAAGGTCAGACAATTAAGTTTACAAACTTCTTGCAACGATGTTGTTAACCTTTTTTTTTGATATCAGAGGGATAATTCATTATGAATTTGTACCAGCTGGAGAAACAGTTAACCAAGTTTACTATTTGGAAGTGCTGAAAAGGCTGCGTGTAAAAGTTAGATGAAAACAACCTGAAGTTTTTGCCAACAGTTCATGGCTCTTGCAATCACAATAATGGACCAACTCACCCAGCACTGTCTGTGAGGGAGTTTATAGCCAGTAAACAAATAATTGTATTGGAACACCCTCCCTACTCACCTGGTCTAGCCCCAAATGATTTCTTTCTTTACCCGAAAATAAAGGAAATATTGAAAGGAAGACATTTTGATGACATTCAGGACATCAAGGGTAATATGATGACAGCTCTGATGGCCGTTCCAGAAAAAGAGTTCCGAAACTTTTTTGAAGAGTGGACTAGGTGCTGGCATCAGTGCATAGCTTCCCAAGGGGAGTACTTCAAAGGTGACTGTAGTGATATTCAGCAATGATGTATGCATCACTTTTTCTAGGATGAGTTCGTGAACTTAATTGTCCGACCTTGTATACGCATTGGAATACTACTCAACCATAAGAAAAGATGAAATATTGTAATTTGCAACAACATGGATGGATCTTGAGATTTTTATACTAAGCAAAATAAGTCACATATAAAAATTAGAGAGCCATATGACTTCACTCATATGTGGGATATAAAACTGAAAGCAACAAAGAAACAAAAACTCATGCACAGACAACAGTTGAGTGGTTACCAAAGGGTAAGGGGGGGAGGGGAATGATAGACGAGGATAAAGGGGGTTAAATATATGGTGATGGAAGGAGAACTGACTCTGTGTGGTGAGCACATAATGTGATATATAGATGATGTATTATAGAAATGTACACTTGAAACCTATGTAATGTTACTAACCATTGCCATCCCAATAAATTTAATAAAAACAGAAAATGATAATACTTCTGTCATCTATTGTTTTTTTCATCAATTTAGAGATCTTTCTTCTTCTTTCTATTACAAATGATTTCCAAGTAAATCCTGGACATTTTGGGTATTATGAAATTCTAGATCTTATTTAAATCTTCTGTTTTATCTGCATAATCTGACACCAATCTAGTCAGGAAAAAAATAATTGTTTCCTTAGTATCCCAGCCGGGGATTGAATTCCAGTTTCCCTGCTTGGGAACTCATCGTTCTGGCTCCCGTTAAGCCTCTGCTGATACCTCCCTGGCAGGGAGAGATAACACCTAATTACTATTCACCCTATGGCTTCCACTAACAGCACTCGGGTAAGGAGTGGCCTTGTTACCATTAGGCAGTGATGAGAAGGCCTATTCTACATTATGCTTCCTCTGGCTCCACCCCAGTGTGGAGGGGCAGAACATCTCATTATTGATGGATGGGAGTGGAAGTCCAGGCTCCCAGTATGGTCTCCCCAAGTGGAAACTGGTTGGGCGAAGGCTCATTGCCTTCTTGCAGCAATGAAAGTCTCAGCTTTTTTTGACAGCATCCCGGCAGGAATTTATGATATGAGAGTGGAAATCTTAGCTCCCCACTCAGCCTTTGCTGGTATGAATGGCGATGTAGCCACAGAATTTATGTGCTTATGGTGTCTGGCTGGAGTAGATCAGTTATTATCTGAAGATTTTCTGTCTTGCTAGGCTGCCTTTCTCCTGGTCCTTTGGCTACAGAGAACAAGCTTTTGTTAAGGTTTATTCATCTGTTCCCATTGGAAATTCTGGGTTGCTGGTTTATTTGACTGCATGTATGAAATAATGTGAAACAAAAGAAAATCCAGAGAACTCACAAACATGCCATTCCTTGGGGCCCAATATCCTTAGATAGTCCCTTTCTTCACCTTTCAGAGTCTTTTTGTTTATTTATTTATTTATCTATTCATTCATTCATTCATGCCAGGATTTTCAGTTGTGCTTAACAGAAGAAACAGACTAACGTAAGTCTACTTCACTTTTCCAGAAGTAGAAACTTATCTTGCTCTATTTTGTTTTGTTTTATTATCATTATTATTTTTTTAAATTTGGAAGTACCTGGTCTCTCCTGTTTGTTTCTTTTGTTTCTTTCCTTCTTTTCCTCACCTCCTACTCCCCTCCCTGTCTCTTTCACCCTTACTCTCTCCCTTCAATACATGAAATGTTTCTTTAGCTCGGTACTTTATATATACAACAAAGAAATAGATTAAAAATAGAATAAAGTAACTTACATCATTTTTAAGTGCTTACTATGACTCAGACATTGATCTCAAGTTTTTCTGCAATTATCTTATTTAATCTTCAGAACAATCTTATGAGTTACTCATTACCATTCCTGTTTCACACATGAAAAAAAATTAGGGAAAAATTAACACATTGCCATGGTTACTCAGCAGTAAGTGCTAAGATAAGATTAACTCCCCAGGAAGACTTTTGCCCAAATTTTCTTGCTTAATTGCTGCTGTAGACTGCCATGTGCTTGTGACTATTTTTTCTCTGTGTATGTAAATATAGAAATACATGAACACGTGTGGTAAGAAAGGGAGAGAAAACCAGAAAGAAAAAGTTTACAGTTATATATGCAATAGTTTACAGTTATATATGTATAACAATATGCAATAAATTATTAATAAATGCTAATGTTCTAATTTTAAATTGAGTTAAATCCTACTCACTATAAATTGGTGGAATGTACTCTCTGATCTAGCTAAGGGAGTTACCTTGTCTATTACAAATTCCATTTTAATCATCTAGATTCTGTTGATTTCTTAATTAAGATTTTCAAGTTACATTTATGCCACATCATTCTGCTCAGTCCTTGTGCACAGTTGTCGAAAATACTGCATTCATTAGTAATTTCTCAAAGTTGACACATGTTTTAGGAACTATGTATGAGTGCATTTTTCCTGCAGTATATTAGGCTAAATGCCTGATCCCTGTTCCCTATTAACCAAGAATGAATTCTTTCTATATGTATGCACACTTCCATTTTCTAATTCTCCAACTGCTGCCTCATAATAAAAACAGCTATATAATTAGAAGTTGCTTACATATCTCACCTCTTTTGTAAGAAAAAGTTACTTTCTTATATGATTAAAGTAAAAAAAAAAACCTTGGATGTGCATAACAGTCTTTACTTTACTACAAAGTAAAGACTGTTATGCACATCCATGTTTATAACACTAAACACTTCCCTCTAACTATAGCACCCTGAGTTTAGGCATTTCATATCTACCAAATGTTAGCTATATTTGAACCCCAATAAAATAAAGATTGGGATGATAATTTCTCTTTATTTCTTTTTTGTTGTTGTTCCATCATGTTCATTCTCTTCAGCCATCATAATATATGAAACTGAAATTATTTATTACATTTGTTTAGTAGTATTTTATGGTGCTAGTTCTAAACATTTAGAAGTTGAAAATAATATTTTATACTTTTGCTCTAAGTCAAAAGTTTCTAATTTCTCTTGCATGTATGTATACAAAGGTCAGACAATTAAGTTCTCAAAGTTTCCACCATGCACTTAATTGTGTACATGTGTAATTGTATGTATATATCTATGTAAACATTATGTCAAACTTTCAAATAACCCCTGACAAAAACGAGATATTTTCAGAGGTGAGCATGTGCATTTGAGTCAACAGAACATATTAATCCTGATATTAGGCCACATTTTTCCTCAATAATTTTTCTATCTTTACACCAAAAGCAAGAACCATGAAGCTCATAATTGCAGAAAATATCTTGTAGAGGGTATATCTGTTTCTTCTGCACAAAGGCAGATATCTTCTTGAATTTTGTTTTTAAACATGAATTATGTAGATTCAAATATGCTTAGAGTGAGGTAACAGGTACAGAAAATGAAATACAAGATGGCGGTCTCAGGAAAGTGGCAAGAAATAGCATCAATCAGGATACATTTAAGATTAGAAACTAAAGTAGATAATAAGACACATTAGAGACAGGACTACAGTTAGAAAAAAAAATCTGTCCATTAAAGATAAATTGATTATAGGAAAAAATATATAAAATATAAATGAGAGAAATGTGCAAATTAAACAAAGATTTATTAGCTATGTTGTTTCTTCTTATAATAAGTAGGTCTGAGAGATAGATGAGGAGTAGGTCGTCATGTTAGCTCATAGCCTAGAACTATCAGCTAGACACTGATAAGAAATGATTATGAAATGATATTGGTTGGAGAATATATTAAGTTTTAGTCAGAAGTATAGATGTAATAGAATTGCAAGATTCCTCTTACCAAAGAGTAAAAATAGTATTTCAACTTACAAATTTCAGTCACACTTAACTAGTAATGCCATTGTATAAAAAATCAATTTTACTGATAGTAAAGCAAATTAATATAATCACTTTTCATTGAAAGTGCTTCTTTGCTGCGTATATCATCTTACAATGATTTGAAGCATGTGAAAGCTTTAAAGATTTATATAAACTTTTAATCAGAATTCAATTAACTTACTTTTGCAGGAACCATACATTTCATATTCTGATGCTTTCCTGTCCAAGCAATGCCCATTAGGGGTATACTTTATGTAATACTACTTGATATTGACCCTCAAATTTAAAAAGCTGTATCTCCTAGAACTGCATCTTTAATAGTATTATGACTAGAAAACATTTTAACCACCAATTAAAAGAACATTATCCTCTAATGAGGTCAATTTATATACCAGGAGAGCAGCTATATGTCCCTTGTCCCACTATTCTATCTTTCTGTCAAATAACTGCAAGTGCCTAAAAGAGACTAGGTGATCTCTGCTTATTATTATTGATTTGCACAGTGAACAGTAAGATAGTCCAACTTTATGAATGTACAATTCAAAATCTACTTTTAATGTCAAAATATTTAGTTGGCCAATATACTTGGTTGAAATATGCCAGAGAAGATAGCATTTTTCTTCATTTTTATTTTTCATTTTCTTGAAGGAAGATAGCAGTCCTAAGTATAGAATGTCCTACAATTACCTCAACCTAGAGCTTTTCCACAGAAGATTTATTGAGTCAAACATTTAACTTCAGGAGGTAATGTAATATAAATCTATGACAGCAAAAGGGCGTATAAAACTATGTTTTCACTTAATTTTATGCATTTAATATTATAAACTAATTTTAGTGTGACTTTAGAGCTGTAGTATTAGCTATTTAAAAATTAGGAATCCTAATATGTTGAGTTGTGTGTGTAAACACAAAACTAAATTATAGAGAATATAAAATGAAGAAACAAAATGTTTTAGGAGGTTGACATGAAATAAAAGTCCAAGTGGTAATGAATAAAGTCACGTATAGTTAGTAATACTAACAGCTGTTACCATTTACTGGACATTTTAAGTTAGATTAACTCTCACCACAAACCCATAAATTAGGAATTTTCTTCATTTCAAATAAGGACAGTGAACTTTAGAGAAGTTCATATCCTAGTGCTAGATACCTCCACTAATAAACTTTGGAGAAGAGTACAAACCCAGTTACCCCAGATTTTAAAGTGCGTGTTCTACTACTCTCTAACACAGGTGTTTGAAATGACCCCTTTACCTACATACTTGAGAGTACTAATGCAGGTAAGACGCAAAATTTTATTTAAGATTCCTAGTTTTGAAGTTGATTATTGCTGAAGATGTTGGTAAAACCAAACTGAAGGAAATTCTGGTAACTTATAATAAAAACTGTAATGAGTGATTAGTTCATTACTCTTTGGGTCTACACTTCATTACGTGTTCATTAAGGAATAACTGTCAGTGATTGACAAGACTGCATACGGATGATGATAAGAGCAACAGGGCTATTAAACATCACTGGGTAGAACAGGCATAAGCCACAAACAATCAGGTAGATTAATGAGAATAATTAAACCATGAGTAGATACCTTATGGACCATTTACTTATTCTCATATTATTTATGACTACTGTCAAGTAGATAATATGACAAAGATCTACATAAGTGGAAATGTAATCATGTAAACTAGACATATAAGCCTAATGTGGTACAACAAAATGAGTTTCACTATTAACATTTAACCACCATCATTTTTAAAGATTTTTATTAAAATATAACAAACATACAATATTATATTATACCATAGCTATACATACATATTTTATTACACATACAATATTATATTACACCATAGTTATAATATCACATTATACCATAGTTATTTAACATTTTTATACCTAAAGAAGTAATCATCATAAGTCCAGCAACCATCTGACACCGTACCACGCTATCACAATATTATTGACTACATTTCCAATGTTGTATATAACATCCTCAGGACTTATTTGTTTTATACCTGGAAATCTGAACCTCTTATTCCCCTATACCTTTTTCCACTCATTTTAAATTTTTCAATTGTATTTGATATTCATATTATTTTAAATATTATTTTATATTAATTTCAGATGTACAGCATAGTGGTTAAATATTTATATAATTTAAAAAGTGATCCTCTGAGTAGCCTAGTACCCACCTGGCACTGTAAATAGTTATTACCACATTACGGACTACATTTCCTATGCCTTACATACCCATGACTATTTTATAGCTACCATTTCTACTTCGTAATCCCTTCTTCTTTTTCATCCATTCCCCAAAATCCCTCCAATCTTGCAAACATCAAAATGTTGTCTATATCTATGAGCTTGTTTGTGCTTTGTTTGTTTATTTTGTTCTTACTTTCCACATATAAGTGAAATCATATTGCATCTATCTTTTTCTGTCTGACATACTCCACTCAGCACAATACCCTCCAGGTCCATCCATGTTGTTGCAGATGGTAAGATTTCATTCTTTTTTTGTGACTAATATTCCATAGTGTATATGTACCACTCTTTATCCATTCATCCATCGATAGACACCCAGGCTGCCTCCACAACTTGGCCATTGTACACGATGCTGTAATAAACATATGGATGCATATGTCCCCTCGAAGTAGAATTTTGAGTTTCTTTGGATAAATATCAAGAATTGGAATTTCTGGGTCTTTCTTTGCCTTCAGTTTTAGCCTTTGTTTTAAAATCTATTTTGTCTGGTATAAGTTTTGTTACCTTGGCTTTTGTTTCTTTGTGTTTTTTTTCCCACTTTTTTTTTTACTTTCAGTTTGTGTGTGTCTTCAATCTGAAGTGAGTCTCTTGTAGGCAGTATATATATATATATATGGGTCTTGTTTTCTTATTCATTTAGCTACCCCATGCCTTTTGATTGGAGCATGTAATCCACTTCCATTTAAAGTAATTGTTCATAAATATGTAGTTATTGCCATTTTATTATTCATATTTTTTACCTTTTTTTTTTTTTTTTTCTTAAAGAAGTCCCTTCAAAATTCCTTGTAATACTGGTTGGGTGGTGATGAACTCCTTTAGATTTTACTTGTCTGGGAAGCTTTTTATTTATGTTTTTATTCTAAATGATAATTTTGCTTTGTACAGTAATCTTGGTTATAGGTCTTTGCTTTTCATCACTTTGAATATTCTGTGCCAATTCCTTCTAGCCTGCAAAGTTTCTGTCGAGAAATCATCTGGCAATCATATGGGAGCTCTCTTGCAGGTTACTGGTTTTCTCTTGCTGCTTTTAAGATTGTCTTTTTCTTTAAATTTTAGTATTTTTAATTATGTGTGTCTTAGTGTGGGCCTGTTTGAGTTAATATTTTTTGGGATTCTCTATGCTTCCTGGGCTTGAATATCCATTTCCTTCACCAGGTTAGGGAAGTTTTCAGTCATTATTTCTTCAAATAGGTATTCAATCTTTTGTTCTCACTCCTCCTTCTGGTACCCCTATAATGTGAATTTTGGTACACTTGATGTTGTCCCAGAGGCCCCATAAACTGCCCTCGTTTTTCAGGGATTCCTTTATTTTTTTGCTGTTCTGTTTGGGTGTTTTATGCTAACCTTATCTTCCAAATCACTGATTCAATCTTCTGCTTCATCTAATCTACTTTTGATTTGCTCTAGTGTATTGTTCATCCCAGTTATTGTATTCTTTATTTCTCACTGGTTCTTTTTTATGTTTTCTATCTCCATTTTTATGTTTCCTATCTTTTTGTTGAAGTTGTCTCTGAGATCACTGAGCATCCTTATAACCAGTGTTTTGAACTCTGTGTCTGGTAGATTGCTTGTCTCTATGTTGTTTAGTTCTTTTACTGGGACTTTGTTCTGTTTTTTCATTTGGGACATGTTTCTTTGTCTCCCTACTTTGGCTCTCTCCCTGTATTTGTTTTTATGTATTACGTAGGGTTGCTATATCTTCCAATCTTAGTAGAGTGGCCTTATGCAGTAGATTTCCTGTTGAGTCCATTGGTACAGTCTCCCTGGTCACCAGAGCCGGGTGCTCCAGTTGTGTCCCTGTGTGGATCGTGTGTGCCCTCCTGTTGTAGTGGAGCCATGGTTGCTGTTTGCACACCAGTGGGAGGGATTGACCCTCGAGCTCATGGGTTGTGAGGAGTAGCCATGACTACAGTGTAGGAGTTGTGGTGCAGGGGCTGATACTGGTAGGGGTGGGAGCTCAACAAAGAAACAATGACTTTGGCCAGCTCCTCCTTATTGAAGAATGCTGCCTCTCCAGCCCTTGCCCTGTAGCCAGGCAACTCAGTTCCTTTCTTTAAGTTCCTGATACCTTTCAAGCAGCTGTCTCAGCATTGGAGATCAGATCGAGTGAGTCCATCAGCAAGTACGTCCTTGTGTGGGCAGTTAATAGGAGTGCCTGAGACTGCAGCTACCCTCTGTCTCACTCAGGCACAATCTCTGCTAGTTTTCACAACCAGGAGTTATGGGACTTGTCTCCTCACTGTTGAAAACCTGGGCTGGGAAGCCTGGTGTAGGGTTGGGACCCCTTGCGTATCCAGGAGGGACCTTTATAGCTGAGATATCCCTCATGATTTTTAATCATCTCACAGGCATGTGGGACCAGCCCATTCTGCATCTCTGCTCCTCCTACCAGTCTCCAGATGGCTTCTTTTGTATGTCATTAGTTGTAGAGCTTTGATTTAGCTAGACTTCAGGAAATTCTCGATGATAATTGTTCTGTAGTGCAGTTGTAATTTTGATGTGGTTGTGAAAGGAGGTAAGCACAGTGTTTACCTACACTCCCATTTTAACTGGAAAAACACCATTATTTTTTAAAGAATAAACTCTTGGAAGTAATATGATAGGATAATGCAAGCTTGTGTATCGTTTTCTTACACATTTTCAATTTCCTCTTTGTGTAACAGTTATTTTACATACATTTCAACATAAAATGCTATAAAGTATAGAAAGGCAATTAATGATGATGTAAAAATCAAATAACTTTAAGAATTTAAATCTACCTGATATTGGCATGAAAAAATTAATTGAAATTTTTAGATATATATTGCTATGTTAATTTTGATCAATCAAACTTTGATTTTTAGCAGTGGACAATTAAAATAGTTTATTTCCATTTTAATTAGCCATACATTTCCTTTAAAAAGTAAGAGATTTAAAACTGTTTTTAATTCCTGGCATAGTAATTTCACTTCTAAGAATCTATTTTCTGAAAATTGTTTGAAAAGATTATACAGATATGCACAATATGCATATATACATAGCGGGGTGCCAAAAAATGTATACACATGACTTGTATTCATATTTTCTTATCAGTATATATTGAGCATAACAATTTTAATACAATTTTTTTCCTGTCTTAAAATGTTTATACATTTTTTTGGCACCCTCTGTATGTATCACAAAATTCTTTATGATAATTAAAATTGGAAAACAGTAAGTGTCCAAAAAGAGGGAAAACACATATATAATGAGACATGAATTGGATGAAATATCATAAAGCCATTTACGGTCATATTTGTAAAGTATTTGAAACGTGAAAAATTATCATCCATAAGGTTATATGAATAAAAAAAGAGAACACATTTCATCCACAGAATGATTTTCATTTATAACTTATGACTATATATAAGCCTACAATAAAATGTTAAATGGTATTTATATTTTAACTGACTCAAGAATTTCAAATAGTATGTTTTAATGTAAACAGCCATAAAACATGTTACTGACATTTTGTCATGCCAAGGAATCTGCCAAAAAACAAACAAACAAACAAATTTCTAGAACTAATAAGTGACTGCAGTGAGGTCTCGAGAGACAAAATAAACATACAAAAATCAATTGTGTATACTAGCAACTAACAACTGGACACCAAAATTTAAAATATAATACCATTTACATTCCCTCAAAAGTTATATAAAATACTGAAATGTAAATCTAACAATCCATGTATGGATCTTATATGCTGAAAACTATATAACACTGATGAAAGAAATTTAAAAGAATCTGTACAAATGGGGAAATATATATCAACATATTATGTTTGTGAATTTAAAGACTTTGTATTATTAAGATGTTAATTCTCCTTAAGTAGATACATAGAGTCAACACAATTCTGATCGATATTGTAGCATAGTTTTTAAACATGTCAAGTTCTTTCTAAAATTCACATGGAAAAGCTGACAGAGTAGCCAGAACAGTTTTGGCAAGAGAAGAAAAAAATTGGAGGGCACACAATACTTGAAAATTATTACGGTATAAAGTCAAAATAATTTTGTCAATGTGTTGTTGATAAAAGACTAGACAATGGAACAGAATAGAAAATCCAGAAGTTGTTCCATACAAATATAATGAAAAATTGATTTTCATCAAAGTAGGAAGGGCAAATCAATGGAGGAAGTATAATCTTTTAAACAAATAGTGCTATAACCATAGGATTTCCATATGCAAGAAAATGAACACAGACCCCCTACATTATACTTTCTATAAAAATTAACTCTAAATACAATACTAAAAGTATGATCCATGAAAGAAATAATTGATAAGCTGGACTTCATTAAAATTTAAAAAATCTCTGTGAAAACCACTATCAAGAGAACTAGAAGACAAGCCACAGAATGAGATAAGACATTTGCAAAATAACATCTGACAAAGGACTTTTATCCAAAATATGCAAAGTACTCTTAAAATTCAACAATAGGAAAAGAAATAACCTAATTAAAAATGGGCCAAAGACATTCACAGACACCTCACCAAAAAAGATATATAGATGACGAATAAATATATGAAAAAATATATATTCAATATCATCTGTCATCAGGGAATAGCAAATTAAAACAATAATAAGCTACCACTATATACATATTAGAATGCCCAAAATTCAGAACACTGATAACATAAAATAGTGACAAGGATGTGAAGCACCAGGAACTCTCATTTATTGATGATGGGAATGTAAAATGTATAGTCATTTTGGAAGACATTTTGGTGGTTTCTCACAAAAGTAAACAGTCTTAGCATATAATCCAGCAATTGTGTTCTACCGTATTTACTCAAAGGAGTTGAAGGCTTACATCCACACAAAAATCTGCACACAGGTTTTATAGCAGCCTTATTGATAATTACCAACTTGGAAGCAACAAAGATTGATGTTCATCAGTAAATAAATGGGTAAATAAACTGTGGAATTAAATATTATTCAGCACTAAAAAGAAATGATTAACCAAACCATGCAAAGACATGGAGGAAGGTTAAATTCATATTACTAAGTGAAAGATACTAATCTAAAAAGGCTACATACATATTCCATAATTCAAATAATATGATATTCTGGAAAAGGCAATACTTTGAATACGGTGAAAAGATCATTGTTTGCCAGGTTTATGGGGGGGGAGAGAAATGAATAGGCAGAGCACAAAGGGATTTTAGGAGACTGAAACTGCACTGCATAGTAATATAATAGTGGATATATGTCATTATAATTTTTTTCAAACCCATAAAGAATAGACTGTAAGGTAATCTATGAATTTAGGATGATAATGATATGTCACTGTAGGTTTAATTGTAACAAATATACCACTCTGGTAGATGTTCATAATGAGGAATGCTATGCATATGAAGGGTCAGGGAGTATACGTGGAATCTCTGTAACATTTACTCAATATTTGCGTGCACCTAAAAGTGTTTCAAAAGCTAACATCTATTAAAAAAAAGAAAATTGATAATAGCTCAAAATTTATATCCCAAAACTGTAAAACTTCTAAAAGAAAACATGGACAAAAATCTCTGTTTGTTTTTTATATCCTGAGGTAATATTTATTTATTATTTATTTATTTATGTACAGCATACAATATTATATTAGTTAAATTAGTTTCAGGTATACAGTATAGTGATTCAAAATTGTTATACTTCACAATTTGATCACCCCGCTAATTCTAGTAATCATGAGTCATTGTGTTAACTTACCTTAATGTTATTGACTATTTCCCCTTTACTTTTTTCACCTATCCCCTCATCCCCTTCTATCTGGCAGCCATCCCTTTGGTCTCTTTTTCTATGAGTCTCTTTTTCTTTTGTTTTGTTTTTTGATTCCACATATAAGTGAAACTATATGGTATTTGTCTTTGTCTGACTTATAACACTTAACCTAATACTTTCTACATCTATCCATGTTGTCACAAATGGCAAGATTTTATTCCTTTTTATTGCATAATATTCCATTATTTATATCACTTATTCTTTATCCATTTATTTATTGATGAATACCTAAATTGCTTCAATATCTTGGCTATTGTATAATACTGCAATAAAGATAAGGATGCATATATCTTTTTGAATTAGTGTTTTTGTTTTCTTTGAATAAATACCTAGAAGTGGAATTGCTGGGTCCTATGGTAGTTTTAGTTTTCGTTCTTGAGGAATCTCCATACTGTTTTTTTATAGTGGCTGCACCAATTTGCAGTCCCACCAACAGAGCATAAGGGTTCTCTTTTTCCCATATCTTCACCAACGCGTGTTATTTGTTGACATTTTGGTAATAGCCATTCTGACTGGTGTGAGGTGGTATTTTATTGTGGTTTTGATTTGCATTTCCCTGATGATTAGTGATGTTGAGAATCTTTTCATCTATCTGTTGGCCATATGTATATCTTCTTTGGAGAAATGTCTTTTTATATCCTCTGTCCAGTTTTTTATTCGATTGCATATTTGTTTTGTTACTGAGTTGTATCAGTTCCTTATATATTTTGGATATGAACTCATTTTTGGATACATCATTTGCAAATATATTCTCCCATTCAGTAGGTTGTCCTTTCATTTTGTTGATGGTTTCCTTTACTGTGCAAAAGCTTTTTAGTCTGATGAAGTCCCATTTGTTTATTTATGCTCATGTTTCCCTTGAATGAGGAGACATATTCCAAAAGATATTACTCAGACTGATGTCCAGTAGTTTCCTAGCTATGTTTTCTTTAGGAGTCTTATGGTTTCAGGCCTCATATTTAAGTCTTTAATCCATTTTGAGTTTATTTTTGTATATGGTCTGGGAGAGAGGCCTAGTTTCATTTTTTGTTTTAATGTATATGTTCAGTTTCCCAGTATCACTTGTTAAAGAGACTGTCGTTTCTCCAGTTTTATAAATAACAGGTTATGGCTCTAGCAAATAAATATATATTACTTACAATTGATCTATTATGATACTCTCCTACTTTTTTTTAGATTTTTTTCTAATTTGCAAAGCAATTGGAAACACATAATCCCAAACAACATCCAATTGTAGGTATTAGCTTTAATAGTGGTCCAGATAGAGCCTTCAAATGAATATATCCACTGTTGAATTTTTTAAATATATTTCCAAGTGAGAGCTACAGCATTTAAATTAAACCAGCTGACTCTACCCAAAAACTGTCATAACAATGAGATTTAAATTGTCTTTCAACAGTAGATATGTGTTTATACTGATCCAGTCATACTTGCTCCATTTATGAAATCTGTACAAAATGATTGTCAAGGCTTGTGTTTCCATAAGAATTTTAATAATTCTCACAAGGGTTCACTAATACCGTGCCCTTATCAACTGAAATAACCAATCATAGATATAAGGAAAAGTAACACATTAACTTTCAATCAAGAAATATCCTGATTCATGTGTATTTTTAAAATGATGCTTAGTTCTAAAACATGCATTATAATAGTGAAAAACATATAAATAGACTGAGATACCCATGTTTGATTTTCATTTTCTGTAAAGGAACATTCTCATGGTATATTTGTTTGTATCTTTCTAAACACAGAGAATTTTCTTTGTTCATGCTCTAACTTGTGTTTAGAAAATAAAATATTCCAGTGACTATGAAAACTTAGTTTATCTTCAAATACATCATAAGTCACAAGTGCTAGAGTTTAGTCCCAGTCAAGATGGTGCAGATGGAAAACCCTGTGCTTGCTTCCTTTCACGACCACCTCAAAATTACAACTAAACTACAGAGCAACCATCATTTAGAATTTCCTGAAGTCTAGCTGAATGAAGTCCTATAATTAAGGATATACAGTAGAAGCCACATCAAGACTGATAGGAGGGGCAGAGACACGAAATGAGATCACTGTACACCCATGGTTTGGGGGTTAAAACTCTGGGCTGCAGAGGTCCACCCTGAGGAATGAGGAGTCCCAGTCCCACACTAGGCTCTGCAATCCAGGGTTGCAGTGGTGAGAACAAGTCCCAACAACTTCTAGCTGTGAAAACTAGCAGAGATTGTGGTTGAATGAGATGGATGGTGGCTGGAAGCCCAGGCACTCCTCTTAAAGGGCCTGCACATGAAGTTACTTGATGACGAACTCACTCACTCTGAGCTATATCTCTGGGGCAGCAGCTTGAAAAGTGCCAGGAATATACAGGGAGGAACAGAATTGTCTGGCTTCAGAACAAGGACTGGAGGGGTAGCTTTCTTTCCAGACAGAAGTGCTGGCAGAAGCCATTGTTCCTTTGTTGAGCTTTCTCACCATCCAATGTGCAGATGTAGGCAGGCACCATACCTCAGTCTCTATCAGCCTAGCTAATACTATTTGCATCACACTGGTGATTCCCTGAGACCCCACGCTACCCAAAAAGTGGACCCATCTAAGCTGCTTCCAGGGTTTTTTCCAGATAAACAGCCTGTCTTTTCTATACTGCACACTGTCCTAAAATCTCTCAAAGATTCACAAACCCCCAACCATCTGGCCCCAGAGTGTCTCATACCTCCTGATAAGCCCGAAGCTCAACACTAGCAGCAGCCAGATGCAGCTTAGCCTCTCCCAGGAACCCTCAAGTGTAGGATAAGTGGCAACCAGCTGCACATCACTATGTAGCTCATACCAGGTAGCCCATGGCAGGGCACAGGCAGTGGATGACCTTGTCCTATAACAGAGCCCCTCCCAAGAGGCCCCAGAAACAAAAATTCCTGGTGGCCAACTTCAGACCATAGCAGAGCACCAATCAACAACCTCCACAAACATCACACACAAAGGGCAGACTTGGCAGGCACTAGTGCCCTGCTAAAGCAAATCCTGCTCCATAAGGTCATCCCTACACAACAGCTCCTCAACTGTAATCATGGCCAGTCCTCATAAACAATCAGACTGAGAGTTAATCCCTCCCATTTATGTACAAACAGCAATCAAAGTTCAACTACAACAAGAGGGCACACACAACTTACACAAGGATCACACCTGGAGCATCGGGCTCAAGTGACCAGGGAGACTGCACCATTGGGCCCCACAGGACACCTAATACATAAGACCACTATACTAAGACTGGGAAACATAAAAGCTCTACCTAATACATCGAAACAAACACAGGGAGGCATCCAAAATAGGAATAAAAAGAAACATGTTCCAAATGAAAAAAAGAAAAAGAACAAAGCTCCAAAACAAGATCTAAACAAATTAGAGATGAGCAATCTACCAGATGCAGAATTCAAAACACTGATTATAAGGATACTCAATAATCTCAGTGAGAATTTCAACAATGAGATAGGAAACAAAGGGAGATAGAAAACATAAAAAAGAACCAGTCAGAAATGAATAATAGAATAACTGAATTATAGAATACATTGGAGGGAATTAACAGTGGGTTAGATGAAGCAAATGGCTGAATTAGGAATTTGGAAGATAAGGTAGCAAAATACTCCTGATTACAATAAGAAGGAGGAAAAAAATAAGAAGAAGAAGAAGGAGGAGAAGAGGAGGAGGAGGAGAGAAAGGAAGGAAGGAAGGAAGGAAGGAAGGAAGGAAGGAAGGAAGGAAGGAAGGAAGGAAGGAAGGAAGGAAAAGAGAGAGAGAGAGAGAAGAGAGAAAGAAAGAAAGAAAGAAAGAAAGAAAGAAAGAAAGAAAGAAAGAAAGAAAGAAAGAAAGAAAGAAAGAAAGGAAAAATGAAGATAGCATAAGGGGCCTCTAGGACAGCATCAAGCTTACAAATATTCACATCACAGGTATACCAGAAGAAGAACAGAGAGAGCAAGGAATTGAAATTTTATTTGAAAAAATAATGATGAAAAACTTCCATAATGTGGCAAAGGAAATACACATACAAGCCCATGAAGTACAGAATCCCAAACAAGATGAACACAAAGAGTACCACACCAAGACACATCATAATTAAAATGCAAAATGTTAAAGACAAAGAGAGAATCTTAAATGCAACAGGAAAAAAGCATTTTTTTTTTTGGTTTTGTTTTTTTTTTCACAAAGGAGTTCCCATAAGACTATAAGCTGATTTCTCAAAAGAAACTTTGCAGGGTATAAAGGATTGGCACAAAATATTCAATGCGATGGAGAAAAAAAAGAGACCTACAACCAGATTATTCAGGAAAATTCTCATTTAGAATTGAAAGACAGATAAAAGAGATTCCCAGGCAGGAAAAAGCTAAAGAAGTTCATCACCACCAAACCAGTATTGGAGAAATGTTAAAGAGACCTCTTTAAGCAAAAGAAAAACAAAATCAAAACTATAAATAACAAAATGGAAATAACTACATAGCTATCAACAATAACTTTAAATATAAATGGATTAAATGCTCCAATTCAAAAGACATAAGGTGGCTCAATGGGTATGAAAACAAGACCTTTATATTTGCTGCTAACAAGAGACTCACTTTGGAGCAAACGACACACACAGATAAAGGGATAGAAAAAGATATTTCATGACAGTGGAAACAAACAAACGAACAAACAAAAAACTGGGGTAGCAATACTTATAGCAGGCAAAATAGACTTTAAAACAAAGGCTATAACAAGAGACAAAGAAGGACCCAGTAATTCTACTTCTGGGTGTATATTCACATAAACCCAAAACACTACTTTGAAGGGACATGCACATTCAAATAGTCACTGCAGCATTATTTACAATAGCCAAGATATGGAGGCAGCCTGAATGTTCATCAATGGATGAATGGATAAATAAGAGGTGGTTCATATATACAATGGAACATAACTCAGCCATATACATACATACATATAGATATAGATATAGATATAGATATAGATATAGATATAGATATAGATATAGATATAGATATAGATATCGCCAGCTGCAACATGGATGAACCTAGAGGGTATTTTGCTCAGTGCCGTAAGTCACACAGAGAAACACAAATGCCATATGATTTCACTTATATATGAATCTAAAGAACAAAATAAATGAACAAACAAAACAGAAACTCATAAATTCAGAAAACATTTTGATAGGTGCCAGATGAGAGGAGGTTTGGGGGATGGGTGGAAGAGGGAAGGAATTAAGAAGTACAAATTGGTAGTTACAGAATAGTCATGGGGATGTAAAGTACAGCATAAGGAATATAGTCAATAATATTGTAATAATTGCATATGGTATCAGATGGGTACTAGATTTATCAGAGTGATCACTTCATATGTGTTTAATCACTGTGTTGTACAGCTGAAACTAATATAATATTGTATGTAAACTGTAATTGAAATTTTTTTTTAATTTTTTTAAAAGAAAGTGCTTGACTCTGGACAGTTTTGTCCACCAGTGTTTGGGAGTGCTTATTATATAAATATATGATTATCTTTAAAACATTTATAAAAGAAAAAGAAGTGGATCTCTGCTTGTTGTGTATTGGGGTGGAAATGAACTAGCTCAACTTCAAGTTCAAAGAGTTTTCTTTGTGATGTTCTAGGGTAATTTACCTTGGACCCTGCCTGCTTGGCTCATTCAGCGTACCTCCAGAAGTGTATGTTATCATTTGATTTTTGTTTGTAGCTTATAAACAAGGTTGACCTGCTTACTTTTCAATACCAAAGTAAAATACTATTTGTTGTATGTATGTCAGAGACATGGGTGTTTTTCTAATTGAACTTTATGTTTTTCACTATATTGCCAAGTTTCTGGAAATCAATCTTTTAATAAAGAATGAAATGTCTGTTGTTGATTTTTATAGAAGAAAATGTCAGGAATACAGTTATGCAGAGAAAAAAATTAATTAAAGAAAGAAGAAAGACAGTTCTTTTGGGAAATAGAAGATTAATAAAATAGCTTGTTTATTATCACATAATAATCACAGAAATGCTTCTCCCCAACATTTCTATTTAAAAATGAGTTTTTATTACTGTTCTAGGTTAGAATAGTTTCTCACAGTTGAAACATCTGTTGATTTTACATTTATTATTATAAACCAATTAATAACAGTGATAACATTAATAATAAAACTGACTTGCCATTTTAATACAAACTTACCTCGCTTTACTGAATTTCATTTTATTGTGCCTCATTTTACTGCATTTCATTTTATTGTAAAATACTGAATTTTTTACAAATGAAAGTTTGGGTCAATCATGCATCAATTAAGACTATTGGCTTCATTTTTCCAACAGCATTTGCCCATTTTGTGTCTTTGTGTCACATTTTGATTAATTCTCACAATATTTTAAACTTTTTCATTATTATTATATTTGTTATGGTGAGATGATTAGTAATATTTGATGTTACTATGGTAATTGCTTGGAGGTACTACAAACCACATCCATATAAGAGATGTGATCAAAAGATACAGTGAATGTTTAAATTAAAAATATTTATTATAGTAAAAGACTCATTGCCATTAATTCCCCTCAAAATATTCCCCCTCAATTTGATCACAATTATCCCATCGTGCTCGCCACTTTATGAAGCAGTTCTGGAAGTCCTCTTTTGTGAGTATCTTTACATCCTCCTCAATCATGACAATGCTTCGTGTCACACATCACTTCTGGTACATCAATTTCTGTCAAATAAAAACATTACAGTCCTCATCCACCTTATTCACTGAATCTGGCACCTTGTGACTTCTGACTCTTTTCCAAAGTCAAAAAGATCATTGAAAGGAAAACACTTTGAATTGATTCAGGACATTGAGGCAGTCATGACAGTGCAACTAAAAACACTCACAAAAGAGGACTTCCAGAACTGCTTCAGAAAGTGGCAAGAATGTTGATATAACTGTGTTTGAAGTGAGGGAGAGTATTTTGAGGGGAATTAATGTCAATGTGTCTTTTACTGTAATAATATTTTTTATTTAAACATTCACTGTATTGTTTGATCACAACTTGCAAGATGGCAAACTTAATTGATAAATGTTCTCTGTGTTCTAACTGCTCCACCAGGTGGCTTTTCCTTATCTTTCTCCCTCTTCTCAGGTCTCCCTATTACCTAGACACAACAATATTAAAATTAGGCCATTTAATAACTCTACAATGACCTCTAAATGTTCAAGTGAAAGGAAGAGTCCCACATCTTTCACTTTAAATCAAATATTGGAAATTATTAAGCTTAGTGAGGAAGACGTGTCAAAAGCCAAGGCAGCCCAAAATCTAGGACTTTTGTGCCAAACAGTTAACCAACTATTGAATGCAAAAGAAAGTTATTGAAGTAAATTAAAAGTGCTATTCCAGTGAACACATGAATGATAAGAAAGTGAAACAGCCTTATTGCTGATACAAAGAAAAATTTAGTGGTTTGGATACAAGATCAAACCAGCCACCACATTCCTTTAAGCCAAAGCTTCATCCAGAGCAAAGCCCTAACTTTCCTCAATTCTATGAATGCTGAGAAAAGTGAGGAAGATGCAAAGGTAAAGTTTGAAGTTCGCAGAGGTTGCTTCATGATGTTTAAGGAAAGAAGCCACCTCCATAACATAAAAGGACAGGGTAAAGCAGCAAGTGCTAATGTAGAAGCTGCAGCAAGTTATTTAGAAGATCTAGCTTAATAAAAGTGTCCAAACTAAACAGCACATTTTCAATGTAGATGAAACAGCCTTATTTTGGAAGAAGAAGACATCTAGAGCTTTCATAGCTACAGAGAAGAAGTCCATGCCTGGCTTCAAAGTTTCAAAAGGCTGGTTGACTCTCTTGTTAGGGGCTAATGCAGCTAGTGACTTTAAGTTGAATCCAATGCTCATTTACCATTCCAACAATATTAGGGCCTTTAAAAATTATGACAAATCCACTCAACCTGTGCTTTATAAAAGGAACAACAAAGCCTGGATGATAGAACTTCTGTTTACAACACGGTTTACTGAATATTTTAAGACCGCTGTTGAGATGAAAAAAGATTCCTCTCAAAATAATAGTGCTCATTAACAATATACCTGGTCATCCAAGAGCTCTGATAGAGATATACAATGAAATTGATGGTGTTTTCATTATGCTAACACTACATCCATTCTGTACACTCTGGATCAAACAGTAATTTTGAATTCCAATTCTTATTTTGTTAAGAAATACATTTTGTAAGGCTATAGCTGCCATAGATAGTGATTCCTCAGTAAGATCTGGGCAAAGTAAATTGAAAACCCTCTGGAAAAAATTCACCATTCTAGATGTCATTAAGAACATTCATGATTCATGGGAAATCAAAGTATCAACATTTACAGGAGTTTGGAAGACATTGATCCCAACTTTCATGGATGACTTTGAAAAGTTCAAGACTGCAGTAGAGAAAGTAGCTGCAGATGTGGTGAAAATAGCAACAGAACTAGAAGATGTGACTGAGTTGCTGCAATCTGATGATACAATTTTAACAGGTGAGGAGTTGCTTCGATGGATGAGCAAAGACAGTGGTTTCTTGAGATGGAATCTACTTCTGGTGAAGATGCTCTGAAGATTGTTGAAATGACAATAAAATATTTAGAATATTACATACACTCAGTTGATAAAGCAGTGGCAAGTTTGGAGAGGACTGACTCCAATTTTGAAAAAAGTTCCACTGTGTGTAAAATGATATCAAACAGCATCACGTGCTACAAAGAAATCGTTCATGAAAGGAAGAGTCAGTCAAGGTGGAACACTTCATTGTTAACTTACTTTAGAAATCACCACAGCCAACGCAAACTTCAGCAACCATCATGCTGACCTTCATTCTTATGTGTATCCATACTTTCCACAATTTTATTTCGCAGCTCCTCTTATCAAGAGATAGAATCTATTTCTCCTTCTTTTGAATCACAGTCTTCATTGCAACATGTTTTGGCCAATAGAATACAGTACAAGTGACCATATACCAGTTCTGAGCCTAAGCTGTAAGTTGTTCATGATTCAATTTGTTCTTTGGAGCCTTGTTCAATTTCCAAGGGAAAAAGCCTAGAGTTAGGTTGCCAGATGATGAGAAACCATATTGAACAGAGTTATTCTCCTAGCTCAGGGTTTTCTAGACCAGCCAGTCCCCAGGCAAGCTAGCACCTGATCACAATGCAAGGATGAGCCCAGGAGGAACCAACCAAATGAAAACAGCCCAAATTTCTGACCTGTACAATAATGAGTTAAAACAGTTGTTGTTTTAAGCTACATAGCATTAGGGTGCTCTGTTACACAGAAAAAAAAAAAAAAAAAAACTACAATAACTGATACACTATTAAAAATTAAGTATTCCTATGTTCAGTTGTCATGCTTAAGTATCTCAACAGCATTTCAGAACAAAAATGAATTCATTCCAATTTTTTTTAAGCCAGCGACTCACTCTCTGGGGTACCCTGGGATGCTGCTACTGCTGTTGACGCTTGCTTGCCCTAAGAAACATTCAGGCAAAAGGCAAAGGCAGACTGATAGAAATAGAGCTTAATCTAAGACATCTGTTAGTGTAAATGTCTCATTTCTATACCTTGAAGGACCTTTGGCGAGGACTTAAATAAACAACTTTAGAAAGTAAATATTGGCTGTGCATAAATATTACCAAAATATCTGGAGAGGGACAAACACATCTGTTAAACTTATCATTTAGCATTAAATAGATACAAACAGGAGTTGTTTGATAGAATTTAACTTCCTTTTCTACTGAATTCAAATGTTTTTAACACCGCTAAAAAAAATTGTTTCAACTCATTGCTTAAAAATACATAATGGAGAAGAGAATGATTATGGGAACCTAACCACGTGGAGAGAAGGGGAAACTTTGTACTTTGATGTCAGATAATGACTACAATAAAAAATTAAGTTGATGACTTAGTGCTAATTATTATATTTATTTTTCACCTAATTATTATATTTCCCTTGTACAAATTAGGCCTAGGAAAAGAAAGAAAAAAGAATGTAAAAAACTCGTCTAAGGAAAAAATGAATTGGTCTTTATAAGTGAATTAACTATTTTTAAAAAGGTATTTTTATCTTAGTCTTCACATAAAGTATAACCTGAAGGAATAATGTACTCAAATAAAACCCAAAATAATATGAAGATTTTAGGTGTCCTGACAACCTTTGAAAAAGCTAAACTCTCTCTATTTCTGATTTTAGGCCATAACATTTTTTCAGAAGATCTACTGATTGTAAAAATATTAAAGCTGATAACAACTGTAGAGAGACAATTTTATTTAAAAGAGTAACACATCCTCAGACTGTAAAGGCAATGCAATTACTTCAGAGATTAAAAAAACAAACAAAAACATTTATTATGCTGTTTTGGCTTCAATTTATAAGAGAAGTTGGTTTAATAGAACAGTATTCCATGGTGCAAAACCCTCTGCATTAGGTATTGCAAAGAGATTGTGCTCTGCTCAAATAGGTAGCAAACTTTTGTCACTAACATTTAAGTATATTACTTTCATTCTCATGCTTCCTAAAGTGTGGATAAATGAAAACAACTCCAGGCCCAACAGTTCTCCAGTTTTATCCAGGAACCACCTGCATTGGAATCACCTGAGGTATTACTTAAAAATGAAGAGTTTTACATTCCAAAACTACAAAATCAAATAAAAGGTAATAGGTAAGAGACTGGGAAAGACTATGTGTAATGTTTGTTACCAACTAAAGATTAATATCTATATCATGCAAGGAACTCCCACCAATCAACAACAAAAAGATAGAAAATCCAATAGAAAACAAAATAACACAAGAAACAGACAAACAATATAAGAAAATTCACTGTTTGATCATTGGATATCTAGTGCAGTGCTTGATACAAAATAATCACTCAGTAAATATTAAGTGAATGAAAAAGAGAGACAGAAGACAAATTATCAACAATTATATGAAAACCATGCCAAACCTCACTAGTAACCAGGGAAATTAAAAGTAAAGCAACATGGTCAAGTAACTTAAAACATTAGTAGGGATTTGGGGAACTATAAACCCTAATATATAGTCACTGGGAATGTAAACTACTGTGGATGTTTTGAAATACACCATCACAATATTTAGTAAAATTGAGAATGCTTATGGTTGAGCAATTTCATGTCTGGGAGATATATTTTAAAAATAAATAAAATAAATTCTTGTCAGCTGCATAAGGAGTTATGAATTAGTTTGTTCATTAGTGTTGTTTGTGCTAACAGAGAGGTGAAGACACTGAGATGTCCATCTATAGCAGAACAAATGCATGAAGCGTTCATACAATGGAGTGTAATGCACTTTAAACTAATACTATGAGACATACATAAGTTTTACAATAACATTCAGTGAAAAAATAAAAATAATAGCAGAATACCATATTAAAAACGCATAAAAACAATACTTCATATTTTCACAGATCTATCTATCTATTATCTATATAGGTATAAATATAGAGATATAGAGATAGCATGCAAGGTGGATTGGAAGGAAATATATCAAATACATAAGAGTGAATGTCTATGGGAGAAGGAAAATACGTTGAAAAAGGATGGAGAATAAAACCAATTAAAATTATGTTTGAACAAATGAAGGGCTGTGATGACAATGTTCCACGAAATGAGCGTGAACAACACAATTCTATACACTGGAGTTAAGAAGAAGAAAAGCACATTCCTGATTCTTAGCACATATCTCATACAACATAAATTCCTGTGGAAGTATGTTTCAATCTGCATTTCTGATAGGCTCCTCAAGTCATTCTGATGCATATTAAAATTTATGAATAACTGCCATACCCTGTGATCTCAACCTCATTCCAGCTATTTGTGTCATATTGCTTTCTGAGTTACAAGGTTGCTGGTAACATGTGCAAGAGTACAGGTGGAGCAAAAAACCAAAGACCTGTATAACATATGTCTAAACATTCAATGTTATTGTGTTAAATAAATATGTTATATTCTCCTGCTGTGACAAGTATTGGGGAAAAAAACGGAATGAAAAATGATGTGTATTCCTCTGTTAAGCATTTAGTATCTTGGGTGTGTGTGTGGGGGAAGAGGAGGTGGGCGGAGGAGTTGTTGAGGCATGTCAATGAAGAAAGAACTGAGGCTGCAAAGCAAACCAAAAGTTTATCTGGGTTTGTAAAACCACAGATAGATTCAGGGGGAATCTGAAATGTGCTCTGAGGCAAGGACAGGAGGAGAAAGACAGGGTTTATAAAGGCAGAAAAACACAGGTTTATATAAATTGTTTTTAATGAATTATGATTGGCATAGGCAAAAATAGCTAACGTTAGTCTATATAAGTTACTATGCTAGTTACTAGATTGAAGTTCAGTAAAATAAGCCTCATTCTGAGACCTGCAACAGGATGTAGTCGTTCATGGTGGGCAGTCTAAAAGTTCATGTTCCTTCTAGGTGTAAACGTATATAAGACCAACTTCTCCAATGGCCTCCCGTCTGTATTTTAGGGCTCCTTGACATTAGAGACTCCATTTCAGATGTTTCTGTCCACAGACAGGTTGATTCAGTCTTAACCAGAGTTGAGCTCAGTTTGGGTTTTGTTATTGCAATGGCTCTCGTTTTTTGTATTGCAAGCTTCAAAGTCCTCCAGCAGTGGGTCTGCAGCTGCATTTTGCTTATTGTGAATTCTGGAGTGTTGGAGGGTTTTTGTCAGTGTTCCTCTTCCACATCCACCTTTTAAAGGTTCCTGGACACCTATGTCAATTCTGTGAGAGTCTCTTTTGATGTTTTTACTGTCTTCCAGCAGTCTGCTGTAGCTAGTTATTAGGAGAGTTCTTGGTTCTGCTAACCCAACATTATTCTTACATTTCTTCGATAAAGACTGTTCAATTATATTCCATTTCAAAGCCAAATAGCACTCTTTTGAAACCCTGAACTTTCAATTTAGTAACCAACAGATTTATTGATTTTTATTATTTCTGAGAATTAGCCACAGCAAAGTAAAAATATTTGGTCTTAACTTACATAATTAATACTTATGAGCTGGAAAATATTGGAAAATTTTATTTTTATACATTTTGTACATGTTGTTATTAGGTTGGTGCAAAACTAATTGCAAAAACTGCAATTAGTTTTGCACCAACCTAATAAATTCAAGGGATATTGTAGGTTACTTACTCATTACTTTTATAGTTATTTACTGCTAATATAAGTATGATACATTATATAATTACATAGATTTCTCTCTAATAAAATTTCTAAACTCTAATACAGACTTTTGATTCTTTAAGAATACTAATACTAACAGTTCAACTAAAGACACTCACAAAAGAGGACTTCCAGTACTGCTTCAGAAAGTGGCGAGAATGATGTCATAAGTGTGTTTGAAATGAGGGGTAGTATTTCGAGGGGGATTAATAGCAATGTGTCTTTTACTGTAATAATTTTTTAAAACATTCACTGTATTTTTTCATCACACCTCGTACATTGGTAATAATCCATATGATGTACAACATAAAGAGTAAACTATGATGTAAACAATGGACTATGGACTTTAGTTAATAATAATGTATCAATATTGGCTCATCAATTGTAACTAATGTACCGCACTAGTGCAAAGTCTCTTTAAATTATTGTCTTAAAGGAGTTCCTTTAAGATTCCTTGTAATACTGGTTTGGGATTATGTACTACTTCAACTTTTCTTTTCCTTTTTTTTTTTTTTCAATCTGCGAAGCTCTTTATCTGTCCTTCAATCCTAAATGATAGCTTTGCTGGGTACAGTAATCTTGGTTGTAGGTCCTTGTTTTGCATCACTTTGAATTATTTTGTGCCAATCCCTTCTGGCCTGCAAAGTTTCTGTTGAGAAATCAGCTGACAGACTTATGGGAGCTCCCTTGTTGATAACTAACTGCTTTCCTCTTACTGCTCTTAAGATGCTCTCTTCATCTTTAAGCTTTGACATTTTAATTATGCTGTGTCTTGATGTAGACCTTTTTTGGTTTGTCTTGTTTGGGACTCTGCACTTCCTGGGCTTGTATGTGTATTTCCTTCTCTGGGTTAGGAAAGACTTCTGTCATTACTTCTTCAAATAAGTTTTGAATTCCTTGCTTTCTCTCATCTCCTTTGGTACCACAATGATGCAAATATTGGTACAGCTGATGTTGCACCAGAGGCCCCTTAAACTATCCTCATATTTTTTTGGATTTTTTCTCTTTTTACTGTTCTGACTAGGTGTTTTCTGCTACCTAAACTTCTACATTACTGATTCAGTACTCTGCTTCATCTAATCTACGATTCATTCCTTCTAATGCATTCTTTATTTCAATCACTGTATTCTTCATTTCGGACTGTTTTTTAAATATTTTCTGTCTCCATTTTTATGTTTCGTATCTCTTTGTTGAAGTCTCCCTGAGATCATTGAGCATCCTTATAACCAGTGTTTTGAAATCTGCATCTGGTAGGTTGCTTTTCTCCATTTTGCTTAGATATTTTTCTGGAGCTTTTTTCTGTTTTTTTCTTTTTTTCATTTGGGATGTGTCTCTTTGTCCCCCTTTTTGGCTGCCTCCTTGTGTTTGTTTTTCTGTATTAGGTAGGGCTGCTATGTTTCTTGCTCTTACCCTGTTTCCCCGAAAATAAAACCTAGCCAGACAATGAGCTCTAATGTGTCTTTTGGAGCACAAATTAATATAAGACCAGGTATTATATTTATTATATTATATTATATTATTATATTATATTATATTATATTATATTATATTATATTATATTATATTATATTATATTATATTATATTATAGACTGAGTCTTATATTAATTTTTGCTCCAAAAGACGCATTAGAGCTCATTGTCTGGCTATGTCTTATTTTCGGGGAAACACAGTAGTAGCCGTATGTAGTAGGTATCCTATGTGGCCCATTGGTGTCGTCTCCCCTTGTCTCCTGATCCAGGTGTTCAAGGTGTGTTTCTTGCATGAGCTGTGTGTTCCCTTTTGTTGTAGTTGAGTTTTGATTGCTATTGGCACATCAATAGGAGGGATTGACCCTCAGGCTGAATTGTTGTGAGGACTGGTTATGGCTAAAGTGGAGGAGCTATTGTGTCGGGGCTGACCCTATGGTGCAGAATTCACTTTAGCAGGGCACTTGTGCCTGCCAAGTCTGTCCTTTGGGTGTGTCAATTGTGGAGCTGACTATCGGATGTGTTGGTTCTGGGCCCTCTTGGGAGGGACTCTCGTGCAGGCCAAGTTCAGTCACTGTTTGTGCCCTGCCCAGGGCCACTTAGCTACAACGCGATCTGCAGATGGTTGCCACTTGCAGCTGTGAACTAAGGCTTGTTGCTGCTAGTGCCAAGGTGGGACTGCTCAGCAAATGGTACAGGGAAGGTTGAGGCCAGTTCTTACTTATCTGGGGTTTGTGAATCTTTGAGAGATTTTAAGAAAGTCTGCAGAATGAGACAAGATAGGATGTTTGTATGGAAAAGACTCTGGAAGCTTTGGCAGGCTTTTATGTTGGGTGGGCTGGGGTCTCAGGGAATCCTCACAGCAGAGTGACTGGTGTTTGCTTCATCGATGAAGACTCAGTGGTGGGAGGGGTCAACAAAGGAACAATGGTTTCTGGCAGTACTTCTAGCTAGGATAAATTGCCCCTCTATCCCTTGCTATGAAGGCAGACAACTTATTTCCTTCTTGTATGTCCCTGCTGCCTTTCTATCTGCTACCCTAGTGCTGTAGCTCAGAGCAAGTGAGTCCATCAGTGAGAAAGTCCATGTGGGGACCCTTTAAGAGAAATCCCTGGAACTTCAGCCACCCTCTATCATATTCAGCCACAATCTCTGCTGGTTTTTAAAGCTAGAATGTATGGGGTCTTCACTTCCCAGCACTGGAAAACTGGGCTGTGGTGCTGGTGTGAGGCTGGGACTCCTCTCTCCTTAGGGAGGACCTCCAGAGCTGAGCTATTTCTTCTGATTTTTAACAGCCACACATGAATGTGGGAACAGCCTGCTCTGCATCTCAGCTTCTCCTACTAGTTTTGAGGGGACTTTTTTTTAAATATATGCTTAATTATAGGACTTCTGTTCAGCTAAACTTCAGGCTATTGTCAATGATGGTTGTTCTGTAGTTTAGTTGTAATTTTGAGGTGGTTGTGTGAGGAGTTGAGCACAGTCTTTACTTACTCCACCATCTTGACTTAAATCACTCAGTGTTTTTAGCAATTCTCTAAAGAAAGCTGACATGATAGCTCACAAATATTTTCTCAAATTCTACCTTTACTGTTTTGCCATAGTATACTTCTGTAGCAAGCACAACAGCCTCTTCTCTTAAAATTTCCTGTAGGCTTAGTTTCCTTACAGGAGATTAATCTACATTGCCTGGTTAGTTTATTCATTTCCTAGGTATGTCCAGACACACAAACCCCAGCACAAGAAACCTCAATATGTGAATTGTTTCCTCAGCATGCAATAATTGTTTATAGAAGTAATGAGTGGCACATCACGGCTGAACACACTGACAATAAATACAGTTTTCAAAAACATTATATAATATCTGTATACCATATCTTATATACCGATATTACGTATTATTTAAATAATTATTTATCTATCTTTACTGCATTCAGCCAAAATTTATATAATGTTATTAACCAATTTTCCTCAGATAAATAAATAAATAAATAGGAATGCCCACAACATTTGTGTATCTGAAAAGCAGATGGATTGACCATCGTTGCCCTTAAGTTACTAGAGTAGGGAGAGCTGAAATCTAACAGCCTTCTGCAAGATACTAATAACACACAAGTTGATTTGTAACTGATGAACCCAGAAAAGTTCAATATTTAGGGGCATCTAAAGCCCTTGGTAAATATGAAAACAGGAACAATTTCAAGTCAGCCTAATAAGCAATTAACTAACCAGATCACCTTCCTTACCCCTCAAGTGACTTCACTCTCCTATTCTGGTGGAATATAAAGTTTGCTGCCTGAAGTGGTTGAATCATAGGGCCTATAGGTGTGGGAACACCAGGCATAGCTGAGGCAATGAGTACCATTCTGAACACAGAAATAGGTGGATGCGAAATGCTTAGAACCAGCTCCTCACACAGCTTTGGGAACCTTCTTTATCTTTCTAAGTAAGACACTGTAATGTTCATCTCTGCAGGAATAAGTTTATAAAAATGATACAGAGATGCCAGCATACCCCCAACATATGGGCTCTGCCAGAGAGGTCCATGCTAGGTCCATGCCAGAGCCCTCTTCTCTGAACTCACCAGTCAGGCACACTCTCAATGCACCTCTTATTAAAAAGGAATATTTGGAAAGATCCCCTAATAGGAAAAACAGAACCCAAGACAAATCAAATAAAAAAGAATTCAGAAGAAGCAGAAATAATGCAGAGAGCAGAAGAAAAGAAATGCAATATTTTCAGAGAAACAAGTGGAATATTGTATCTGTGGTACCACAAGGTATAAAAATTAAAATTTAGTGATCAAACCCTAGCTCTAGAAAATTAAAAATTCAATAGCCAGATTAAATTTAAGAGGTGGCAGGAAAAGTTAAGGAAGTCTACCAAAGATAGGACAAGAAGACAAGGTAAAGGAAATTATGTGGTTTTTTTTTGTTGTTGTTGTTGTTTTTTAAAATAAGAGCATCAATTTAGGAGGCTCAATATCTGAAGAACAGCAATTCCAGAAAGAAAAAGCAGAGAAAATGTGAGACTCAGGGGGGAGAAATTTATGAAACAACCTAACAATATTTCTTAGAACTGAATAACATGATTTTCCAGATTGAAAGGATCCATCATGTGCCAGCCATAATAGATTTTCTTTATTTTTTTAAAAAAATTACATCGTATTTGAATGTTAGCACTCAAAAGATAGAGTGATAACCTCCAAAGAAGGAAAATAAATAAATCACTTTCAAATGATTATGAATCAAAATGGCATGTCACTTCTCAACAGAACATTGGGAGCTAAATGTAATGGAACAATGCTTTCAATATTTTGAGGAAAATAATTTCCAGCCTAAAATTTATACCCAGGCAAACGATCAATCAGATATGAAGGTAGAATAAAAACATTTTCAGATTTGCAATGTCTCAAAAAATGCACTTCCTATGCATCATTTATCCAGAACTATTAGGTACCAGGTGAGTAAGCAAACCAAGAAAGCAGAAAACATGAAATCTTGGAAACAGACGATCTTATATAGGAGCAAGATGAAGGGAAATCCCAGGAAGATGGTAAAGACAAATTCTAGTACTACAGCCTATACCACAACCAGCTTGGAGCAGAGTTGTGTTCAAGAAGAAAATGAAAGGTATATGGCACCAATTTGACAATATTGAGATTATTATTACAAGTCTGGCATAAAGTTTACAGATAAGTTAATAAAAACAAAAAATAATAACACTTAAATGAAGAAAAGTTAGCAAGTATCAACTTCAAGCAAAACAAAAAGCTGAAAGGAAATTATAATAACACTATATGAACTATAAATAAATAATTTTATAGTGAAAGAAAAAATATATAATTCAAACTATACATATTTAAAGTATATAGTTCACATCTCAGAGTGGCATCAGTATCATGGTGGCTTGAGACCTTTCTCCCTGTTGTCCCCTTTTCTGGCAAAGAATTAGACATCCACCCATGAACAAAAGCATCTTTGTAGGAGTAGTGGGATCCACCATCATTTGCCAAGGGACCCAGGAGGAGTCTTGCCCACCTGTGTATCCAATAATAGGCAGACAGACCTTTTTTTATGGGCTGTGAAACTAGTGGAACAACAAACATGCTCCAACTTCTGTTGCCATGGTTGGGAAAAATACTGGAGTGTGTTGACTCGGGCAGATACCCATGATGAGAGAAACTGCAGAAGTCCAGTCTTCCTGAGAGAATATTCCAGCATGCCATTGGAGAAAATAAAATGACTAGATGCATTGGAAGAACTTAACTAGTACTGTAGGAAGAACTTAACTAGTGCTGCTCTCCTCCCCAACGACAGCAATGCCCCAGGATTAACTACCAGATGACAGCAACCTGTATCACAGGGCAAAAGAAGAACAATGAATAAGTGTTGCCATGCAGCAGCCTACCCGTCTGTCTCCCTGTACTTGCCCCCAAAGAAAGGAGAGTCTGTGAGACGGATCCTGTCAGGGACTTTGCTACACCTTTGAGTTTGCACCTTATGTCTCCCTGTTTGGCCACAAAAAGATGGCTGGTCAGCCAATGACGAGTAAGATTAACCACGTGGGGGACAACTCAAGCCAGGCACAGTCGAGTAGGGACCAACAGGAGAACCCACAGGGTTCATAGAGGTGGGCACAGCCCCCCAGAGGCTAAGAAAAGCCTCTGCCTCTGTGGGTGCATTCCTTCCCGAAACCTGCAAGGGAAGAGATTCAATGATGTGCTCTCAGCTATTCATATGCATATGAATAGGTTTTTTCCCTTGGGGAAGTAAAAACATCCTGAGACTTAGGGTTCTGCTGCATGCAGGCAAGGGTGATTGGCTTGAATCAGTTTTCTATTACAGTGTATGGAATTCACAGATCTTGAGATTGACAAGCTTTATCCCCACCTAAGTAATAAAAGCTAATGCGTAGGCCGATTAGGCACCACAGCCCAGTCCTTGAGGCTGCCGTCCCTTGGCCTTCGCAGTTAAACTCTATTCATGGCTACTGTCTTTTCTTAACCCTGCACCACCCTCCTCACTCCCCACAACCCTCCTCATGCTGGACGGACAAATAAGTACCCAGTTACCCTAGTGGCACAGGAAGTAGCTGGAGAAATCCATTTCTCTCCAATAGCACCCAGAGTTCTAAGGCAGACATGGATGTCTTGGAGGAGGAAAAAGATCAAGAAACAGACAAATGTGATTATCAAAGGAATGAAAGGGACTGTGATCCCTGCTGACTGTGCACAACAGGAAGTCCACTCAGAAGCCTCTGGCTCTACCATACCTAAAGATCTCCCTATCAGGTCTGCAGTCACCCCCAATGCCTGGAGTGCTAAAACCATACCCTCCCCAAAACCATATGAGGCTGGCTTCTAGTGAGTGCTCCTGAGTGTGACAGAAGAAGCTATAAGGAAACTCAGAAAGACAATTCAATGAAATTATTTTTAAAATAAAGGTTCAAATTGAGATATTTGCCGAAGAGAGCAACCATAAAAAAGAATCAACTAGAAATTCTGGACCTGAAGAACAAAAGAATAAAATGAAAAAAGCTCTAGAGAAGAACTTCAAGAGTACAAATGAAAACAGAAAAAGTGAGTTCGAGGATAAGAATCCTGAAATAGTCTAGTTAGAGAAGAACAAAGAAAAGAATAAAAAAGGCAAAGAAAGCCTACATGATCTATGGGAATCCATCAAAAGAACAAACAGAATAATTGATATTCTAGGAGAAGTGTGAAAGAAGGGTGCCGAGAATTTATTTTAAAAAATAATAGCTGAGAACTTCCCAATAGGCAGAGACTTAGACACCCAAGTTCACAAAGCTAATAGATCGCTTTATTATCTCAATGCTAAAAAACTTTCTCCAAGACACATTGTAATGAAAATGTCAAAAATCAAGAATAAAAAATAATTCTAAAAAAAGCCAGGGAAAACAATTATTATAACCTACAAAGGAACACACAGTAGTCTATCAGTTGATATCTCAATAGAAGCCCTATAGGGCAGGAGATAGTGGAATGACATATTCAAAATGTTGAAACAAACGAACAAAAATGTTCCCCTAAAATACTCTATTTTACCAAAGTTATTCTTCAGATTGCAGGAAAAATAAAACTTTACCAGACAAACAAAATTTGAGTGAGTTTATCACCACTACTTCTGCCTTGCCAAAAATGCTGGAAGGAGTTCTTCAGGCTGAAATAAAAAGACCCTAAGAGTGACATGAAAACATGAAATTGTACAATATACTGGTAATGGGTTTTCTACCAGACTTAGAAAACCCCATTTCTGTCATAAGATGGTATGTTAACCACTTTATTCTAGTATAAGGGTTAAAGAAAAATAATATTAAAAATAATTATAACTACTATAATTTGTTAATCAATGCACAATATAAAATAGGCAGATAATAGCATCAAAAATATAAAAGCGGGGTGAGTAAAGCTTTTGTAGATAAACAAAGTTAAGTTTTCGTCTATTTAAAATGTGCTGTTTTATCTATGATATGTATTTATGTAAGCTTCATAGTAACTACAAAGCCAAAACCTAGAATATACCACCACAGAAAATCACCCATATACCAGGGGTGCCAAAAAAATGTATACAACACTTTGGTCAACGTTACTCAAGCAGTAGTTTGCCATAATCAGAAGTGTCTGGATGCTGATGAGCACCATGGTGAGCACCTCTTTTAATTGCAGAAGTCAAGCATGACTTTTATTCATCTTTTGTTATCGGTATATATTATTATAATTTTAAAATAGCTTTCCTTTCTTAAAATGTATATACATTTTATTTTGGCACCCTCTGTATTTTTTTTAAATGCTGAAACAAAGAGAAAAAGAAACAATGGAAATACAAAACAACCAGACACAATTAATTAGATGGCATTAGTAAGATTTTACATATCAATAATAACTCTAAATAAAAATAGATTAAATTCAGCCGTCAAAAAACACAAAGTGGTTGGATGAATAAATAAGCAAGACCCAACTATATGCTGCCTTAAAAGACACACATCAACTTTAATAACACGCATAGGCTCAAAGTGAAGGGATTAAAAAAAAAGATATCCCATGAAAGTGGAATTAAAAAAGATATCCCATGAAAGTGGAAATCAAAAGAAAGCAGTTACTGGTTTTGGCTTAAAGTCTATTGTGTCTGATATAACAGAACTATAGCTATAGTTATATCAGACACAATAGACTTTAAGCCAAAACCAATAACAAGAAACAGAGGAGGTCAATGTAATAAAGGGGTCAATTCATCAAAAAAATATACAATTGTAATTATGTATGAGTCCAAGTAGAAATCGAAAGGGAAATTTAAAAATCTCAAAGCAAGTTAAAATGGAAACTCACATATCAAAAGTTATAGGATGCTACAACATCAGTTCTTATAGGAAAGCTTATAACAATAAATTGATATATCAAGAAAATAGAAAGATCTCAAACAAACAACCTATCTTTACACCTCAAGAAACTACATAAAGAACAAACTAAGCCCAAAGTTAGCAGAAAAAGGAAATAAAAAAGATCAGAGCAAAAAAATGAAATAGAATCCAGCAAAAAAATAGGAAAAATCACTTAAGAGTTGTTTTTTTTCAAAAAGATAAACAAAATTTAAAAGCTTTAGCTAGACTAAAGTAAAAGGAGAAAAACTACATCTAAATAAAATCAGAAATGAAAGCGGAGACAATAATTGAATTACAGAAATATTATACAGAGAATCATATAAGGTTTTTATAAATAATCATATGCCAAAAAATCGAATAAACTAAAAGAAATGGATAAATTCCCAAAACCATACAACCTACCAATACAGTCAGGAAGAATTAGAAAATTTGAACTCACTAACAACAAGTAAAGAGATTGAATCCTTAATAAAAAAAAAGTCCAAACAAGGAAAAGCCCAGTAGCAAATGGCTTCACTGCTAATTCTATCACACATTTAAAGAAGAATCAATGCCAATCCTTCTCAAGCTCTTTTTTACTGTCCCTCTTCCTTCCTCCCTCCCTCCCTCCCTCCCTCCCTCCCTCCCTCCCTCCCTCCCTCCCTCTCTCTCCCTCTCTCTCTCTCTCTCTCTCTCTCTCTCTCTCTCTCTCTCTGTGCAATTCTATAATACATCATCTATATATCACTTTGTGTGTTCACCATCCAGAGTCAGTCCTCTTTCCATCACCATATATTTGATCCCCTTTACCCTCATCAACCACTTCCCTCCCCCTTTACCCTCTGGTAACCACTAAACTATTGTCTGTGTCTATGAGGTTTTGTTTCTTCATTTGTTTGTCTTGTTCTTTTGTTGTTTTCAGTTTTATATACCACATATAAGTGAAATCATGTTTTTTTACTTTTTCTGTCTCTTAGCATAATAATCTCAAGATCCATCAATGTTGTCACAAATAGAACTATTTCATTTTTTCTTATGACAGAATAGCATTCCATTGTGTATATATACAACATCTTCTTTATCCAGTCATCTATCGAAGGACACTGGTTGTTTCCATGTCTTGCCCACGGTAAATACAGCTGCAATGAACATGGGAGCATATATATCTTTACAGATAAATGTTTTCAGACTTTTTGGGTAGATACTCAAGAGAGGGATTGCTGGGTCATATGGTAATTCTATTTGTAATTTTTTGAGGAACCTCCACACTGCCTTCCATAGTGGCTGCACCAGTCTGCATTCCCAACAACAGGGTATAAGGGTTCCTTTTTCTCCACAGCCTCTCCAACACTTGTTACTATTTGTCTTGTTGATGATAGCCATTCTAACCGGTGTGAGGTGATATTTCATTGCGGTTTTTATTTGCATTTCTCTGATGATTAGTGATGTTGAACATTTTTTCATATGTCTATTGGCCATTACTATGTCCTCTTTGGAGAAATGTCTATTCACGTCCTCTGCCCATTTTTTAATTGGATTGTTTGATTTCTTTGTTGCTGAGCAATATGAGTTCCTTATATATTTTGGGTATTAGCCCCTTATCGTGGCATTGTCTGCAAAAATCTTCTCCCATTCATTTGGTTGCCTCTTTATTGTGTCAATGGTTTCTTCTGCTGTGCAGAAGCTTTTTAGTTTGATATAGTCCCACTTATTTATTTTAGCTTTTATTTCCCTTGCCTTTGAAGTCAAATTCATAAAATCCTCTTTGAACCCAAAGTCCATAAGTTTAGTACCTATATTTTCTTCTATGTGGTTTATTGTTTCAGGTCTTATGTTTAGGCCTTCGAACCATTTTGAGTTAATTTTGGTACATGGTGACAGATAGCAGTCTAGTTTCATTCTTTTGCATGTGGCTTTCCAATTCTCCCAGCACCATTTATTGAAGAGGCTGACTATTCTCTGTTGTATGTTTTGGCTTCTTTGTCGAAAATTATCTGTCCATATTTATGTGGTTTTATTTCTGGGTTCTCAATCTATTCCATTGGTCTGTGTGTCTGTTTTTCTGCCAATACCATGCTGTTTTGATTATTGTTGCCCTGTAGTACAAGCTAAAGTCAGGGAGTGTGATACCTCCAGCATTGTTCTTTTTTCTTAAGATTGCTTTGGCCATTCGGGGTCTTTAGTGGTTCCATACAAATCTGATGATTATTTTTCTATTTCTTTAAAAAATGCCATTGGGATATTGATGGGGATTGCATTAAATCTGTATATTGCTTTGGATAATATGGCCATTTTAACTACGCTGATTCTTCCAATCCATGAACAAGGAATGTCTTTCCATTTTTTGTGTGTCTTCTTCAATATCTTTTATTATGCTGGTGCAAAAGTCATTGTGGGTTTTGCAATTATTTTTAACCTTTTAAACCGCAATGACTTTTGCACCAACATAAAAACAATGTCTTATAGTTTTCAGTATATAGGTCTTTCACAACCTAGGTTAAATTTATTCTTAGGTATTTTATTATTTTTGCTGCAATTGCAAAAGGAATTGTTTGTTGTTGTTTTTTTTCTTTTTCCGAGATTTCATTGTTAGTACATAAAAATGCAATGGACTTTTGTACGTTGGTTTTGTACCCAGCAACTTGACCGTATGTGTTTATTGTTTCTAATAGCTTTTTGGTGGAGTCTTTAGGGTTTTCTACATATAGCATCATGTCATCTAAAAAAATGACAATTCAATTTCTTCATTCCCAATTTAGATGCTTTTTATTTCTTTCTCTTGCGTGATTGCTTTGGCTAGGACTTCCAATATTAGTATGCTGAAAAGCAGAGGTGATAGGGGACAGCCCTGTAGTGTTCATGAAATTGAGCAAAGGTCTTCAGTTTTGCACCATTAATTATGATAGTAGCTAAGGGTCTGTCATATATGTCCATTATTATGTTAAGGTATTTTACTTTAATACCCATTTTACTTAGTGTTTTAATCATAAATGGATGTTGTATCTTGTCAAATGCTTTTTCTGCATCAATTGATATAAGTGTATGATTTTTGTCTTTTGTTTTGTTCATGTGGTCTATCACATTGATCAATTTACATATGTTGAACCATCCTTGTGCCCCTGGATTGAATCCCAATTGGTCACGATGTATAATCTTTTTAATGCATTGTTGCATTCAATTTGCTAGAATTTTGTTCAGGATTTTTGCATATGTATTCATCAAAGATATTGGTCTGTAATTTTCTTTTATTTTCTTATCTTTACCAGGTTATGGTGCCAGGATAATGTTGGCCTCATAAAATGAGTTAGGGAGTATTGTCTCTTCTTCAATTTTTGGGAAGTTTGAGTAGGACAAGTATTACATCTTCTTTGAATGTTTTGTAGAATTCACTAGTGAAGCCATCTGGTCCTGGACTTTTGCTTTTGGGAAGGTTTTGCATGATTGATTCAATTCCCATACTGTTGATCAGTCCATTTAGATTTTCCAATTCTTTATGATTCAACCTATGGAGGCTATAGGTTTCTAAGAACATGTCTACTTCTCCTAGGTTATTGAATTTGGTGGCACATAGTCCTTCATAGTATTTTTGGATGATCCTTTGTATTTCAGCGGCATCTGTGGTAACTCCCGTGCTTTCATTTCTGATTTTGTTTGTTTCTTTTCTCTTTTATTCTTAGTGAGTCTAGCCAAAGGGTTGTCAACTTTATTAATCTTTACAAAGAACCAGCTCTTTGTCACATTATTTTTTTCTATTGTCTTTTTTGTCCTCTATTTCATTTAGTTCTGCTCTGATTTTTATTATTGCCTTCCTTCTGCAGACTATGTGTTTCTTTTGTTCTTCTTTTTCTAGTTCTTTAAGGTGTAAGATGAGGTTATTTATCTGGAATTTTTCTTCTTTCTTGAGCTAGGCCTGTAATGATATAAATTTCCCTCTTAAAACTGCTTTCGCTGCATCCCAAAAAATTTTGGTTGGATGTATTTTCATTCTCATTTGTTTCTATGTATCTTCTGATCTCTCCTCTTATTTATTCTTTGATCCAGTTGTTCTTTAAAAGTATGTTGTTTAATCTCCACATATTTGTGGTTTTTCCTGCTTTCTTTTTGCAGTTGATATCCAATTTCAAAGCCTTTTGATCAGAGCATTTGCTTGGGATATTTTCAGTCTTCTTAAATTTGCTGAGGCTAATTTTATGTCCCAATATATGGTCTATCCTTGAGAATGTTCCATGTACAATAGAAAAAAATGTGTAGTCTGCTTTTCTAAGATGAAGCTCTGAAAATATCAATTATGTCCATTTCATCTACTGTGTCATTTAGGGCTGCTATTTCCTTATTTATTTTCTGTTTGGATGATCTATCCATAGCTGTCAATGATGTATTTAAGTCCCCTACTGTAATTGTGTTTTGGTCAATTTCCCCCTTTAGCTCTGTTAGTAGTTGCTTTGTATAGTTCTGTGCTCCCTGATTGGGTGCATAAATATTGATGACTGTTACGTCTTCTTATTGTATAGTCACTTTTATCACTATGATATGTCCATCATTGTCTCTTCTCTCCTTTTCTATCCTGAAGTCTGTTTCATCTGACATCAGTATAGTTACACCTGCTATTTTCTGAATACCTTTTGCTTGGAGTGTAAATTTCTACCCTTTCACTTTGAGTCTATATTTGTCATTGTAGCTGAGATGTGTCTCTTGGAGGCAGGATATGGTTGGATTTAGTTTTTTGAACCAATCTACTACTCTGAGCCTCTTTATTGGTGAGTTCAGTCCATTTATATGGACTGCATCTCTGCACTTTCCCCTTCCCATCTCCCCACTAGCCCAACTTTCCCACCTTTAGATGATTTGAATTGCACATCTTTTAGTTTTCTCTGTGTGCCACACAGAGAGTCCTTTGTTGAATTACAGTTGCTCAATTTGTTATAAATTCCAGGAGAGATTTCAAGAGGCTCACCTCATGCCGCCATTTCAATAATGTGCTCAAACTCTTTGAAACAATTGAAGAGGAAACACTTTCAAACTCATTTTACAGGGCCAGCATTACCCTGATACCAAAGTCAGATAAGATCAATATAAGAAAACTACAAAACTATAGGATAATATCTCTAATGAATACAGATGCAAAAACTCTGAATAAAATATTAGTAAACTGAATTCAACAGCATATTAAAATATTATGCACCATAACAAAGTTGTATTTATCCTTGGGATGTAAGAATGGTTCAATGTATGCAAATTAATAAATCTGATACACCACATTAGTAGAAAGATAAAAATCATATGATTATCTTAATAGATGGAGAAAAAGCATTTGAGAAAATACACCACCCTTCTCATGAAAAGTTAACAAATTTGCCATAAAAGTAACAAACTTCAACATAATAAAGGCCACATAGGACAAACCCATGATTGACATATTCAATGTTGAAAAGTTGAAAGCTTTTCCTTTAAAATCAGGAATAGGATAAGGGTGCCCATTTTCACCACTCCTATTCAACATAGTACTGGTAGTCCTAGATGGAACAAATAGTTAAGACAAAGAAATAAAAGGCATGCAAATCAAAAAAGAAGAAGTAAAATTCTTATCATTTACAGGAGACATGATATTATATATAGAAAACCCAAAAGACTCCACTAAAAATTTGTTTGAAATAATCACCAAATTTAGTAAAGTTAAAAGATACAAAATTAAAATGCAGAAATTAGTTGCATTTCTATACACTAAAAACAGAACATCTGAAAAATAAATAAAACTATTCCATTCATAATATCATAAAAAACAATACAATATTTAGGAATAAATTTAACACAGGAAGTGAAAGTTCTGTACACTGAAAACTACAGGACTCTGATGAAAAGAACTGAAGAAGACACAAACAAATGGAACAGTTTTCCATGTTTACAGATGAGAAAAATTAATACTGTTAAAATATCCATACTGTCAAAAATCATCTATAGATTCAATGCAAGCCCTATCAAAATTTCAGTGACACTTTTCATAGAAATAGAAAAAATGTTAGCTTGTATGAAACAACAAAAGACACCAAATAACAAAAGTAATTGTTAGAAAGAAGGGTAAAATTAAAGGCAGCAGAGTTCTTGATTTAAAACTATATTACAAGCTGTAATCATTAAAAAGGTATGGTATTAATATGGAAACAGACACGTAGACCAATGAAACAGAATAGAGAGAGCCCAGAAATAAACACATGCATTTATGTTCAAACTAATATTTGACAAGTGAGCCAAACACTCAATGGGGAAAGAGCCTATTCAACAAAATTGTACTGGGGAAACTGGATAACTACACACAGAAAAATGAAACTGGACCCTCATCTTACACCACTCGCCAAAAAAAATGAACTTGAAATGGATTGAAGACATAAACATAAGACCTAATACCATAAAACTCCTGTAAGAAAACAGAGGAAATATGCTCCTTGACATGATCTCAGACATCTTTTTTAAGATATGATACCAAATGCAGACGCCACAGAAGGAAATATCAAGTGGGAAAAATCTAAAAAAAAAAAACAAACAAAAAAAACCCCACAATAAGACATCAACTTTTACCTGTTAGAATGGCAATCATCAAGAATACAAGAGAGATCAAAATAGTGGCGTGAGGTGAATCTCTGGAAATCTCCCCTGGAAAATTCCCCTGGAATTCACAAAAATTGAACAACTATAGCTCCACAAAGGACTCCCTGCACAACAGACAGGCAAGATGAAAAGGTCCCCTACTGAATTCACCAAAAGGTAGGCAAATGGTGCGAGCAGGGTAGGAGGGAAGGGAGAAGTGCAGAGAAAAGGCCGTGTGGGCGCAGGACGCAGACCTAGCTCAGTGCTCCGAGCTCGCTGCTTCCCGGAACTACCGCAGCTGCGAGTGAGGGAAGAACTCGGACTGCTAGGGCTCCGTTTATGGCCCACAGGGCTGAGGGGGCAGCATATAACACAGCTGAACCCAACGCTCACGGCAGAGACCTCGGAGAAAAGACTGAGGGAAGAAGGCTGAAAACAGTGGTTTAAGCCCTCACTGCCGAGCAGAGAACGGAAGCCTTAGGCACTGAGACTAGCCGCCCCCTCCCTACCCTCTCAGAGCTCGCCCCGCCCCCACCTGCCCGGTGCTAGAAGCAGAACAGAAGCAGTGTCAGATCAAAAGAATAAAATATTTGCAGTGCTGAGAACTGTGGTCCACAGACACTGATTCACAGCCCAATTAGTTCCGACAATGGGGAGGGAGCTGTGGAAGCAGGACCGGCTGTGGTGGTGGTCACCGCCATTGCTCTGGGCCACCTCTCACAACTCACCCCGCTCCTGACCCCACCTATCTGGGTGGATCCCTGCAGAGTAAACAGAACTGCTGAAACACGGGCTCTGAATCTGGTGCAGGAAGAGCTTTGGAACTTCAAAATCTCTCGACATCCCAACACGGATGCGGCGCTTATGACCGAGGTGAACTGTTAACAGAGGAGAACCCCGCCTTCCAGGGAATCCCCCCATTGTGTGAGAAGCTGGAATAGTGCAGAGAAAACATAACACTACAGGGTGATAGAGAAAAAAAAGGCTGCAATCAGAGAGAAAATAAAACATTCTACCAAAATGTACTGGAAAACAAAACACCTCTTCCTATCAACCGGTTGTAGAACCCACTCCTGTAGACATCTAGGAAGAGAAACAATAAATAATTAATTGTCATAAATAACCAAGGCAACAAGACAGCGCAGAAAGAAAGTGAAAAGTCTCCAGAGAGGAACTTAAAGATATGGAAATATGTGACTTAAATGACAGAGAATTCCAGATTGCAGTTCTGAAAAAACTTGCATCAACGAGATGCAAGAAAACACAGAAAGACAGTTTAATGAACTCAGAAACACAATCAAAGAACAACATGAACATTTTACCAAAGAGATTGAAATTATAAAAAAGAACCAAATAGAATTTCTGGATAATAAGAACTCAATAGAAGAAATGAAGAATGAAATAACCAGCTTAGGTAGTAGAGTTGACCAGATGGAGGAAAGAATCAGTGACATCGAAGTTAGAGATCTGGAGATGACACGGATGGAAGAAAAAAGAGACTTGAGACTTAAAAGCAATGAAAGACCACTACTAGAACTTTCTGCCTCCATCAGAAAAAGCAACATAAGAATAATGGGCATACTAGAAGGAGAAGAAAGAGAGGGGAACAGAGAGTATATTCAAACGAATAGTCAATGAGAAATTCCCAAACTTGTGGAAAGAACTGGACTGGAGATATCACACTCCCTGACTTTAACTTGCACTACAGGGCAACAATAATCAAAACAGCATGGTATTGGCAGAAAAACAGAAACGTAGACATATGGCATAGAATTGAGAACTCAGAAATAAAACCACATTAATATGGACAGATAATTTTTGACAAAGAAGCAAAAAACAAACAATAGAGAAAAGACAGCCCCTTCAATAAATGGTGCTGGCAGAATTAGAAAGACAGGGGCAAAAGAATGAAACTGGACTGCTGTCTGTCACCATGTACAGAAATTAATTCAAAATGGATCAAACACTTAAGCATAAGACCTGAAACAGTAAACTGCATAGAAGAAAATCTAGGTACTAAATTTATGTACCTTGGATTCAAAGAACATCTCATGAATTTGACTCCAAAGTCAAGGGAAGTTAAAGCTAAAATAAATGAACGGGACTATATCAAACTTAAAAGCTTCTGCACAGCAAAAGAAACCATCAACAAAATAGAAAGGCAACCTACTGAATGGGAAAGATTTTTGCAAACAGTGTCTCCGACAAGGGACTAATATCCAAAATACACAAGGAACTCATGAAACTCAACAACAAAAAAACAAACAACCCAATTGAAAAATGGGCAGAGGACCTGAAGAGACATTTATCCAAAGAGGACTTACAAATGGCAAATAGACATATGAAAAAATGTTCAACATCACTAATCATCAGAGAAATGCAAATAAAAATCACAATGAGATATCACCTCACCCCAGTTAGAAGGGCTATCATCAATTAGACAAATAGTAACAAGTGTTGGAGAGGCTGTGGAGAAAAAGGAACCCTCATACACTGTTGGTGGAAATGCAGACTGGTGCAGCCACTATGGAAGGCAGTGTGGAGGTTCCTCAAAAAATTACGAATAGAATTACCATATGACCCAGCAATCCCTCTCCTGGTTATCTACCCAAAAAATCTGAAAACATTTATAGATAAAGACACGTGTGCTCCAATGTTCATTGCAGCTTTGTTTACAGTGGCCAAGACATGGAAACAACCAAAATGTCCTTTGATAGATGAATGGATAAAGAAGTTGTGGTATATATACACAATGGAATACTATTCAGCAGTAAGAAAAGATGACATAAGACCATTTGTGGCAACATGGATGGATCTTCAGATTATAATGCTAAATGGAATAAGTCAGACTGAAAAAGCAGAGACCTTATGATTTCACTGATATGTGGTATATGAACCAAAAACAGCAAAAGAACAAGAGAAACAAATGAGAAACAAAAACTCATAGACACAGACAATAGTTTAGTGGTTACCAGAGGGTAAGGGGGGTGGGGGGTGGTAGATGAGGGTAAGGGGGAGCAAATATATGGTGATGGAAGGAGAACTGACTCTGGGTGGTGAACACACAACGGGATTTATAGATGATGTGATACAGAATTGTACACCTGAAATCTATGTACCTTTACTAACAATTGTCATCCCAATAAACTTTAATTAAAGAAAAAAAAGAATACAAGAGATATGATATGTTGGTGGAATGTAGAGAAAAAGTAACATTTGTAAGTGGTGAAATGTAAATTCATTCAGCCACTGTGGAAAACAGTATGGATATTTCTCAAAAAATAAAAAGTAGAACTACCATATGATCCAGTGATTCCATTTCTAAGCATATATTCAAAAGAAATGAAAACAGGAAATCAAAGAGATATGTACACTTCCATGTTTATCACAGCATCCTTCACAATAGCACATACACACACACACACACACGTCTGCCAATTAAGTTCACAAACTTGTTACAACAATGTTGCTAACCTTTTTTGACATCAGAGGGATTATTCATTTTTCATTTGTACCAAATGGACAAACAGCTGACCTAATTTACTATTTGGAGGTGCTGAAAAGGTTGCGTGAAAAAGTTAGACGTCCTGAGCTTTTCGCCAACGATTCATGGCTGTTGCATCATGACAATGCACCAGCTTGCCGGGCACTGTCTTTGAGGAAATTTTTAGCCAGGAACACCCTCCCTATTCACCTTATTTGGCTCCCAATGACTTCTTTCTTTACCCTAAAATAAAAGGAAATATTGAAAGGAAGACTATTTGATGACATTCAGGACATCAAGGGTAATACGACAACTGCTCTAATGGCCATTCCAAGAAAAGAGTTCCAAAATTGCTTTGAAAGGTGGACTAGGCACTGGTGTCCATGCAGAGCTTCCCAACGGGAGTACTTCTAAGGTGACCATAGTGGTATTCAGCAATGAGGCATATAACACTTTTTCTAGGATGAGTTCTTGAACTTAACTGTGCAATTGCATGTGCACGTGTGTGTGTGTGTGTGTATGTGTGTGTGTGTGTGTGTGTGTGTGTGTGTGTGTAATGGAATATTATTCAGCCATGAGAAAGAAGAAAATCCTGCCATTTGTCACAACATGAATTGTTCTTGATGGCATTATGCTAAGTAAAATATTTCAGACAGAGAAAGACAAATACTGTATAATGTTACTTAAATGTGGAATCTGAAAAAAGCCAAGCTTGTAAAAACAGAGCATAGACTGGTGATTACAAGGAGCTGAGGAGTGGGAAAGTTGGGTATATATTGTTTAAGGGTATAAACGTGCAACTGGTAGGTAAATAAGTCTTGGAAAGCTAATGCACAGCATAGTGATTATAGACAACAAACAGAATCATACATTGCAAAGGTGCTGAGAGACTAAACATTCATTGTTCCCACCATAAAAAAGAAATATGTAATGTGATAGAGCTGTTAGGTTACACTATGGTGGTAATTCTTATTGCAATATATAAATGTATCAAATTGATACATTGTACATTTTCAGCTTACGTAATGTTATATGTCAAAATAACTCAATAATTAAAAAAAACCAGATAACTCACATTCCAATACAATTGCAAAAATAAAGAAAAAATACACATGTGATTTGTATATATATGTAGTATTTGGATGTTACCAGTAGATGAAGGCTAAAAGTGTGGGGATATGGAGTCTTTCATAGTGTTCTAAGGGAAACTGATACCCATCCTGTCATTAAGGTGTTTAGTAGATTAAAATTTGAATTTCCTAATGAGAGAAGTAAATTGGCAGACTTCACAGTAAGAGTTTTCTAAGGAAAGGATTAAAAATATATATAAAAATAATTGCAAAGTGAAATGGAAAAAATAAATATAGGTATAATGTTTAATGGAGAAAACAGGTTGGACTGTGGAAAATTTAACCCAGTTTTTGAATCTTGTCCTTAAATTGTGGTTACTTTTCAAGTATAATTTTTTGACATCTAATAAGAGATTTGTTTTTAGGTAATTAATGATGGAATAAACTGCTACTTTAATTTCGTATATTATTTACTTTTTCATCAAACTTTAGAAATGCAAATATCTTAGTATTTTTGCTGACTTGCTGTCATTGATCAGGCATTTCTTAATGTATAATGGGTATGTATCTATATGTTTTTATTATGTATACACATTCAGAATATACATAATACAACACATTTTAATGAAAAATGAGACTATTTTACACATTTTGTAGAGTCAAATAATAAAAGTGTCATCAACCGAATTCCAAATGGATTTGATTACAATATATAACTCTGTCAGAATGAGATGTGTAAATTAGATCACTTAAACCTCAAGGGCCCTTAAGCAATTTACTCTAAGAGTTTCACACTGTGTCAACTGAAATTTAGTGAAAATTAGTTAAAACACTAGAAGCAAGTTTTCCATCAATTCAAACTGAAATTACCAACACTAATATATTTTGAAGCTTAGTTGAAACTGAAGAAAATGCTCGTCTACTAAGAAAACTCTATTGATTATACAAAAGGGAAATGACCCAGACATTTCTTTACATTTGTATATTCTGAGTAAATATATCTTAAGTTGCTTATAAAGCATAATTTATTTGTAAGTGTCTTATTCTGTTTGGGCTGCTATAACAAAATGCCATAGACTGGTGGCTTAAAAACAACAGAAATTCATTTCTCACAGTTCTAGTAGCTAGGAAGTCCAAAACCAAGGTGTTGGCAGATTTGATGTCCAGTGAGAACTTGCTTCCCTGGTTCACAGGTGTCTATCTTCTCTCTCTATCCTCACATGATGGAAGGGGCAAGGCAGTTCTTTGGGGTCTCTATTTTTTTTCCTTAATCTTTCAAAGTTTTATTTTTTATGTTTATACCTTTATTTTGCAATTACAGTTGACATACAATATAATATTCGTTTCAGATGTACAACATAGTGATTAGACATTTATATAACTTACTAAGTGATCACCCCAATAACTCTAGTACCCATCTGACTCCATATGTAGTTATTACAGGCTTATTGACTATATTCCCTATGTTGTACTTTACATCCCATGACTATTTTTATAACTGCCAATTTGTACATCTTAATCCATTCATCTTGGGGTGTCTTTTATAATGGCACTAAATCTCATTTAAGACGACTCTGCTCTCAGGACCTAATCACCTCCAAAAGGCCCCACCTCCTAATGTCATCACACTGGTGAGGAAGATTTCAATATACGAATTTTTGGAGGACACAAACATTCAATCTATAGCAGAAAGAGAACATGATCTTATTTTGGAATATAAACAAGTGATCTGTCTTTTTCTCTTAACACTGGTGGTTAAGTAAAGATTGGCAAATGAGAAAGATAAATGCAGGATTTATTAAAGGCAATTTCTGTCAATAGCTATATGTTGACCAAGGATAAAACAGGCATGTTCAGAAGTACCTTCCAAATTTATAAAGAACTGAAATCCCCTCTATTGTAGAAACCATCCTATGTGGCAACAAGTAATTAACCCAGAAGCAATTGTAAATGATTAGCTGAAACAAAACCAAACAAAACAATAGCTACCAATTAAAAAACAGAAATATTGGGGCGAACGGATGGCTCAGTTGGTTACAGCACGAGCTCTTAACAAGGTTGCCAGCTCGCTTCCCGCATGGGATGGTGGGCTGTGCCCACTGCAACTAAAGATTGAAAACGGTGACTGGACATGGAGCTGAGCTGCACGCTCCACAACTAGATTGAAGGACAACTCCCTGGAGAAACACACTGTCCCCCAATATTCACCAACAAAAACAAAAACAAAAACAAAACAAAAAAAAAACCCCAGAAGTATCATCAAAGTGACAAGTGTAGATTTCAGGTTGAAAACGTTTAAATTATGGCTTCTAACTGCACCATTAATACATTGTCCTGTCACATCTACCAAATAGCCACTACTATTGCTTTTCTCTATCTGAACATAACTAAACAAAAATAGTGTGGCTGTGTTAAGGAAATTTGAATTCTCTACTCGAGAGCATCTAATACACCAGGCCTGCTAAACAAATATTTATTTTGACAAACTTCCAGAATATATACTGAATTTTGGTACAAAGTAGCCATACTTTGAGAAATATGTTAATTTTCTATTGCTGTGTAGTAAATTTCCCAAAATTTAGCATATTAAAACCATACCCACTTATTAGTTCATAGTTCTCTAGGTCATACTCATAAGTCTGGTAGAGTCTGACTGTCTTCTGTGCTCAATGTATTACACATTTCAAATCAAGGTGTCTCAGCCAGGCTGGGTTTTTATATGGAGGCTCTGGAGAGAAATCCACTTCTAGGTTCATTTTGATTGTGTGCAGAATTCAATTCCTGTGGTTATAGAATGGATCTTCCTTTCTCTTGCTGGCTGTCTGTCGGGGACCTCACTAAGCACACAGCTTCTTACATAGCCCCCTCCATCTTCAAACTAGAAATGATGTGTTGAATCTCATTAATACTTTAAATCTTCTCGGCTTCTTTTCCTCTGCCACCTGTCTTGGAAAGCTCTCTTCTTTTATGGGATCATGGGATTGTATTGGGCCCACCCAGATTATCCAGTATAATTTTCTTATTTTAAGGGGCTCTGTGTCATATAACATAACATTGTATTCACAGGAGTGATATCTTACCATATTCACAGGTTTTTATGGATTAAGGTAGGACATCCTTGGGATGTCATTTTGGAAATTCTGCTTAACATATGAAAGCACATAGAAATTTCACAGAGACTTTTTCCAAAAGAACTCTATAAACTAGGAAAACATAGACCGATATTTCAAGGAAGAATGCACCTGCAAAAATATGGAAAGAAACATAGTATCCCTCTGAAGTCTAACTTCAAACGATGTGGCATGGAGATCCACTGCTGGGACACCACATTGTAATAGGATTCAATTTCCTGAGCCAAAGCCAACATGCTACTTTAAATTAATACCCACCACAGTAGGGAGGTTTGGGCATTTGCTAAAAGAGATATTCTTCAGTCAGTAAGGAAAAGTGGCAGAACCACAAACAGAAATTGAATCATGTTCTAAATTAACCCTGTAAACTAAGACAAAGTTCATGGCACACAGTGTGGAAAGAAAAGTTTGATCAGAATAAGCACCATTCTTTTCAAACAAGGGTAAGAACACAAACACACACACATGCAAACACACAGAAGAACATCAAACACATGTATATTAATTATATTAATTGATTAATTTAATTATTATATTAATTATATACTAGCTGAGCTCACCACTGTGAAAAGAGGGGAGTGGACTAATTTATCCCTAAGGTCCTGAACATTCCTTTCAACTTTCATAATATGTGATCATGGAAAAAAAGAAACATTTTAATGGAAACAATATTTAAATACAATTTCATTTTTTCTGTCTTCTGTTAGCCAAGAAAAAATATATATAACAAACTGAGTATACAAACAAGATTGCAGAGGCAATTTTTAAACCTTCTAAGAAAATAAAATATTTTAAATATTTTACATCACTTATATCCATATAAACTATGGTGTGCAAAACAGAGTAACATGATTCGTACATGCTTACCCCGTAGTAGGTTGGTTATTGTTTATTTTATTTTTTATATCATTCTCTCACTTTACCTAGGTCTTTATACAAATATTACCTCCCTATAGAGGCCTTCCATTATCTTCATATGCACAATTTTAATTTTTTTATATGCTCACCTTATTTATCTGCTGTATAGCACATATCACTACCAGACACATTATATACAGAGGGTGCCAAAAAAGTATACACATTAAGAAAGGAAAACTGTATTAAAATTGTAATACTCAATATATACCGATAACAAAAGAGGAATACAAGTCACATTTGACTTCTGCAATTACAAGAGGTGCTCAAAGTGGTTACCATCAGTGTCCAGACATTTCTGATTATGGCGAACTACTGCTTGAGCAACGTTGACCAAACTGTCCACTTGTATACAATGTTTTGGCACCCTCGGTATGTGTCTGACTCCTCCACTAAAATGAAAGCTCCATGAGGCTGGGGAATTTGTATATTTTGACCCCAATATATTTTCTGCATGGGAACAGTGTCTGGCATATGGTAGGGACTTATTAATACCCTTAATTTCTTGTTGAATTAATAATACAAATAAAATAAATCTTATAAATAGTTAACATTTTATACACCCACATAATCATATATAAGTATCTGGATTTACAGAAATTCAGACTAATCTATCATTCCTTCTAATCAGTTCAAATTTGTGGAAATTTAAATTTGCGATAGAAGATTATCAGGTGCTAAATTATGTCAGCATATAAAACTTTCAATAAGCCTCAAAAATACGTACCAGTTTAGAATGTTATCTCTAAGCCCTCTTTCTATTGACAAGGTCTACATATTGAAGTAAACATTTTTGTCAAAATAATGTAACCAGTAGCCTAATTACTTATTATTTAATTATGTTATACTTTAAATGTTTTTGAAACTACAGATGAAATAACTTTCTTTAAAATATTAGAGCACATCAATCTCCTCAAAAAATGACAGCAAGATATTCTACGTAAAATATAATTATTAAAAAAAAAATCTGTGCCTTCTATAGCATTGTCTAAAAATCAAACCAGGAAAAGGTAACTTACAAAACAATAGTCATCTATTAAAGCTTGATTTTGACGGAAAGGTTGGTTTTACTATCTTAAATGTCTTTCAAAAGATAGGCAAATAATCAGAATTGCTGCTGAAATTGCTGTGTTCTACTCTTCTTTTTGGCAACATGGTAGGATACTACACTTGATTTCTCCAAATACCTGAGCTATGACACTAATGACTGTGTCAGTTGTCCGTTAATGTTATGTGTATATTAATGCATCTCTTTTTCAGTCATCAGAACTCCAAGAGAGAAAACAAGATAGGTGGAGTATAAGAAGAGGACACCTTGTTAAAAAGGCAAGTTTCACAAGCAACTTTAACACATTTCCTATAACAATATAATTCACTGTAATTATCAATGATGCCTTAACATTGCTAGGTTATGTTCTTGATACTTAGACTTTTCTCTTTGCTGTGAAAATCTAATCTTGATTTATAACATAAAGAGAGAAATGTACAAATTAGTCATTTACAGTGAAATATAAATTATGAAACCACCATGTCTAATTGACTACAGCATTTCTGCACAATCTGACAAAGCTTCCTGTTTTTCTCACTTTTTGGTCAGGCTGTCATTTAGGATTAAGGGTGAACATGCAATACTGTAACAGCAAACAGAAGTCTAAACTCATCTTGACAGCCAGTATTATTCCACTGAGACACCAGGGACAGAAAAGACATTTACATTTTTAGGCTCTGAATGTAAACCAAATTCATCAGTTTAATACAAACAACAGATATATGCATATTAAGAAGTAAAGATTAATTTTGTTGCTACCACAGTATAGTACACTCTAAATCATGACAGCTAAACTGCATATTTGCAGCCTACAAGAATTTTCCAGTTGAATGTAAAATCCATTGAAATAGCTCTTGTGTCACGGATAGCCATAACTGTGATATCATTCAAGATTAATCAGCAGTAGAATAAAACATTGAAACTTATGATTTTGAGGGGTAATTTTAAGTGATTCTCAAGGTGTTCAATTATAAAAATCTTCAGTTTTTAGTTTATGTAACTCTTAAAAACATAATTAATGTATTTTTGAAATATTCATGTGTTAATAACATGGATACTATAATTTCATTCTGCTTCCTAACATGAGATTTCAATTAAATCTTCTGTATTGTATTTGTGAGTGAGCCTAAGGCTTTTGAAACATCTCCACATTTCAATATTCTTTAGTGCATCATAGAGTAATATTTACAGTAAATAGTAAAATGTTTGCAGACTCTTAAGAAATTGCAGAAAAGACATTTTTAAATAAAGATAATTTCATGGAGAAATATATTTAAAAATCTATTTAGCATGGGAGAAGGGAACTTAGATGTTCTGTCTATAAATCTAATAGAAAATATGGTTTTAAATAGCTATTTTTATGCTGGTTCTTAGATGCCTTCAAAAATTTGCTTATCTTGCAACTCATTGCTCCCACAATTGCAGATATGTCTGAAGATACAGTAGCTGTTTAACAATATTCTGTCATCTCTGATTGCTCTTCTATGTGTTCTACTTTTCATTTAAAAATTAAGAAAACTTCAAAGGATAAAAAGTGTCTGAGTTATTAATAGGAGTTTATGAACAAGAGCAAATAAAGTAAACAAGTTTTATTAAATCTTATTTTAGGTGACAAATAGATGCACAGATTTGTTTAATACCCTCTGGAATATCAATCAATAAAATGACATATATCTCTGATATGATTCTGTCACAGAACATTTTTATGGTTATACTTAGGAACAAAATGAGTAGTCACAGTAGTTGTTTTACTATGCATTAAACTAGCTGTCATGTATGAAAACTGGGAATTTATCTCCCAGAACTAATGTCATCCTCTCAGCAGAAGCCTGAACACAGAAAAAAAAAAACTGGCAAATTTTAGAAACCTTTTTTTAGGAATGGAATAGATTTTGTTCAGGTCTGAATGAATGAGATCTTTTAAAATTAGTTTAATATGATGCCTTTAATCTTAAATTGGGAAAAATGTTACATCTCAATAGTGGAGGCCAGAAACAAGATGCCTTGAGCTATGCTGACATTGTCAAATAATTAAAGAAACAAATATGATATTTATTCATAACTTGTATAAAACACAATTAGTTAAAGAGTGCAAATCCAGTCAAATAACATTGCTGCCCTTATGACACTAAATAGATGGTTTTACAAGCTTTCCTTTACAATAAGTGTAATTTTGGGCACTCTGGAGTGTCAGTGTGCCTAAATTAATAAAATACTAATGACTTAAAATGGAGAGGGTTTATGAGATAAACATAAATTAATTCAAAGCTTGAGTAGAAATTCTACAAGTATAATCATATCTTTATATCCAATTCTCAGCTTATAAAGATCAAGATTCATGTAAGTGTGACTCAGTTTACAAATATTTATTCATTACCAATTTCTACTACTTATTGCACAAAACTACTTAACATATTTAACATTGGCACTTTGCGACACTCACTAAAGTTTCAATGGTTTTAAGCTTAAAGAAAAAAAATTGCTCAATAAAACTTCATATACCTTAAGATTCAAAGTTCTGATTTTTAACACATAACTTATATTCACCTTATTAGTGCTTTCATTGTTGTTTCTATTTGAGTACAAATTATTTTTATTTAAGTTATTCAGCTTTATACAAAAAATAATGTGGATAAGCAATCCACATAAATATCAGTTATTTTTTGGCCTACAAATGGCATGATAACTTCCTACGTATTTATAAATATATCTTCATCAGAATGTTTGTCAAAATATTCTCTCCCAAATTTTATAAAATTTCCAATTCATGCATATAGAGCCATCACTATTTTTTATTTTTTATTATTTTTTAATTACAGTTTATGTATAATATTATATTAGTTTCAAGTGTACAACATAGTGGTTAGACATTTATATGTTATGAGGTGATCACCCTGATAATTCTAGTACCCATCTGACAGCATACATAGTTATTACATTATTATTAACTATATTCCTTATGCTGTACTTTACAACATGATGACTATTTTGTAACTACCAATTTGTACTTATTCCCTTCTCCCAACCCCGCATCCCATCTAGGAACCATCAAAATGTTCTCTGTATCTATGAGTTTGTTTCTGTTTTGTTTGTTCGTTTAGTTATTCTTGAGATTCCACATCTAAGTAAAATCACATAGCATTCGTCTTTCTGTGTCTGACTTATTCCACTCAGCATACTGTCTTCTTGGCCCATCCATGCTTTTGCAGCTGGCAAGATTTCGTTCTTTTAATGGCTGAGTAATATTCCATTGTCTATGTATACCACCTCTTCCTTTTTTCTCCCTTAGGGAACCTTACAGTTTTGGGGCTTTTTTTCCACTGATGTCTTTTTTTTAAAAAATATTTTTATTAAAAATATAGCTAACATACAATATTTTATTAGTTTCAGGGGTATGTCATCCCCATGACTATTTTGTAACTACCAAGTTGTACTTTTTGATCCCTTCACCTTTTTCACCCTGCCTCCCAACTCCTTCGCATCTATCACTCCAACAAATCTAGTACCCATCTGACACCATAGTTATTGCAATATTATTCCGTATATTTCTTATGTTATACCCTGCATCCTCATAAACACGTTGCAATAACCAATTTGTATTGCTTAAACCCTTCCCCATTTCTCATCAGCACTCCCAAGTCCCTCCCATCTGGCAACGATTAAAATGTTTCTGACTCTATGAGCTTGTATCTGTTTTATTTGTTAATTTTGTTCATTAGATTCCACATATAAATGAAATGTAACTACCAGTTTGTACTTCTTAATCCATTCATTTTTTTCACCCTGTCCCCCAAATCTCCTCCATCTATCACTCAGATAAATCTAGGACCCATCTGACACCATACATAATTATTACAATATTATTGACTATATTCCTTATGCTATACCCTACATCACCATTACTACTTTGTAACAACCAATTTGTACTTCTTAATCCCTTCCTATTTTTCACCCAGCACCTCAAGTCCCCTCCCATCTGGCAACCATCAAAATATTCTCTTTATCCATGTGTGTGTTTCTGTTTTGTTTGTTTATTTTCTTTACATTCCACATATAAGTGAAATCACATTGCATCTGTCTTTCCCTGTATGATATATTCCACCCAGCATAATACTCTTCAGGTCCATTGATGCCACTGTAAATAGCAAGAAGCCATCCCCTTCTATGACTGAGCAATATCTCATTGTACATAAGTACCACCTCCTCTTTATCCATTCATGCATGGACAGACACGCAGGCTGCCTCCACATCTTGGCCAATGTAAATAATGCTGCAATGAACATATGCATGCGGACGTCCCCTCGAAGTAGCATTTTGGGTTTTTTCGGGTAAACACCCTGAAGTAGGATTACTGGGTACTTTTTGTCTCTTAATATAGCCTTTGTTTTAAAGTCTATTTTGGCTGGAATAAGCATTGCTACCCCAGGTTTCTGTGGGTTTTTTTCCCCCCCATTTCGATTTTCATGAAGTAACTTTTTTCATCCCTTTACGTTCAGCCTGTATGTGTCTTTCAATCTGAATTGAGTTTCTTGTAGGCAACATATGTAAGAGTTTTCTTTTCGTATCCATTCAGACACCCTACATTTTTTATTGGATCATTTAATCCATTTACATCAAAAGTAATTGTGGTAAGTCATATAGTTATTGCTATTTTATTATTCATAATTTGATTTTTTTTTTCCATCTTAAAGAAGTCCCTTTAACATTCCTTGTAATACTGGTTTAGTGTAGATGAACTCCTTTAGCTTTTTCTTGTCTGGGAAGCTGTTTATCTGTCCTTCAATTTTAAATGATAGCCTTGCTGGGTAGAGCAGTCTTGGTTGCAGACCCTTTCTTTTCATTACTTTGAATATTTCCTGCCAATCCCTTCTGGCCTACAAAGTTTCTGTTGAGAAATCACCTGAGAATGTTATGGGAGCACCCTTATAAGTTACTAGTCGCCTTTCTTAGCTGCTTTGAGGACTCTCTTTGTCTTTAATCTTTGGTATTTTAATTATGATGTATCTTGATGTGGGCCTGTTTGGTTTCACCCTGTTTAGGACTGTCTGCACTTTCTGGACTTGTATGTCTATTGCATTCACCAGGTTATGAAAGTTTTCAGTCATCATTTCTTCAAATAGGTTCTCAACCCCTTGCATTGTCTTTTTTCCTTCTGGTACCCCTGTGATGTTTATGTTGTTACAATTGTCCCAGAGGTATTTTAAACTATCCTCATTTTATTTTTATTCTTTTTTTTTTCTTTTTGCTGTTTTTATTGGGTGTTTTCTGCTACCTTGTCTCCCATATCACTGATCTGATCCTCTGCTTTATCTAGTCTGCTGGTGATTCCTTCTAGTGCATTCTTCATTTCAATTATTGTAGTCTTTATTTCTGACTGGTTCTTTTTTATGGTTTCTATGTCTTTTTTTATGCTTGATATCTCCTTGTTGAAGTTCTCACTAGGTTCCTTGAGAATCCTTATAACCAATGTTTTGAACTCTGTCTCTAATATGTTACTTGCCTCCATTTCATTTTGTCTTTTTCTGGAGCTTTCTCCTGTTCTTGCATTTTGGATGTATTTCTTTGTTTCCTCATTTTGGCTGCCTCTCTGTGTTTGTTTCTATGTATTAGGTACATTTGCTATGTCTCACAGCCTTGCTGGGTGGTTTTATGCAGTAGGTGGCCTGTGGGACCCAGTGGCACAGTGTCCCTGGCCCCCTGCTCTGGGTGCTCCAGGAGGTCCCTTTTGTGGGTAGTGTGTGCTCTCCTGTTATACTTGAGTCTTGATTGCTTTTTGGCATGTCAGTGGTTGTGATTGACCCTCAGGCTGACTGGCTATGGAATTTGGCCACATCCACAGCTTACAGGCTGTTATGTGACAGGCTTTCACATGGTGCAGGATTTGCCTCCCTGGACTCTTGTGCCTGTTGAGACTGCCTTTAGGGTCTACTACTTATGGGGCTAATTGGGTGGTGCTCTGCTGTAGTCTGAAGCCAACCTCCAAGTATGTTGGTAGCCCCAGGCCAGTCACAGGAAGGCTGAAACTGGCCTGCATGAGAGACACCAGAAACAACACACCCAAAGACAAGCTTCAGACCACACCAGAGCATTACCTGTTTACCCCACAAGCAACACACCCAAAGGTTAGTCTCAACAGTCACACGAGCCCATGGGGGCAAATTCTCTATGATAGATCAGTGCCCACACAGCAGCTCATATACTGTGTGGATGGAGCCAATTCTCACAGCCAGTCAGCCTGGAATTCAATCCCACCCATTGATGCACCAAAAGTGATCAAGGCTCAACTTCAACAGGAAAACAAACTTAACACACTTAAGGAACACTTCTGGAACACATGCACAGCAGATCAGGGTGATTGCACCATGGGACCACAGAGGATGCTTACTACATGAGTCCACACAGCAAACAATGAGAAACATCGTGGATCTACCTAATACACAGAAGCAAACACAGAGAGGCAGCCAGAATGTGGAAACAAAGAAACATGTCCCAAATAAAAGAACAGGAGGAACGTTCAGAAATAGAGCTAAATGAAATGTAGGCAACAAACCTACCAAGACAGAGTTTAACACACTAGTTATAAGAATGCTTAAAAAACTTAGTGAACATTTCAACAAAGAGATAGTAAGCATAAATAAGAACATAGAAAGCATAAAAAGGGACCTGTCAGAAATAAAGAATAAAATAACTGAAATGAAAAATACACTAGAAGGAATCAACAGTACATTAGAAACAAAGGATCAAATCAGAGATTTAGAAGACAATTAAAAATTAATTAAATTTAGAAAAATTATTACAGTAAAAGACACATTGCCATTAATCCTCCTCAAAATACTCACCCACACTTTGAACACACTCCCCCATCATTCTTGCCACTTTCTGAAGCAGTTCTGGAAGTCCTTTCCTATGAGTGTCTTTAGTTGCACCATTGTGGCTGCCTCAATGTCCTGAATCATTTTGACTTTGGGGAAGAGCCAGAAGTTGCATGGTGCCAGATCCAGTGAATAACTTGCATGAGGACACATCATAATATTTTTATTTGACAGAAATTTCTGAATACCAGAAGCGATGTGTGACACAGAGTACTGTCATTATGGAGGATTAAGCAAAGACACTCAGGAAAGAGGACTTCCAGAACTGCTTCAGAAAGTGGTAAGAACAATGGGATAAGTGTGTTCGAAGTGTCAGGAAGTGTTTCGAGGGGGATTAATGGCCATGTATCTTGTACTGTAATAAACCTTTTAAATTTAAATATTCACCATACTTTGTGACCAGATCTCACAGTCACAGGATATAAAGTACAGCATAGGGTATATAGTCAATAATATTGTAATAACTATGTACAATGTCAGAAGGATAGTAGACTAGGTTGATGGTTATAACTTTGTGAGGGGTGTAAATGTCTAGTTGTTATGTTGTTTTGTACACTTGAAACTAATAATAAATATATATATATATATATATATATATATATATATATATATATATATATAAAGGTAGAATTTTTTTTCCAATTTGATTTAAAAAAAACAACCCACATAAACACAGATTCAAGGGACTCAACAAACACCAAGCATAAGGAAACAAATAAATCCATACCAAGGTATATAATAGTTAAACTGTTTAAAGCCAGATAAACAGTAAATTTAAAAAAAAAAGAGTAAAAAACAAATACACTGGGGTGGCTGGTTGGCTCAGTTGGTTAGAGTGCAGTGCTCATAATACCAAGGTCACTGGTTTGATTCCCACATGGGCCAGTGAGCTGCGCCCCCTACAACTAGATGGGAAACAATGACTTTACTTGGAACTGATGAGTCCTGGAAAAACATACTGTTCCCCAATAAAAATTAAAAAAATAAAAGAAAAGAAAAGAATAAACCAAATGCAAGAAAGAAAATAAAAAATTACACAATATATATAAAGGAACAAAATTTGATTTGGTTAATGACTGCTTTCTAACAAGTATCAGAGGATAATAGACAGTAGAATACCTAACTTCTATAAAAGAGTGAAAAAATATTCAAGAATGAATATGAAATTACATGTTAAGATAAAATAAACATAGAGAGTCTGTTATTAACAAGCCTGCACAATAACAAATTGTAAATGAAGGTCCTCTAGCTTAGGAAAAGTATACCAGATAGACACTCGGATCTTTAGCAATCAAGAGCACTGCAAAGTTAAATATTTTAGTAAATATAAAAGACAATTTAGAGGCATTTTTCCTATTTTTTCTAAATGCATATGCCTATTAAATGCAATAATTCTAACACCTGTGGTTTTTGCATAAAAATATGTAAAATATAAAACAACTATACAATAATGAATGATGAGGGGAAAATATACGGACCTATATGCTTACAAGTTTTGTATATTTTATATGAAGTATAACAATATTAAAAGTAACTAGACTGAAATATTATGGATATATATTATAATCCCTAAAGCAACCACTGATACATTAATGCAGATAAATATAACTAAAAAGCCAATAAAATTAAAATAGAATTTTATAAAATTTTATAACATTCAAATAATCCAATGGAGGCCTTAAAGAAGGAATACAGGAACAAAGAAACACGGGACAATTAGAAAAATAATTAAAAGGTGTACAATAATCCAAATATATCAATAATGGACTAAAAGCATCGATCAAATGGCCAAGGTATTTACAATAAATACATTTGCAAGGCCCAACTATATATCTTCTATGGGACAAGAAATTTAATATAGATACAATAATATTGAAAATAAAAATTTGAAAATCACAAGCCATGCAAAAAATTAGCATAAGTATCCTGAAATGTCTGTGTTAAAATCAGAAAAATAGATTTCAAAGAAAAAAAATTGCATGAGATAAACAGTATATTTTATAACGATAAACATGTCACTTCATTAGGAAGACAATTATAAATGTGTTTTAAATTAATAATAGAGCATCAAAATACATGAAACAGAAACTGACAGCAATATAGGGAAAAAGAGAATTCTGTGACCATAGTTTTCACAACTGTAGCACCCTTCTCTCAGCAGCTGGTAGAACAACTAGACAAAATCTCAGCAAAGACAAAGGTCTGAAAAACATTAATGACTTACTTGGCTTAACTGATATTTACAAAACATTACAGTCACTAAAGGAAGAACATACATTCCTTTTTAGCAAACATACTGTGTTTATCAAAATACATCATATAGTGGCCATAAAAAACCTCAATAAATTAAAAAAATAATACAAATCAGTCATTGTATTTATCCTATTAATGAAAACAAAAATACAACATACCAAAAAATTTGGGATGCAGCTAAAAGATTGCTTAGAGAAAAATCCTTAAGATTAAATTTATGTATAAGCAAAAAAATTTAAAAAGACAGATGTACAAACAATGATCAATATTTACACCTCAAGAAATTATAGAACTAAAGCAAATTAAACCCAAGTAAATAATAAAGATATGAGCAGAAATTAATGAAGCAGAAAAGAAACAATTTTAAAGATCAATGAAATAAAACCATTTTTAAATAAAAATCAGTAACATAGGTAAGCCTGGCTAGATTAAGAAAAAATATAAGAGGCATAAGTCCCCAATATCAGGAATTGAAGAGGAGAAATCACCAACTAAAGATCCTGCACACATTAAAAATATAACATGGAGATTTTTATGAACAAATTTAATTTAGAAGTTAAAAGTTGGGATATATGTTAACATGAAGATACAAAATGCACCAGTGACATGTTACTGAATATGCAATAATAAACAGATAGTTTTTCAAAGAGGCCTTTGTGAAAGGAAATTTTTATGTGCAGTAAAAGTGCCCTCAAATATGAGGATGTAGAAAAAATGGAATTTGAAGAAAACAAGTGAAATAACCTCTTTGAATTACTCAAGGAAAAGTCATCAGAGACTGTAATGAGAAGTATAAGAACCTACCTATTTTGAACCCACTGCTAGACAACTTAAAAATAAATAAATAAATAAAAATAGCTTATTCTGTAGAACTCAAACCCAAGGTAAACCTTCTCCATCGTAGTCAAATTTCTCAACCTCTTTATTAAACAGAGAGTAATTCCTGTTTTCTGTGAATTCGTTAAACTTGGTCTAAGATGATCTTGCCTCCTACAAAACACTTATATTTCTAAGTAATACATATTACATTTGTTGCATACCAGAACCATGCATTTGGTTCTTCGTTAGTTCCACAGAAAACACCAAAACTATATTCTGGCCAGAACCTATGCATACAGTATGAACTGTGCCCTTGGTCTTTGTGGACTTAGAAGTTCATACACTAATGAACTCTATTGCATAAGAGAAATTCTGGCCTGTTACTTCTCAAGATGATAAGAAACTTGCACAAGTGTCCCTTACTCTTGTCCCAGTAAAGGTGGGAATACTTTCCTACTGCAACCAATGTTTGTAATGACCTAAAGCTTATAGCAACTGGGATCTGCTATAATTGGCCTTGCCATCTCTTGAATATAAAGAACTTAGCTAATATGACCCCAAAGCTTCCCCATTTGGTCACTTACATGAACACTTGAATTTATTGGCAAGATTTTTATTTTTATTTACTAACTCTCCACCAATAACCATGAGGGGGCTTCATGCTCATGATACTCCCAATTATTTAAAAGTATAGAAATAGAGATATGATAAAATCAGGTATAGCATCTCTGGATAATTTTTTTAAGTTTGAGAGTCAAAAAATAGTGGTTGTACCAATTTACATTCCTACCAGCAGTATTTGAAGTTTCCTTTTGCTCCACAACCTCTCCAACACTTGTTATTACTTGTCTTGTTGATAATTGCCATTCTAACAGGGGTGAGATGGTACCTCATTGTGGTTTTGATTTGCATTTCCCTTATAGCTAGTGAAGTTGAGCATCTTTTCATATATCTGTCGGCCATCTGTATGTCTTCTTGGGAAAAATGTCTGTTCAGATCCTCTGCCCAGTTTTTTTAATTGGATTGTTTGTTTTTATGTTGTTCAGGTATATGAGTTAATTATAAAATTGCACACCTGAACTGTACATAATTTTATTCATCAATGTTACCCCAATAAATCTAATTAAAAATAGTAACCAAATAAAATGACCCTTGCAGCACACTTGATCCTGTCCAATATGCCCACAGAGACATTTGGTCCATGACAAAAGTCCTTGAAATTTGGTCCTATCCAAAATGTGTATAAGCATATTTGGTTGGTACCAGATGATCCTTGATATTTGGTCCTGCTTAAGTACTCACACTTAGAAAATGTCCCTGGATTCAAATAGCCCATCAGGTTTATTTATACTTTTTGTTTACAGGATTAATACATTAAAAATGGTCATGTTTTATTGATCCAATGATGTACTTGGGGCTGTAGTGCTAATAATAATTCTTCTCGCTTGGCAGTCTAGCTGGTAATGGCACACAGGATTAGGTAGATGGGCTGGCATGTACCAAATGTCTCCATGGATGGTTTGGACAGTACCAAGCATAAAGGAGCAAATTTCAAGAAATTTTTTGTGGGGACCAAATGTCTCCATAGACAATTTGGAAAGCAACAAGTGTCTGCTAATCAAGGAAACAGTAAGGACTGAATCTGCTTCTACCAAAAGTAAACAATCATTCTGGAGTGGCAATATGCAACTGGATTTTGTAACTCAGAGCATTTGTTGAATCAAGTCAGACCACCAACAAAGCTGGATTGTCTTTCAAGTGAATTGGTCAGTATTTTTCTGGATGTTAAGGACAATATTTATTTGTTTAAGACAAAATAATATAAATTGGATTTGGTATAAAATTCAAAGCTGGCAAGTGTTCATCTTTATTTCTTTACTGTTCTCAAATTTGCCTACTTCTCATGACATACTGTGGAAAAACACAATTTTTCAAGCTAATGTGTGTAACCCTTTTAAAAAGAATAGCTCTTTGAATTCTGTTTTATATTTAGTATGTCCTAGTTTGATTACATTCAGACTTGGAGCAGATGAAGGCAATCACATGTTTTGATTCTTAAACATTTTGTACTTATTAAGCTTAAGAATGTGTGGAGTGAGCATAATAAGGGATAACATAACTTATCTTCTGGTATCTTCTTGGATATGGCCTACATGTGGAGAAAAACAACAAACAGAATAAGCAGTGGAGCTGATAATGTCTCTAAGAAGCTAAAAAAGATTTGTTGAAGATGAGCTGCAATGCAGAAAATCTGCTAGCAGAAAATTAAAAGTTGATTGTAGATACAAACCGGGTTGTTAGTGTACCTTGAAAAGAGAACTCTGAAAAGGTAAACATTGCATTAAGTAGTTGATGAAAAAAAAAAAGAAGAAAATTAAAATAAACCTCAAGGACTTATAAATACTTTTGTAGACACAGTTGAATACAGTGGGAGAACTGTCTGTAAAACCTCTGGCTTGATCAAATTTTAACAGGTACTCTGGCTGCCTTTGAATGTTCACAGCACTGTATTAGTATTGCAATTGAGTAAAATAGGATTGTTGAAGATTATCTTTACTATATACACGTATGATAAAAATCTTCTTTGCTATATGTACTCTAAATATGAAGAAAAGTAAGAGTGTAAAGTAAAATACCTATTTCTACCAGTAAACCATAAATAATAGGACATCAAGATGAAATAAATCTGAGACTGTAGATCAAGGAAAAGAAAAGAAAATCCATGATAATTTCAGAAATTATTAGACCTTAATCTAAATCATTCTAAATAGTTGTCACATTCATCAGATTTTTCAATATAAGTTTTTCAAATAAGTGTTTTTTAACATGCATGGCCTGTCTTCCTGCAAGAACTAATTGACAAATTCAAGAAAATTGAATTACTAATTATCGTCTGATTTTTAAATGCCAAAATAGTTTCACTAATAATATTTTGAACTTAAGCATTTAGAAAGTGTGCTATCTAATATTTATGATCATCAGGAAAGAGTGAATCAAAGCTTTCAAGTAAATTTGATTTATTTTTAACATATAGTCTTAATAGATTGTAAATTCTTGTTTTAAGTGTCTTTCAGAAGAAATATGCACTCAAATACAATATTGATTTCCTTAAATAGCACTTGAATACTTGCTTGACTTTATTATTTGCTTTAAAACTGTGTAATGTGAACGTGTATTCAACAAGTAACAATTTAAATATTTTGCTAGATACAAAGGGACATAGAAATGTAAGATATCATCCCTGCAATAAAAAATAGTTTTTTGAGGTAAATAGATAAATAACCCCTAAATCACTACTCATTGTTGTACAAATAAGGACTGTGAATATAAATGAGCTGTGCGATACACAAAAGGTACATTTAATTAAGACAGGAGGAATGAGGAGAGCTATCAGGAACTCACAATTGAACTGAATTTTGGAGGACAAGTAGGTGTCACCTAAGAAAGGCTGGAACTATTTCTGGTCAAAGAGAATGACATGAACAAAGACCAGCAGTTCAAAGTGGTATTGTGCTGTCAGGAAACTTAAAGTAAGTCATAACTCATTATTGTTGGAGTGCTAAATGCTTATGAAGAGGACAACAAAAGGATTGCAGACATTAGACTGTGAAGGGTCTGGTGGATCGTGCTAAGTAGCTTGAATTTTATTACCTCCTATATTCTGAGGAGACATTGAAAGCGAAGCAGCGAAATGACAATGCCAGTTTTGCACTTTATAAAAGTTATTCTGGTAACTAATACAAGGTGAGGTGCTGTGGGGTGAGGAGGAATGAAATAGATTGGGTGGCTTGGGAAAAACTGAAGAGAAAAATATCAGTTCACACAGTCTACTGCAGTATCCAAGTGAGACAAAATCACAGCCCAAATATGAGAACAAAAGTAGAAATGGAAAGAAGGGAATACGTTTAAGAGGTAGTTGGAAGTTAAAATTGAAGGTATTTCACTGTAGTATCACAAGTGTACTTGGTTGTGGAATTGGCCTTCCAAAGTACAGGCATATCTCATTGCATTGTGTATCACAGATGTTGTGGGGGTTTTTACAAATTGAAGGACAGACCCTCCACCAGCATAAAGATTATGATTCACTTTGTTGTGGTGGTCTGCAAGTTAATCAGCAATATCTCCAAGGTATGCCTGTACTCTGTAGTCCAGGTAAAAGAGAAGAATAGGCAAATGGTTGAATTGATCTAGGGATAGAGTTTTGTAAGGTAGTGAGTATAAATGAGGAGATAGCAAGTGATATGAAGGTGCTAGTGAGAAAATAATTTAGTTTAAAGGAAATCTTAAATTTGCATAGTGTATCCACAAACCTATGTAAGGATATTTGTGCTTTTTACCACTTTTTGTAAAGGGAAATTTTTGGGGGGTGATTGGATTAGTTTACATCTTGATCATGATGGTGGTTACAAAAAACTGCATTTATTAAAACTCATAGATATTTACATCAAAAAGTGAATTTTATTTTCTGTTAACTTTTAAAAATGCACAGTAATTCAATAAGAGAGCTATTGAGCAGTTGATACAGATACAAAATAAAACTTGAAGTCCAACTTATAATTTACACACTTACAAGTATTCAATAATAAAATAAAATTTTCTATCATTCAAATGATTGGCATTTCAGTTTTTGTTCACTTGCATATCATGGAAAATAAATGCAACTCTTTTGTGTATGTGGCCTTGTCCAATTAGCTCCAATTGATCGAGATCTTTAGTTTATTCACATCATTTTCTGATGCTATGCCTTAGAGCAGGGGTATCCAAACTTTTTTCAACATTTTTTACCAAGGGCCATATGCGGTAAAATACACAAACATCTAGGCCACTCACTCGAGGTGAAGTACATATTGCCTCACCTGGTTTATTTTAGTAAACTAAATATATTTTTGGAATTTGCTGCAGACCAATTAAAAATGGATTGCGGGCCGCAGTTGGCCCGCGGGCCTCAGTTTGGACACCCCTGCCTTAGAGCATGAATCTGCAAATCCTCCATCAGCATGTAGAGTTGAAGACTCTTCCCCTAGAAATATAGGGTTTTGAGATAGCAATCCTGAATTTGTAATAGTTATATAATGGTAATTGCAATGTAAATATAAAAGTTTTCATGAGATTTAAGAAATACACAGTCCCCAAAACGAAATGCAAAGTAGTATCTAAAGTTATATAAAATTTAATGTATCTAGTCTAATTTTCTAACTAGTTATATTATACAATTGGAGATGGATCTGTATAGCATCCATTATTCCATTAGTGATCTGGCTGTACATTTAACTCTTTGGTGTGGGTGGTTGTGCAGGGTTAGTGTCCCAGGCCTTTCACTACTCTACTGAACAGGATCTGAAACACTGAGGGTGCAATATTGTATATTGCCTCTAGCCTGCAAGAGAATTTCAGTGTCCCATGTCAAATATTTTTAACCAACTTTTGATTGAATTTGGAAAGTAAACATTGGTAAGATAGAACGTGACTAACCACCAATTCAGAAACACTTCCTTAAAGTTATGCAAGCTGGAATGACATTTTGTAATTTAATTTTTAACCACTGTTGAACAAATGATGCTGTATATTGATTAAATTAAATGTTCAAACCAAATAAATTCTATTTATTGATATGTATGTTTATATCTCTATATATTTTGAAATATATTATTTCTCTTTCACATACTTCAGCGAGTACACAACCCCCTCTTCTTCAGGGTCTGTCATTTCCAAGTCAACATCACTGGAGAAATAGGAAGAAAGAAAAGAGATTCAGCATTTTCTATGTTTTGAGTTTGCAGTACCATATAGCTAATAGGGTCTATCCTGAGCCACAATCTCCAACTCAACCTTTGTCAAAGGAGTAGAGGGACGAACGCAAATTAATTAAAAAGCATATCAGAAGAGTGAAGAGAGCGGAGTGGAGACGCGGCCCGCACTTCGGCTGTGGAGACACAGCCGCATCTGCGGTGGTGGAAACCCGGCCAACATCCACAGCTGCAGAGATGCAGGGGATCCCAGGACGGAACAGAGAACACAAAAGCCAGGAGGTGGGCTCTTTCCCTGCATCCCACAGCTGATCTCTCCTGCCGAGGGGGCAGCATATCTAGCATTTGAGCCAATAACCTCAGCTGATACCTCCAGTTAAGCCCTAGGCTGGACAAAGGACACAAACTCCATACCTGGTCCCCTCACCCTGCTCTTCCAATCCTACTCCCTCCCTTCCAGAGATTTAAACTGGCCCCTGAACTGAGGAGTGGTGTCAGATTACAGAGGAGCCTTGGTGCTCGGGCTCTGGGAAGACTGGTGGGCGGCTCTGGCCCAGGGAGGAGGCTGGGAGGAGTGTGGTTTTTGCTGGGCTAGGAGAGAAGGGACTCATCCACCCCCAGCCACCACCTTTTCTGGCCTGCGGGAAGAGTGTGACACAGTTGGGCTGGGAAAGTGAAGACCCCTCCATCCCCAGCCCCCACCCTTTCTGGCCTGCCTAGGGCAGGGCAACTACATCGGCAGAGGCACTCCCAGGGATCAGCAGTAAGTGGCAGACGAAGCTCTGGGCTTTCAGCAGCTCAGAAATCTCCCGTCCTACACACACACACACACACACACACACACACACACACAAACACACACACACACACACACACACACACACACACGGAAGAAGTGCCCTAAGACTCAGAACAACTGGACACAGGGCTGGTGGTGCTACTCTCAGTGTGCATATGTGCAGGCAAGGGCAGAAACTGCACTGGCTTTGTAAAAACTACGATCCAGACCCCTCAGCCCCACGCATCTAAATCTGCAGTCCCAATGTCACTCTGGGCACCAGGTGACTGGCTATGCCTGCACAATACACAGAGGACTCTTTGGTACAGCAGAGGACAACCTGGTGATTACTTGGTGGGCTTAAGCCAAGACTGGTGCTGCTGTCTGTTTTGTTTTGTTTTGTCTTTATATCTTTGATAAATTTCCCTGTGTTGAGTGGTGGTTGTCGGTTATTTTTACATGTGAATGTATTTGATTTTTCCTTTGTTGTTGTTGTGCTTGGTGATTTGCTTTGTTCTGAAATTGCCCTACCAGGGCCCAGCTTAAGAGGCACAAGATTCAACACACCCAGAGGCCAACTCCAGACCAAACCAGAGTACTACCGGGTTTGACCTACAAGTGACATACCCAGAGGGGATTCTTTACAGGCACAAGAGCCCATAGAGGCCAAACCATATTTAAGCGGTCAACCCTCATGCAGCAGAACACCCTGCAGTGGCCAGAGCCAAGTCTCACAACTAGTCAGCCTAGGAGTTAATCCCACCTAGTCACAAGTGAAAAGCAATTAAAGATCTTCTTTAACAGGACAATATACACAACACAAGAGTCACCTTTGGAGCACATGCAGAGGAGAAGAACGAAGTAGTGCAAGTCAAATATAAAGGACACATACTACATAAGATAAACCAGCAAAAAGTAAGAACCCTAGGGGATCTACCTAATACATCGAAGCAAACACAGATAGTCAGCCAGAATGTGAAAAAAAAAGAAACATGTCCCAAATAAAAGTACAGAAGAAACCTCCAGAAATGGAACCAAATGAAACACATCAGAGACAGTAACCAGCCTATCAGAGACAGAGTTCAGAACACTGATGATAAGAATGTTTAAGTAGCTTAGAGACGACATCAACAAGGATGTAGAAATCATAACGAACAACCAGTTAAAACTAAAGAACACAATTACCAAAATAAAGAACTCACTTGAAGGAATTAACAGCAGGTTAGATGAAGCAGAGGATCGAATCAGTGACTTAGAAGACAAGTTAGCAGAGATCACCCAAACAGAAAAACAGAAAGAAAAAAGAATAAAAAACAATGAAGATGGTTTAAGAGACCTATGGGATAACGTCAAGTGCAACAACATGCGCATCATAGAAATACCAGAAGGTGAAGAGAGGAAGCAAGGGATTGAGAGCACATTTGAAGTAATGTCCAAAAACTTCCCTAACCTGATGAAGGAAACCAACATACAAGCCCAGGAAGTACAGAGAATTCCAACCAGGATAAACCCAAACAGGTCCACACCAGACATACTATAGTTAAAATGGCAAAGGTTAAAGACAAAAAGAGAATCCTAAAAGCAGCAAGAGAAAGACAGAGGGTTACATACAAGGGAACTCCCATAAGACTATCAAATGACTATTCTGCAGAAACATTGAAGGCCAGGAGGGAGTGGCAGGAGATACTCTAAGTGATGAAAACAAAGGCCTACAACCTAGATTGCTTATCCAGCAAGGCTATCATTTAAAGTTGATGGAGAGATAAAGAGCTTCCCAGAAAAGAATAAGCTAAAGGAATTTATTACCACCAAGCCAGCATTGCAAGAAATACTAAAAGGACTTCTGTAAATAGAAGAAAGTTGATAACAATCTAACTACAAATTTAAAAATGGCAATAACTCTGTACCTATCAATAATCACTTTAAATGTAAACGGATTAAATGCTCCAATCAAGAGACATAGGGTGGCTGAGTGGATAAGAAAGCAAGACCCTTGTATATGCTGTATACAAGAGACTCACCTCAGATCAAAAGACACACACAGGCTGAAAGTGAAGGGTTGGAGTAAGATATTTCATGCAAATGGAAATGAGAAAAAAGCTGGAATTGCAATACTTATTTCTGACAAAATAGACTTTAAAATGAAGAAAATAATAAAAGACAAAGATGGGCACTATATAATAATAAAGGGATTGATCTGACAAGAGGACATAACCCTAGTAAACATCTATTCACCCAACATAGGAGCACCTAAATACATAAAACAGATATTGACTGACATAAAGACAGAGATCAACAGTAACACTATCATAGTAGGGGACTTCAACACACCTCTGACAACAAGGGACAGGTCTTCCAGACAGAAAATCAATATGGAAACAACAGCCTTAAATGATACATTGGACCACTTGGATTTAATCGATATTTTCAGAGCATTTCTCCCCAGTGCTGCAGAATACACGTTCTTCTCAAGCGCACATGGAATATTTTCCAAGATAGACCATATGTTAGGCCACAAAACAAGTCTTGATAAACTTAAGAAAATTGAAATCATACCAAATGTCTTCTCTGACCACAGTGCTATGAAATTAGAAATGAACTACAGGAAAAGAACTGGAAGACACATAAATTCATGGAGGCTGAATAACATGTTACTAACTAATGAATGGGTCAAGCAGGAGATCAAGGAAGAAATCAAAAGATATTTCGAGACAAACAAAAATGAAAACACGACGACCCAAAATCTATGGGATGCCGGGAAAGCAGTCCTAAGAGGGAAATTCATAGCATTGCAGGCCTAACTAAAACAACATCACTAATCAACAGTTTATCTTCACACTTAAGGGATCTGGAAAAAGAATAACAAAATAAGCCCAAAGGGAGTACAAGGAAGGAGATAATAAAGATCAGAGCGGAAATAAATGAAATAGAAACCAGAAAAACAATACAAAAGATCAATGAATCCAAGAGTTGGTTCTTAGAGAAGATACACAAAATTGACAAACCTTTAGCCAGACTTATTTAAAAAAAAAAGAGAGAGGACCCAAATTAATAAAATCAGAAATGAAAGAGGAGAAGTGACAACAGACACCGCAGAAATACAAAAAAAATTGTAAGAGATTAATATAAGCAACTATATGCCAACAAATTTGACAATCTGGAAGAAATGGACAATTTTCTAGAGGCGTACAACCTTCCAAGGCTAACTCAAGAAGAAACAGAAAACCTGAGTAGACTACCACCAGGGAAATTGAATCAGTAATCAACAATCTCCCAACAAACAAAAGCGCTGGACCAGATGGCTTTACAGGTGAATTTCACAAAACGTTCAAAAAAGATTTATCACCTATTCTCCTCAAGTCCTTCCAAAAATTCCAGAAGGAGAAGACTCCCAAACCCTTTTTACGAAGCCACTATCACCCTGATCCCAAAATCAGACAAAGACGCCACAAAAAAAGAAAACTATAGGCCAATATCACTAATGAACATAGATGCAAAAATCCTCAACAAAATATTAGTGAACAGAATTCAACAATACATTAGAAAGATCATACACCATGATCAAGTGGAATTCATCCCTGGTATGCAAGGGTGGTTCAACATCCGCAAATCAATTAATGTGATACACCACATTAATAAAATGGAAAATAAAAATCACATGATCATATCAATAGACGCAGAAAAAGCAGTTAATAAAATCCAGCAGCCATTTATGATAAAAACCCTTAAGAAAGTGGGAATAGACGGATCATATCTCAACATAATAAAGGCCATGTATGATAAAGCCACAGCTAACATCATACTCAATGGGGAAAAGCTAAAACCATTTCCCTTAAGATCAGGAAAAGGCAAGGTTGCCCACTTTCTCCACTTCTATTCAACATAGTGCTGGAAGTTCTAGCCACAGCAATCAGACAAGAAAAGAAATAAAAGGCATCCAAATCGATAAGGAGGAAGTAAAATTGTCATTATATGCAGATGATATGATACTATATCTAGAGAGCCCTAAAGACTTCACCAAGAAACTATTAGAGCTGATAGATGAATTTAGTAAAGTAGCAGGATACAAAATTAATATTCAGAAATCAGTTGCATTTGTATATACCAATAATAAAACATCACAAGGAGAAATTAAAAAAGCAATACCATTTACAATTTTTCCAAAGACTATAAAATACCTGGGAAAAAATTTAACCAAAGAAGTAAAAGATCTGTACTCAGATAATTATAAGACACTGAAGAAAGAAATGAAAGAAGATACAAATAGATGGAAACACATACCATGTTCATGGATAGGATGAATTAATATAGTTAAAATGTCCATATTGCCTAAGGCAATATACATATTCAACGCACTTCCTATCAAATTACCAATGACATTTTTCACAGAAATAGAACATATAATCCTAAAATTTATATGGGACCATAAAAGACCCCAGATAGTCCCGGCAATCTTGACAAATAAGAACAAAGTGGGAGGTATAACAATACCTGACATCAAATTATACTACAAGGCTACAGTAATCAAAACAACATGGTACTGGCATAAAAACAGACACATAGATCAATGGAACAGAATAGAGAGTCCAGAAATAAATCCATGCCTATATGGCCATTTAATCTACGACGATGGAAGCAAGAATATTCGGTGGGGTAAAGACAGTCTATTCAATAAATGGTGCTGGGAAACCTGGACAGACACATGGGAAAAAATGAAGCTGGACCACCTCCTTACACTGTATACAAAAATAAATTCAAAATGGCTTAAAGACTTAAATGTAAGATCTGAAACCATAAAATCCCTAGAAGAAAATATAGGAAGAAACTTCACAGACATTACCCAGAGTAAGATTTTTAATGATATATCCCCTCGTGCGAGGGAAGTAAGAGAAAAAATAAACCTGTGGGATTACATCAAACTAAAAACTTTTTCACAGGAAAGGAAACCATCAATAAAACAAAAAGGGATCCCATTGAATGGGAAAAGATATTTGCCAATGACACGTCTGATAAGGGGTTAATATCACAAATTTATAAAACACTCAACTCAACTCCAGAAAAACAAACAACCCAATTAAAAAATGGGCAGAGGACATGAAGAGAGATTTTTCTAAAAAGGACATACAGATGGCAAACAGACATATAAAGAAATGCTCAACCTCACTAACCATCAGAAAAATGCAAATAAAAACCCCAGTGAGATACCACCTCACCCCAGTCAAAATGGCTATCATCAATAAATCAACAAACAACAAGTGCTGGCGCGGATGTGGAGAAAAGGGAACGCTTGTGCACTGTTGGTGGGAGTGCAGATTGGTGCAGCCACTATGGAAAACAGCATGGAGGTATCTCAAAAATCTGAAAATGGAACTACCTTATGATCCAGCAATCCCACTCCTAGGTATCTATCCGGAGAAATCCAAAACTCTAATTCAAAAATCTTTATGCACTCCTATGTTTATTGCAGCACTATACACAATAGCCAAGACATGGAAACAACCGAAATGCCCATTGGTAGATGACTGGATTAAGAAACTGTGGGACATTTATACAATGGAGTATTACACAGCCATAAAGGAGAAAGAAATCTTACCATTTGCAACAACATGGATGGACCTAGAGAACATTATGTTAAGTGAAATAAGTCAGACAGAGAAAGACAAATACCATATGATCTCACTTATATATGTGGAATCTAAAGAAAAGAATAAGTGAATGAACTAATCAGAAACAGTTTTGGAGACATAGAGGAAAAACTGAGGGTTGCGAGATGGGTGCGGGGAGTGGGGATAAGGGGGAAGTTGAGGGGTCTAGAAAATAGTCGGTAACCATAAGATGGCCCCGGGATTTTGAAAATTAATTTGGGGAACGTAATCAATAATGTAAAGATTTTGTAGAGTATCCGATGGACATGTGTCCCTTTTGGGCAACCACCTCAGGGATGATGCAGATGCCTGATCTCTGCACTGTACACCTGAAGGTGAACAATAATGAATGTCAACTATAATTATATATATATATATATATATATATATATATATATATATATGTATACAGGAAGCAGAGTACAGCATTAGGAATAGAGACAGTGGAAATGTAATGGCTCTGTGAGATGTCAGAGGATAGTGGATGGAGGAGGGGTGTTCACACAGTGTGAGGGATATAAATGGTAAACATCTAAGTATTGCTTTTTCTTGTGCACCTGAAACTAATAATTTTTTTTAAAAAGTTCAAAGAAAAAAAAGCATATCAGACAATTTATTCTTCAACTCACTTTCTTAATAATTCCATTTGAGAATTTTTCATTTAATTTTTATCAGTATGGAAAAAATAAGAGATAAGAAATTTAAAAAGAACATGGTTAATGTATGAAGATTCCTATAGGCTTTCCTTTTGTTTCTTCTTATAATAAAATGAAGATATTGTAAAAGTATTGTCTTTATATATTTGAACTTATGTTAATACATATTAAATGTTATCTATTAAATGTTAAACTTTCACTAGATTTTAAAAGTAATTATTAGGTTGGTGCAAAAGTAATTGCAGTTTTTGCAATTATTCTCAACCTTCTAAACCGCAATAACTTTTGCACCAGCCTAATAAAATTTAATTTCAACATTTACATTTAATACCAATAGACACTGATCATGGTGGCAAGAAAGGTTGCTTACAGTACATATTTTTCTAGTTAAAAACCACTGAAAGAAATTTAAAAAATACTTTAAGAAAATTAAAATCTTTGATAGGTTTATGACTTAATGGGAATGTTGAGGTGAAAAGACTCCTTATGGGTGAGCCCAGCTACTAGGAAGTTGTATAACAGAAGTTGTGAAATATGTCTAATTTAAAGGCTGATGTTGCAAAGGCCTATAAGGGCAGTTACTACACTTCAGTCCCTTCCTGAAAGCCAAGGGGCCATTAACAGCTCCACAGGGCCCTACATCCCTGCGTGGTACTCGTAACACAGCTTTATTTGGGAACCAGTGTCCCTCTAGAGGCCAATGCTCTGGTAAGCACAGACGGTTACACAGAATAAAATAAAATTTAATAACGAACCAAGTCCCAGAGTCAATCAGGATGGAGAAGGACCCTGGCCCGGGAGAGGCGACTAGGCCCACTACAAGTCTGAGGCAAGATGGTCTTGCAAGGAAGAACTTCAGAGGGTGCCGGAGTATCGCGGTGTGCCCCTTGCAGAGGGTCTTAGCCAGAGCCCAGTCGGACTACTCATGGCATTGCTCTGGAATTCTGCTTTTATCCTCTTTTCTTTGGATTTGTTTACTTCTTAGGGGGTAACCAGAAGTTGTTTTCCAGGAGTTGTTTACCTCTTAGGTGATAACCAGGAGTTGTTTGCCAGGAGTTTTTTTTACCTCTTAGGTGATAATCAGAAGTTGTTTTGGTGAAGGTGTTTATAACTTAGTTTTGTTATGCTCAGTTTCACACACAAACATGTTTTTTACTTCACTCTTATCAGTCTCACACATGTGCAGCCATAGTCCTGGCCCTACTAGTAAACAACTTGTTTTACAAACCTCAATCCAACATATATAATACATTTTATGTGCTCTATACAACTGATCACAACATTCATCTCAACAGATTTCTATTGGTCACAGCCAGAAAATTTTGTGCAACCTAGAGCTGGAATATATGATTCATTTTCCCTGGATGTGTTCTAGCTAAGAAAATCTTAAAACTCAAAGTATTGTCAAAAATACCTTAAAGAATAAAAGAGCACTAAATATTAATGTGCTCCTTAGTCTCACAACGACTGGGAAAATAGCAATAATCTGTTTAAACAAAGCAAATCCAAAAGGTTGTTAATAAGAAGGAATAGTAATGCATTCTCAAAATGGATTCCAAAAGACTAGAGCTGCAGCAGAATACCATATCTAGGGTCTCATTTAAAAACCTGAAGTTATAAGCCTGGATAAGTATGTGTTTTCAAGGATTATATTCACTAATTTTCGCTTTTGGCCTTAAATCAAGGTAACAGAATGCTCCAAGTAATTAAACCAAAACATCATTGACACACATTACATTCTGAGAAAATGATATTGCCAACTTTGAAACTCAGGTTAGAAGAGGATTTCTGGTATCCTTCACTGCAGCTGCAAAGACGCCAATATAGTCATTGTCACGCAAGCGGCTTAAATGAGGTACTAAACTAATTTAAAATGACTACTTTGAGAGCCAAATGGTTCCGCAATATCCATAAATAAATGTTACTATTTGTTGTAAAATATTTAATAAAGTAAGATTTTCCAATTCTGGTAGAAATAGATTTGAAGACTAGAACTAATGTATAAAATAATCCAGAAAGAGTTGAATTAGGGGACAGGGCAGGAGTGATGACCAGCTATGCTGACCAACATCTTTAATGACAATAAGTAGTACCTTCCCAGGGCAACATGAAGTAAAAAACAGGCCCTAATCTCCAAGTCCATTTCTACCAGAATTGTAAAAGCTTAATTTAACAAACTATAAAAAGTTCACTGTATCAGCTCCCAAAGATTTTATTACCAAAACACCTTCAATAATATGTCTTAAAATTATGAATTTGCCCCAATAAACTTTAGTTTAAAAAATTAAAATAAATTATGAATTTGATATTTGAATCATCCTAGTATATTAATGTAAGCCTGAATGTGGGGGTAGCTCATAAAACCTGATATTCCAATTTATTTTTATTTTACAAACATACATAGAAATAACATCTACTGTTATTCTATTGGGAAAAATAAGTAACATCTAAAATTCTTGAAAGGATGGCTTGAGGAGTAAAAATATCAAGGTCATTTCTTGACTCTCCCAAATACTTTGAAAGTAAATCAGCCACTTGCCCATAAGTTTTAAGGTATCTTCTTTTAGGTTGGTTAAATAGTATCAACTGTTTAAAATGTAGGATATATCTATATCTATATCTATATCTATATCTATAGATATATAATTTAGCATCTGTCACTTTAAGGTAACTAATCCTTATTTAAAAAGTCATTGTCAAAAAAAAAAAAAAAAAAAAAAGAAGTCATTGTCTTAGTCAATTCAGGTTACCATAACAAAATATCATGTACTGGATGGCTTGAACAACAGGCTTTTACTTCACATAGTTCTGGAGGCTGGGAGGTCCAAAATCAAACTGCAGGCTGATTCTTTTACCAGTGAGAGCCTCTTCCTACTGTGTTTCCCTGAAAATAAGACTGGGTCTTATATTAATTTTTAGTCCAAAATATGCATTAGGGCTTATGTTCAGGGGACGTCATCCTGAAAAATCATGCTAGGGCTTATTTTCTGGTTAAGTCTTATTTTCGGAGAAACACGGTAGCTTGCAGAAGACAACCTTCTCATCATCTCTTCACATGGCCTTTCATCAGTGCATGAATTTGGGTTGGGAGAGGAGAGGAGAAGAAAAGAGGAGGGTGAGGGAGGGGGGGGAGAGAGAGAGAGAAAGAGACCTCTCTCTTTTTATAAGGCCACTTCTTATAAGGTCCTCCCCTGATGATGTAGTCTAACCCCAATTCCCTAATTACCTCCCAAAGGTTTCATCTTCGAATTCGATCATATTTGGTGTTAGGGTTTCAACATATGGATTTTGAGGGGACACAAACATTCAGTCCATAACAGTAATTTTAAAGATTGTCTACAAAATTTCTTCATCTCACCCATCTCTCTGAAATATAACTACTTGTAAAAATTAAATGACAAATACATTTATACTAAATCAGTGATTTTTTTTACACCAATGAACTGATGTATATTAGATTCTAAATAAAATATAACACTTTTTTCTTTATTTTTAATTTTTTGGTGTTGCATCACTTTAAATATATAACTCTTGTTTTACAAATCTCTGTGTCACTTTACATACATAAATTTTCAATTCATTCTAAGATTTCTGATAAAGTTTCATAAATAATTGGTAAAATTATGCCTCCATACTACATACAGATCTAGACACATTAGTGAAGACTTACGTGGTATGATACCAAAATAATAGAATAACTTTGTAGGAAACATCCCCTATCAAAGGAAAAATGTCTGGGGTTGTACAAAGCCCATATCTTTATGTATTCAGAAGTGGTATACCAATTTCTTTGTAGCTGCAATGTTAGATGGGCCTGTATTTAAATCTCAAATCTTCCACTTACAAACTGTGTGAGATCAGACAACTTATGTAACTTTTTAAAAAAAATTTAATCCATTCATCATCCACCTTCCCTTCTGACAACCATCAGCTTGTTCTCTATATCTATGGGTCTATTTCTCTTTTGTTCATTTGTTTTTTGTTTTTTTTTGTTTTCTTGTTTTTGTTTTTAGATTCCACTTATAAGTGAAGTCATATGGTATTTGTCTTTCTCTGTCTGACTTATTTCACTTAGCATAATACCCACTAGGTCTATCAATATTGTCACAAATGACAAGATTTAATTCCTTTTTATTGATGACTAATATTCCATTATATATCACTATATATATGTCATATCTTCTTTATTCATTTGTCTATTGATAAACACTGAGGTTGCTTCCACATCTTGGCTATTGAAAGTAATGCTGCAATGAACACAGGGGTACATCTATCTTTTCAAGTTAGTGTTTTTGTTTTCCTTGTATATATAGAATTCGAATTGCTGGGTAGCATGGCAGTTTTATGATTTCAGGTCCTACATTTAAGTCTTTAATACACCTTGAGTTTGTTTTTTGTATATGGTGTAAGGAAGTAATCTGATTTCATTTTTATTTTTTTCATATTTTGCAGGTATATCTTAGTTCTTCCAATACCACTTATTGAAGAGACTGTCTTTACCCTGTCATATATCTCTGCCTCCTTTGTCATAGATTAATTAACCATATAAGCAAGGACTTACTTCTGGGTTCTATGAGGTCAGACAATTAAGTTTGCGAACTCATCCTAGAAAAAGTGTTACCTACCTCTTGCTGAATTGGTGACTATGGTCACCTTCGAAGTACTCCCCTTGGGAAGCTATGCATCGATGCCAGTGCCTAGTCCATCCTTCAATGCAATTTTGGAACTCTTTTCCTGGAATGGCCATCAGAGTTGTCATTATATTACCCTTGATGACCTGAATGTCATCAAAATATCTTCCTTTCAATATTTCCTTTATCTTTGGTAGAGAAAGAGGTAATTGGGGGCCAGATCAGGTGAGTAGGGAGGGTGTTGCAATACAGTTATTTGTTTACTGGCTAAAAAGTCCCTCACAGACAGTGCCCTGTGAGCCGGTGCATTGTTGAGATGCAAGAGCCATGAATTGTTGGCGAAAAGTTCATGTCGTCTAACTTCTTCATGCAGCCTTTTCAGCACTTCCATAGAAAACTTGGTTAACTGTTTGCCCAGTTGGTACAAACTCAGAATGAATAATCCCTCTGATATCAAAAAAAGGTTAGCTACGTTGTTGCAACAAGTTCACGAACTTAATTGTCGTACTTCATATATTCCATTTTGTTGATTTTCATATATGTTTTTACGCCAGTACAATGCTGTTTTAAATCTGGGAGTGTGATACTTCCCATTTTGTTCTTTCTCAAGGTATCTTTGGCTATTCAATTTCTTTTGTGGTTCCATATGAATATTTGGATTAGTTTTTCTAGTTCTGAGAAATATGCCATGGTTATTTTAATAGAGATTATATCAAATATGTATATTGCTTTAGGTAGGAAGGGCAACATTAATCCTTCCAATCCATGAGCATGGTATATCCTTTCATTTACTTGAATTGTGTTCAGTTTCTTTCTTTAATGTCTCATAGTTTCAGAGTACTGGTTTTTCACCTCTTTGGTTAAATTTATTCCTAGGTATTTTATGTTTTTGATGCACTTGTAAATGGGATTGTTTTCTTCACTTTATCATTAACTTTTGTCATTTTAATTACAATATGTACTGGTGTGGGTCTCTTTGGGTTCTTCTCATTTGCAACTTTCTGTGCTTCCTGGAACTGGATGTCTACTTCCTTTGTCAGGTTAGGAAATTGTTCAGCCTCTGTTTCTTTAAATAAAGTTTGTTCCGTTTTCTCATTTGTCTCCTTCTGGGATCCTTATAATGTGAATGCTTGTGTGCTTTATGCTATCCTAAGGGTTCCTTAAACTACCCTTTTTTTTTCATTATTTTTTCTTTTGCTGTTCCGATTGATTTCCACTAATCTGTCTTCCAGGTTGCTGATCCATTCTTCTGTATTAACTAATCTGATATTTATTCATTTTAATGTATTTTTCATTTCAGATGTTGTATTCTTCAGCACTGCTTGGCTCTTTACTAGATTTTCTAATTCTTGAAGTTCTCCCTAACTTCCTCTATTCCACTCTCAAGATTGTTAAGCATCCTTATGATGATTTCTTTGAATTATTTATCAGGCAAATTACATAGCTCAGTTTCCCTATGTTTTTCCCCCCTAGGGATTTTCTTTGTTCCTTCTTTTGAAAGATATTCTTCTGTCTTTTTATTTTGTTTGACGTTCTATGCTTATTTATATGAATTAGACAAAATATATGTATCTCCCATTCTTGAAAAAGTGGCCTAGTGTAGAAGCAACCTCTCTATAGGCTGTGTGTGATGGGTGGTTTTTGCAGGTTGGTTGATCAAGTGACCATGGCATATGGGGTGCTGGTTTACCAAGCTGGAGCAGCTCCCTATGAGAGGCTAGGTGTGTGTTCTAGTACCCTGTTGATCCTGCTTGCTCCTTTTGTTTGGAAATAAAATGGGCTTGGGCAATGTATCCACGAATGTGCTGCAGTGAACTTGCAGGTAGGCCAGAACTGCAGTATAGAGCTCCTGCCTGCTTTATAGAGGTAGAGGGGTATGTATATAATGGCTCTCTTTGGAACCTCTGGCCCTGGAGTATTCCCATAGTTCCTGGAGAGCTTCCATGGCTCCACGACCTTCTCTATATGGTCCCTCACTCATTTGTTATATAGAAAGTGTCATATAGAAGTTACCTCTGTGTGGGCTATGTGTGCCAGATAGTTTTGGTAGGCTGGTTGGAACTGGGCAGGCACTTATGGCACCTGGGGCAGTGGCCTAACAGGCTGAAATAGCTCTGGATAGGGAGGCTAGGTGCATGTGGTAAGGTAACACACTGTTGATTCTTCTTGCTCCCTTTGTTTGGAGCCAAAAGTCTCCAGGTAGTGCGGATGGGAATGTGATGCTGAGATCTCACAGGCAGGCCAAAGCTCCCAAATAGAGCTCCAGCCCACCCTATCAAAGTGGAGGAGCATGTAAACAATGGAACTCACTGGTACCTCCAATCTCTGAGAGTTTCTGCAGCTCCTGAAGAGCTCCCATGGTTTCCCAGTCTTCTGTATTTGTTCTTTTTCTCATTTGTTGTTCAGAAGTTGTTCATTCAGCCCTCAGTTGTCTCTCAGGAGTAATTCGTCTCTGTTTATGTGCATATTTCATTTTGCTCATGAGAGGAGGTGAGTTCTGTGGCCTCCAGTGCCTCCACCATCTTGGACCCACAACTTATTTAACTTTTTAAACTTGGTTCTTTCATTTGTAAAATTTAAATGATAGCAATATTACCTATTTTTGTGTGTGTGTGCTAAGTTATAGTGCATATACTGCACTTAACATTTTTGTATAGAAATAGTAAAATTACCTCTCTATATGTATTATATAAAAATATATGTTATCATATTAATTTCTATAGAGATTAATTTATATAAATAAAGAGGGTGCCAAAAAATGTATACGCATTTTAAGAAAGGAAAAAAATCTGTATTAAAATTGTAATGCTCAATATATACTGATAACAAAAGATGAATACAAGTCATGTTTGATTTCTGCAATTATAAGAGGTGCTCAAAGTTGTTACCATCAATGTAATTTTAATACAGTTTTTTTCCTTCTTTAAAATGTGTGTACATTTTTTGGGCACCCTCTGTATATATTAATGGGGTACAATTATTGCTATGCACTTTTAAGTGGGTTATGAAAATAGACATTTGTACCTTTTACAGGAAGAACACTTGAATAATTATCAAACATGTCTGTGTGTTTGCCTATTTGCATGTGTGTGTCATTCTTTGTATAAATCTCTTTGGGAACTTTACTTCAAATAATAAAGCTAACTCCTGGCTTCACTCTAAATTATTTGAGTGATCACTGAAGGGATTGTGTCACTAATCATGATAATTCACTTTTACTAGAGCATAGAACAAAGACCTATATCTGAAAATATTGAGTCTAGCACTTTTGTCATATTGTATTGATCACCTAATCATCTAAGTAAATACTGGAAAATCACATTAAATAATTCATAAGGAATGTGAATATACAAAAGGATATATCAGTTCCTTTTAAAATGTATAGAATAGCTTCAATGACATTCAAAAGGAAAGAATCGCTTTGCTAAAATTAAAACAAAAAGATAGACTGCTTTCATTCTGTTTCAATTTAAGTAAAATAAGTGAATCAACTTGAATAAAAACTAATAAACTATTCTCCAAACATACTTCAGGTGGCATTTTCCCTTTTTACATATAACAGATTTGCTCATTGAGATATTGATTATAGTTAGTGACCTAGAGAACCTTTGAATCTAATGTGCTAAAACAGAGATGGCCTTCTGTTACTGATCAAAAATTAATTATGATATATAGAGAAATAAATGTCCTTTTGGAGTTCAAGGTGAGAAAAGATATAGGAAGCAATAGTATAATTTTGTGGGGGAATACAATGAGATGAACTATGCATTTGGGTAATATGGAACCACAAAACCATGAGTAGTTTAATATCATGTATTGAGAAGTTTGTTGAAAAATTATTCTAGTTCATTTTTAGATTACATTTGTAACCCAATTGTCTTAAAAACTTTTGGTATTCTGAAGGCACAGTTATTTTTTGTATGGCTTTTAACTAAACATGTAAAGCGCTGAATTCACCATATTTTTCAGTTCACAACACATTACTGCATAGAATCTACGCAAGAACCTTCTATATTTTTGTGTGTATTGATTTATTCATTCATTTACTGGTACCAACATTCTCTACTTCCCTTACCTTCCCCTCATATGGCTTCTTATGTGTTTGATATGGAACTTTTTGTTTGTATGCATTCTTATGAAATATGTATTTTTGTTTTATACTGTTCAACTCTCTTTGTTCTAAATCTCACTTTAAAATCACTACAGCCCAGTAGGATCATTATGGTGTTTTACAAAATAAAATAAGTGAAATAAAATAAAAAATATTTAATTTCAAAAATGCATTCAATGTCTTTCTGCATATATGTACATCTTCCATACCAACATCTTAGTCTCAATCCCCACAAAGTCCTTCAATCCCTCCCTTTTTCCATTAGTTCTTACTTTATTCAGTCTTTCACTGCCTTTGTACTGCCCCAAGTTCCTAACCCCTCAGTGGCTATGACTAATGAGTGGTGCACGGTAGAACAGTGAGTTTTGAAATTTCTCATTCTCTCTGTATTCTATACCATGACATCTAAATAGAAAAATATATGTAGTTGGTAATTCAAATGTGAAGTCAACCACACAAAAAAATTTCACTTAAGATACATCTGCATGACTATTCTTTTTATGTATATTGAAATTATTTCAGCTTTTCTCTTGATTAAACATGACTTTGGGGTTTTTCTGGAGACTTATCTACCATGTACAAAATTGTTTCTATGACAAAATCACTTTTAAACTTCAAACAAAAGAAGTTTGGAACACAATTTTGTGATAAGGTGAGGTCTGTAGTTATTCAATACAATTCATGCCATTGCAAACTATTTTCTAAGCCCACTGGTGAACTTCATTCTATTATAAATATTTCATCTGATGTGTCAGTAAGACAAGAGACATATCTTGCCTAGGGATTTGACTATAACAAAAAACAGACGAAACTAACTTCCTAAATTACATTCTCTTGAATGATGGGTATGTTGGCATATGCATCAGTATTCAATAAAATTCTGAGTACTCATATGCGTAGGGGCCCAGTGTTTGATGGACAATTTTCATACAACCACCAGGAACAAAATTTTAAACAGCAGTGTTAACTTTTTCTGTCATTTTTGTGGTTTGGGAATCAGTCATTCGCACTGTTCCTGGGGGAGCACCCATTTCAAACCATATTTCTGACACTGATTAATTAAGTCTCACAGCACTTTGAGACTTATTCTCTAAATTACATGCAAGAAACTTAAAGAAAAGCATGAAAATGTAAGTAATTTTTTAAACTATAATGAGAGACAGGATTTTTACAATCACCCAATCAAACCTAACTAAATCCTACTTCAAATGTTAGACTGGCATCATTGTGCCAACTGTCTGAAATTATCATAGTGCCAAATACATATAATACAAGACATCGGAAGCTGGGAGATAGTGACACACATTTTGCCAGATTCTTTTTGGCACCAAGAATGAAAAAGCGGGAAATTGTAGTCCTTTCTTTGCTATTATTCTAAGGTGATTACCCCCTTCCTGTTTGTCATTTTGTGTCTGTGATTAAGGAGCTTTGAATTCAGAAACAAAGTAAGTTAAGTCATTTGGGTGACACATGAAGAGTAGGCAGGTTGAGTATTCATTAGGCCCCTGGTGAATGTCCTGGCCCAGTTTTAATGGCAGTTGAAGCACGACCATATGCTAGCCACTTTTAAAACTAACAAATGTGGATGTTCTGCTTCCAGGCAGACATATCCTTCAGTGTTGCAAAAGCACCACATAATGAGTATTAGCAGAAGGACTTTAGAATGCTGGATCTTCATTTTCAAAATGTGCAAGAGGTGTTTCTAGATGAGAAGTACAAAATAAATTTCTTAGTTGCATGAACATCAGAATCCATGGATGATTTCAAGCTAGTAAATGTATTATGTTTGCTCTAAACAAAGTACTAAACAAAAAAATTGTTGAATAAATATGCTTTTTTGAATATGAATACATAACTCAATAATTTTATGTATTACTTTATTTTTTTACATTTTATTTATTTTGGCATCCTATATTATTTTATATAAATTTCAGGTGTACAACATAGTAGTTAGACATTTATATAATTTGAGAAGTGATCCTCCTGAATAATTTAGTACATACCCGGCATTATACATAGTGATTATCATATTATTGACTGTATTCCCTATGCTTTATTTACATCCCTATAACTACTTTGTAATGACCAATTTGTACTTCTTAATCCCTTTACCTTTTTCACTCTGTCCCTCAACCATCCTCTCATTACTCACCCCAATAAATCTAGTACCCATATGATACCATATGTAGCTACTACAATATTATTGACAATATTCCTTATGCTAGACCCTATATCCCCATGACTATTGTGTAACAACCAATTTGTACTTCTTAACCCCTTCTGCTTTTTAACTCACCCCCAATACCCCTCCATTCTGGCAACCATCAAAATGTTCTCTGCATCTATAAGTTTGTTTCTGTTTTGTTTGTTAATTTTGTTCTTTAGATTACACATATAAGAAAAATCACACTGCATCTGTCTTTCTCTGTCTGACATACTCCACTCAGCACAATACCTTCCAGGTCCATCTATGCTAATGCATATGGCAAGAACCCATGCCCTCCCAGGGCCGAGCAATATTCCATTGTATATATGTACCACCTTCTCTTTCTCCATGCATCCATCCATGGACACCAAGGCTGCCTCCACATCTTGGCCATTGTAAACAATGCTGCAATAAACATATGGATGCACTCATCCCCTCAAATGAACATTTTGGGTTTCTTTGGATAAATACCCAGAAGTGGGATTACTGGGTCGTTCTTTGTCTCTTGTTATAGCCTTTGTTTTAAAGTCTATTTTGTTTAGTGTCAGTATTACTACCTCAGCTCTTTTGTTCTTGTTCTTTCCATTTTCATGAAGTATCTTTCCCCCATCTCTTTAATATCAGTCTGTGTGTGCCTTTTGATATGAAGTGAGCTTTTTGTAGGCAGCATGTGTAAGGGTCTTGTTTTCTTATCTATTCAGCAATACTATCTTTTGATTGGAACATTTAATCAATTTACATTGAAGTAATTGTTGATAGAAATGTAGTTATTGCCATTTTATTATTCATAGTTTTTATCTTTTTCTAAATTTCATCTTAAAGAAGTCCCTCTAAGATGCTTTGCAATACTGATTTGGTGGTGATAAACTTCATTAGCTTTTTCTTGTCTAGGAAGCTTTTTATCTGTCCTTCGATTCTAAATGATAGTTTTGCTGGATAGAGTAATCTTGGTTCTAGGTCCTCGCTTTTCATCACTTTGAATATTTTGGACCAACCCTTTCTGGCCCGCAAAGTTTCTGTTGAGAAATCAGCTGACAGTCTTATGAGAACTCCGCTGTATGGAACTAACTGCTTTTCTCTTGCTTCTTTTAAGATTCTCTTTTTGTCTTTAACCTTTGGCATTTTAATTATGATGTGTCTTGGTGTAGGCATTTTGTTTGAGACACTGTGCTTCCTGAGCTTATATGTCTATTTCCTTCACCAGGTTAGGAAATTTTCTGTCATTATTTCTTCAAATACGTTTTCAATTCCTTGCTCTCTCTCTTCTCCTTCTGGTATCCCTATAATGTGAATGTTGATACAGTTGATGTTGTCCCAAAGGCCCCTTAAATATTCCTCAATTTTTTTGGATTCTTTTTTTCTTTTTGCTGTTCTACCTGGATGTTTTCTGCTACCTTACCTTCTAATTCATTGATTTGATCCTCTGATTCATCTAATCTACTGTTGATCCTTCTAATATATTCTTTATTTAAGTTATTTGTACTCTTTATGTCTGACTGGTTCTTTCTTATTTTTTCTATCTCCATTTTTATGTTTCCTATCTTTTTGTTGAAGTTCTCCCTGAGATCACTGAGCATCCTTATAACCAGTGTTTGGAAATCTGTGTCTGGCAGATTGCTTGCCTTCATTTTGTTTAGTTCTTTTTCTGGAGTTTTGTTCTCTTCTTTTATTTGGGACATGTTTCTTTGTCTCCCTTTTTGGCTGCCTTCCTGCATTTGTTTCTAGGTATTAAGTAGAGCTTCTATGTCTCCTGGTCTTAGTAGAATAGTCTTATGTAGTAGGTATCCTATGGTGCCCAGTGATGAAATCTCCCTGGTCACCAGCTGTGGGTGCTCCAGGTGTGTCCCTGTGTTGTGTGTGCCCCCCTGTTGTAGTTGAGGCTTCATTGCTGTTTGCATGTGAATGGGAGGGTTTCACCCTCAGGTTGATTGGTTGTTAGGACTGGTGTGACTACAGTGGAGGAGCTCTGGTGCAAGGTCTGACCCTACAGAGCACGGGTTGCTTTAGTAGGGCTCTGGTGCCTGCCCAGTCTGTTATTTGGGTGTGTCATTCCTGAATGTGTGCATATGATGCTCCGGCTTTGTCTGACACTGACCACCAGGCATGCCAACCCTGGGGCCTCCTGGGAGGGGTCCTACTGCAGGCCAAGTTTAGCTGCAGCCTATGCTCTTCCTTAGGCCACTTAGTATGAGCCACAAAGCAATCTGCAGATTGCCGCTACCTGCACTGGGCTTGGAGGTGCCTCCAGAGGTCAAGCCTTGAACTGAGGCTAGCTGTCTCTAGTGCCAGGCTTCATGTTGCTCAGCCAGCAGTACAGGACATGCCAAAGCCAGATGCTGTTTGTTTGGATTCTGTGAATCTTGAGAGATTTTAGGAAACTCTACTACATGAGCTAAGACAGGTAGTTTGTATGGAAAAGCCACTGGAAGTGTCTTGGGTGTGCCTGAAATTTGGGTGGGGCAGGGTCTCAGGGAATCAGTAGAGCAGGACAGTCAAAAGGTGATAGCCACTTTGATTGAGACTCAGATATGGCATCTGCCTGCATCTGCATGCTGGGAACGGGGTAGACTCAACAAAGAAACAATGGCTTCCACCAGCTCTTTCCTCTGGGTGAAAGCTACCTCTCCAGCCTTCACCTTGAAGTCAGACAATTCAGTTCTTCCCCATATGTCCCTGGCACCTTTCAAATTGCTGCCCCAGTGCTGGAGTTCAGAGCAAATGTGTCCATCAGTAAGTTAATCCATGAGTAGAACCTTTAAGAGAAGCACCTAGGAATGCAGCCACTTTCTGGCTCACTCAGCCACAATCTCTGCTGGTTTTCACGGCCAGAAGTTATGGGGACTTCTCTTCCTGGCACTGGAACCCTGGGCTGGGAGGCCTGGTGTGGGACTGGGACCCCTTAGTCATCTGGGGGGATCTCTGCAGCTGAGATGTCCCTCCTGATTTTTAATGGTCACACACGAGGGTGGGACCAGCCCGTTCTGTGTCTCTGCCCCTCCTACCGGTCTCAAGGTGGCCTCTTCTATATGTCCATAGTTGTAGGTTTTCAGTTCAGCTAGACTTCAGGCAATTCTCAATGATGGCTCTTCTGTACTATAGTTGTAATTGACGTGGTCTTGAGAGGAGGTGAGCACAGCATTTACCTATTCCCCCATCTTGACCAGAAATTACTGGTTTTATGTATTATTTTAGATCACCATGTTTATCATGTTGTTTTTTGTGTGTTTTTTTTCCAAGAAATAAATGACACAATGAAAAGGGATGATTGGAAAGAATGTCATGAAATGAAAAGTATGAGCAAGATTAAGTGAAAAGAGTGAGGTGTAATGAAGTACCCTTAGCTATCAAAAACAGAAAGTTTTTACCATACTTAAGACTGAATGGTCAAAGACAAATTGTTGTTATAGGAACTCTAGGATAGGTGAAACTATAGCTGTAGGAGAGTTCTACTGAACAGGATCTGTGGTCTGGGGTAGAACAATTCAGCTACTGCCAACCCATGGCTGGAAAGGAGTTAGTAGGCAAAGGAATAATTTATCACTTTCATCTTTTTTTAGTTGCCTGACTGTGCTTCCCACTGGCAACCAAAAGCCAGAAGGAAAGTTAGCCAGGTCACTGGAGTCCATAGAGGGAGGAAAAGGGTGAAGAATACATATGGAAGAAATAACAGAAAATATTTAGCACAGTCTATCCCTTTTCTCCACTTAGTTTCCACTCTTATCCTTTGACTGGATGGGGAAAAATGGACCCCAAACACAAGGGGCACCAAAAGTCCAATCAGCTACCCTATCATTGCAAGATAAAAATCATTTGAGTCATATTCCTACCTAAAATGTACAACAACATAACTCTTCAGAAGGAAATGGAGGGGGTAATTAATAATAACACATAGCTCTTTGTAATGACGAGCAGGGAAAGGAAGGAGGAGGGACACAGTCTAGAGTGGGGCTAATTGATTATTTATTTAGTAGTATCTAATCAACTTATTTAGCAATATGCAATAGTAAAAGATAAAGGCAATTAATAGAATGTGCTAATGACAGAAAGTAAAGGTGGTTAAGGCTAAATTATATACATTGATACCAATGTCATGTCAAAGGAGTACACATACTTATAAGTCTAAGAGATCCCAACATATGTTTACTATTGATCAAAAACCACTTGGCTAACTACACAAATAACATCAATAAAGAGTATCCAAATGCAGTAATAAGCTCTATAGGATAGTAACTATTAGAGTAGATGCCAAAATCTCACCAAACTAGGGGAGAACAACACTGAAAAAGTCATAAATCAAAACCTTGTCAGATCTGTAGCTGAGAGAAACTCAGGCGTCTCCCACACCACTGCTTGCTAGTTCCCAAGAATGCTGCTGCTGCTGGCGTTGTTGTTGTTGTTGTAGTTGTTGTTGGAAGTTAACAAGTCTTCCAATACTGCAAGCTGCAGGTTCATACAAGTTCCCAAAGATGCTAGAATGATAACAATTCACCAACAAAGAAATCTCTACTGTCCATTGAGGCAAGTTCCAATCTCTTACTCTGAAACAATCCAATCCTGAAAAGCAGCCCTGAAACAGCAAATCTTCTGAATAGCAATTCCTTGAAACACAATCAATCCACACCAATCCACCTGAGGTCTGTTTTATATATCTCTTTGGATGCACCCCAGAGCCAACTTTTATGTTCCTGCCTCCCCTTTCAAGGAATGGCCAGTTCCGGAAGGGTCCGGCAGTTACTGATATGAATGTTGTCCATCCGGCCGAAGGGCCAATTCATCTGGACAAGCAATATCTACTGTTCTTGCTTGGGACCATCAGCCCAAGGTCTTCCAAAGCCTGGCAACGTGTCTGTCACATGGTCCTGATATAACTTAGCTACTTCTTTGTAGCTAATGCTGATGTGGGTGAAACAGACAGAACAAAGAAGGAATTCTGTCAACCCCTAATCAAGAATTTCTTTAACCCTAAGCTAACCATCACCTCATAACGCGGACAGAACAACAAAGATTATCTCATATCTCCCCTACTCAAGAGAATGAGACCAAACAGAAAACCTCATCTCATGTCTCCCCTGCTTGGGAGAATGAGACCAAAGAGGAAATTTACTCAACCCCTGATCACAGCACAGAAATCACCTCACATACAGGAACAGACAAAAGCTAATAGACAAAAACTCACAACAACCAATGAAGGCAAATTTTCTTCAACATCTACCCTACACTTTTACCATTCCTTCTTCTGTAGCTTGTCACATGGTCTAAGTTGATAATCATGATTTTCTGTTTAATGACCCATTCCATATTCCATTACCTTCTGCCAGCACCTTGGCTAAATAGTCTCTTTATCTGGTAGAGTAATCATAATGTATATTTCCACAAGTTCTAAGTCCTTGGTGGTTCCTGCTTTTATTGATTGCCATAGTTTTCTGTTAACTGGACTATTACAGCCCACTGAACTTCCTCGATTCCATCGTGGTAGACTCTTTCTTGCTCCCCCTGTGTAGCAGCAACCTGAATGCCCCTTGGTAATCATAATTAATTACTTCGGCCAGCCCAGTGACACTTTTTTTTACCTGTAGGCTTGGCATCATAAACAAGACCAAGAAGTCTCAGCTTTCTTTGTAACAGAATCATGACTATATACCTGCTATAACTATGCTACCCTTACATACAAGAACCTTTTAAGACATCGAATATAATGTCCCAGGGGTGAGAAACAAACATTAATCTAGGGAGTTATTAGATTTAAGAAGCACTTCTACTTCTATTCCTTGGTTCCCAGACCCACACATTTAGGGTATGGGAAAGAGGCATTATATTTTGGATACTGATTGAAGAATATGCATATTACACACCCTGTATGACAACATCCCTATATCAAAAAGCATTGCTACCATCTGGTGTTGTAACTGAAACTTTGAAAGAATATTCCAGCATTCTGTCAAAGCAATTACTTTTCATTAGTGGGGCATGAAATCTTTAAATTGTGTATGCTTCTGCTCTTGCTTTAGTTCCTTCTCTGTAAAATAAGTCTTTTTCATAGATGATGTGTAAGATACCACAGCAATAGATAAAATGTTGTGCATTTAAGCATGGTGGTAATAGTTAGGGAAATCAAATTTGTATACAGATTATGTGTGTATTGTTGTGAGGACAAATTTCTTCCTCCTCCATAACAGAAAAGGTCAAATATAACCAATCTGCTATCAAGTAACTGGCAGGTTCTCCCAGTATGTTGCACCAAAATGAAGGCTCGATTTGGCCTCTATTACTATAAGACAGAGCACTTAGCAGTGACAGTATCAGCCTTAGTCAAGGAAAATCCATGTTAACTGTAACATGCATATTCCCCATACTTGCCATCATGGTAACTTTGTCTATGAGCCCATTGAGCAACCACTGTAGTACAAAAAGAGGCTGACTGACATCGATGGAAGTGTCACTATATCCATCAAACCACCTCCTGCACAGTGAATGTCCTCTGGTGGAACACAAATTTCCATGTCAAGTGAATATCCATCCTCATACTCGCTGCTCATTTTGAGAGGTTTATTTACAAGCCTTTCCCCCAATTATTGTCACCAATTTTTCTAATTTATTTTTTCCAGATCCCAGTCCAGCCAGCTAACTCATTAGTCTCTACCTATGAATCAGAATAGATCTACACTTCAGGTTATTTCTCTTCCTATGCGCAGTGGACAGCTAGGCGTACTACTTGAAGTCTTTCTCGCCAGTGGAATTTCCCTTCATCTCAGCTTTCTGGGGCACTTCTGACTCAGGCTCTGATATAGTGGCCATCCACGTCTGATTGGTACTAGCACACCATGAAAACCTAAATATAAACCAGATTCATCTTTTGCCTCCTTCAGTAACTGGTCATAGGGACCACTCCTTGAAACTACAGCTATACGTTAAAGAAGAGGGAGGAAAGAGATAGATATCAAGAAGTGTAAACCACCCACTTAGCACTTCATTTGTGTCTTTCACACCCTCTGAGGCTTTGCATTGTATATACCAACTAATTTAAAATTGAAATGCTGTTGCCCATATCCAATTTAATGGATCAGATCAGATCTAGTTAATAAATACTAGTTTGGGGTTGCAAAGATGCTTGGGGATCCCAAAAAAAAGTGTTCAATCTCATTCAAGTATTATCTGCAGCTAATTTTCAAATGGGGAATAACTATTCATAAAAAAAGAGTATATTTTTACTCCAAAACCCTAGCAATCTAAGCTTTTATTCCCATCTTTTGGTACTTATCAGAGATTCTACACATAGACTTTATCTACCGCAAACACTCACATTCCTAGATTCAGCTGCCTGTAAGTGGGTGCTGTACCTCTTTATGTGACTCTCGTGGACATCTTTTCTTGCCCATTTGAATTGGTTACTTCAGAAGAAATAGGCCCCATTAGCAAGCGAACAGCAGTTAGAAGCAATGGACTAGATGTTTACGTTGCAATATAAATGGTTTTTAAAACATAGTATGATTGAAAAATGTAAGAATCAGAGTAAACTCTTAATATATTTCGGTTTTCATAAATAAAAATGGTTACACAAAATGATATCTATTTTGCAAGTATACACACAAAGACAAGTTACACAATTAACACATTAAAATGGTTACTTTGGGAGAAGTAATAATATGGAGAAAAATGTTAAAATTAAATGAACAAATGAATGAATAAAACAAGAGAGAGACCTTAACTAGACCAATGAAAGCATGTGCTTTAAACTGAAGTGTATGATCATTTCAAGCCTGTGAATATAGGGGGAGTTTCTTTTATTTGTATTTATTCTTTAAATTTTATTAGTACTGGTACAGATTGAAATGAATGAAAATCATAAGGATTATTATAAGGATATTTAGTCATAGAATTAATCTTATAAAATTTATAGCAAGCACAAAATATACATAAAGAGTTTCAACAAAACAGTAAAAATTTTTAAAATATCTTTGCTTGATCAATGAAAATCTTTTTAGCCATATATAATCAATTGTTTTCTAAGGATCAGGAGAACTTAGTGTGGTTTTATTAATTTCTGTGCACTTACACATAGGCCAGTATTTATATTTCCTGGGCTTAACCCCACATCTTGCATTAATGGATGATATAATGTCATCTTCTTAAAATAAATTTATTAGGGTGACATTAATTAATAACATATAAGTTTCAAGTGTAAAATTCTATAATACATCGTCCACATATAGCATGATGTGCTCACCACCCAAAGTCTAATTTTCTGTCACCATATATTTGACTCCCTTTACATTCTTCATCCTCACTCCCACCTCGTTTCCCCTCTTGTAACCATCATACTGTTATCTGTGTCTATGAATTTGTTTTGTTTGTTCATTTGTTGTTTTCTGTTTTATATCCCATATATAAGTGAAGTCATATGGCTCTTGTCCTTTTCCATTTGACTTGTTTCGCTCAGCATGATACCCTGTTTCCCCGAAAATAAGACCTAGCCAGTCCATCAGCTCTAATGTGTCTTTTGGAGCAAAAATTAATATAAGACCCAGTATTATATTGTATTATATTATATTATATTATATTATATTATATTATATTATATTATATTATATTATAATGTAATACCTGGTCTTATATTATAATAAAATAAGACGTGGTCTTATATTAAAATTTGCTCCAAAAGATGCATTAGAGTTGATGGTCCGGCAAGGTCTTATTTTCAGGGAAACACGATAGTCTCAAAATCCATCCATATTGCCATAAACAGCAGTATTTCTTCCTTTATCCAATCATCCACTGAAGAACACTTAGGTTGTCCCATGTCTTGGCTACTGTGTATAAGGCTGCAATGAACATAGGAGTACCTATAACTTTTTAAAAACATTTTAAATTAAAGTTTATTAGGGTGACAATTTTTAGCAAAGTTACATAAGCTTCAGGTGTACAGTTCTGTAATATATCATCTATACATCACACTATACGTTCACCATCCAGAGTCAGTTCTCCTTCCATCACCATATATTTGACAGCTTTTACCCTCATCTACCACCCCCTTTCCCCCTTACTCTCTGGTAACCACTAAACTATTGTCTGTGTCTATGAGTTGTTGTTTCTTCATTTGTTGTCTTGTTCCTTTGTTGTTTTCAGTTTTATATACCACATATCAGTGAAGTCATATCGTTCTCGACTTTTTCTGTCTGACTTATTTTACTTAGCATAATAATATCGAGATCGATCCATGTTGTCACAAATGACACTATTTCATCTTTTGTTATGACAGAATAGTATTATGTTGTGTATATATACCACATCTCCTTTATCCAATCATCTATCGAAGGACACTTTGGTTGTTTCCATGTATTGGCCACCATAAATAATGGAAGGCAGTGTGGAAGGTTGTCAAAATATTAAGAATAGAATTACCATATGACCCAGCAATCCCTCTCCTGGGTATCTACTCAAAAAATCTGAAAACATTTATCCATAAAGGTATATGTGCTCTAATGTTTTCAAGTTTTCCAGTAGACATCCAGAAGAGGGATTGCTGAGTCATACGATAGTTCTATTCTTAATTTGTTGAGGAAGCTCCATACTGTTTTTTAAAATGGCTGTACGAATTTACATTCCCACCAGCAGTGTATGAGGGTTCCTTTTTCTCCACATCCTCTCCAACACTTGTTACTTATTCTCTTATTGATAATAGCCATTCCAACAGGTGCGAAGGGATATCTCATTTTGGCTTTGATTTGCATTTCCCTAATAGCTAGTGAAGTTGAACATTTTTTCATATATTTGTTGGCCATTTGTATGTCTTCTTGGGAAGGTGTCTGTTCAGATCCTCTGCCTATTTTTTTTTTTTTACTTGGAATGTTTTTATTGTTGTTGTTGTTGAGTTGTATGAGTTCTTTATATATTTTGGATATTAGCCCCTTGTTGAAGGTATTGTTTACAAACATCTTCTCCCATTTGGCTGATTGCTTCTTTGCTTTGTTGGTGGTTTCTTTTAGTTTGAAAAAGTTTTTTTCAAACTAAAAACTTTTTCAAAGCTTTTTAGTTTGATGTGGTCCCGTTCATTTACTTTTGCTTTTGCTTCTCTTGCCTTTGGGGTCAAGTTTACAAAAGCCTCTGTGAGACCAATGTCTATAAACTTAGTACCTATGTTTTCTTCTATGTATTTTATTGTTCCAGGTCATAATTAAGACTTTAATCCATTTTGAGTTAATGCTTTAGTCAGACAAAATTTTAATTCAGTAATATTCTAAAGCCAACCCAACTTGTCTCTCTCTGAGAAACATCCTTACAAGGTGAGAATGAAGCTTTAAGAATTATTTTGGAGAGTATCACCTAATTGCTAAACTACATCTAATGAATATATAGTCTAATGTTTAAAAATCCAATGACTTTTTACCACTTGAATGAATTTGATGGTGAAACTACTTACTGTTATTTCTGATTTATCCATATTGATTAAAGGTAATGTTTTTATAAAATGAGCTCTCACTACTAATTTGCTAACACATCAATGTCCTCACACTATACATTTGGGAGATTGATAATATTGCTCACAATTTCACAGTTTGCAAACAATATTATTCTGTTTATTAATTGATTGATCTTGGTAGAATTATAATTCTCCAAAGTACAAACTAAATTTGAGTTCCATTTTCTGAATGGACAACAATGACAGTTTAATTGCTAAATAGTATTGGGTTTGTAATCAAATATCTCAATTTCATTTCTGTAGTCAGTGGGAACTAAGAAAAGTTCTTTAGAGAAATAAGAGTTTCCCTCTAGAGACAATATAGAATGCTAATAAATTGAGCAGTTTAATGTTTCCTCTTTAGTGATACATCCCTGCTCTATATAGGGCCACTTAGAAATCACTGGAAATTTTATCTTATATAGACCATGACAAATTGAAATCTTATCCATGGTGGGTAACATATATTTTGACCATTGAAATTCTTTAAAGAATTTGACCCTTTAATCTTTAGTGACAGGATTCATAAAGCATGAACTTTTAGCACTTATAAAGTAGGAAGAGATGTCTTTTTTAAAAGGTATACACAATTTCAAAATAAAATATCTTATACTACCATGCTCCTTTCACTATACAAGGTTTCTTTGAAACTTCCCAGTATTGGTACAGAAAATCAAAAATGTCCATACACCTTCCAAAGAGGTGGGGTTTTACCTTCTCTCCTTCAATGTGGGTGAGCTCTATAACTGATTTGACCAATAATATGTGGTGAGGTATCTTGGTCCTGTTATTGGTCCAGGTCTGAAGAGACTGGCAATTTCCATTTCCAATCTCTGGTAGCATTCTCTTTGGGAGGCCTGAACCATCAATTAAGACCACCATACAAGACAGGTAACATATAGGTACACTGGTCAACAGTTGCAGCTGGATACTACCTTGCAATTATCTCTGCCAAAATATCAAGTATGTGAATAAATCTATATTAGACATTCTATACCAGTACATCTGTGAGCTGAATACCATTGAGTGAATTTAGTAGCCATCACATGGAACAGAAGAATCACTGAGTTTATCCATGCTTGAATTCTTGACAAAGACCCTCTCCTTGACCAAATTCTAGTCAGGCTCCTCTGGGCCCACTTCTTGACTAGGCCTCAACCTTGGCCAAAAAAAATTGCAGACACTCAATACAAGTACAAATGATTCTATACATTTCCCACACACCACTAAGAAACCGGAACAAATATTAGCATACTTCCTAATGGCTCAAGAGTCCCAAAATCACTTGTTTGTTCCAGCCAACACCCACTGAAGATAGGGCCTCCATCTCCTAATCTCTGTGGAAAGGTAGGAGCCTAACTTCAATAAGCACCAGCTAAGAAACCCAGATGAAGTTCAAATTCATCAAAACCCCTTCTTTCTACTTTCTGTATATTTCCACTTCCCTAAATTTGCTCAAACTTCCCACATTCCCCCTCCTTATTATTTCTCTCTCTTTAAAACACACATTCATCTCTGCACAGATAAAATTTCAGTTGTTTACACTAGACCCTTTTCACTATTGCAATAATTATTACTGATTAAAATATTTCCTTAACACTTTAACTAGTTTCAGACTTTGTTTATTTTTGATAATGATATTCCTCTCCTACAAATTTGTGACATATAAAGAAATGACTATTATTTTAATAAGCCTCTGAGGATTGGGTTAATTTGTTATGCAGCAATAGAGTCAGAAAAACTGGAAAATATACTTTCTGGTAAAAATGCTACTTATTTAATCAAGACATATTATCTACATGACAATAGGTTATATTCCAGAATAAAGTTAAATAAATAAAAGTGTCTTACCTTTAAGGTACTATTAGTTAAGATAGACACAGATACACAATATAAATAAAACACAGCTAGGTAAGGAGCAAATCTATCATGATTATTAAAAACATGGGCTTTAGAGTTAGATAGACTTAGCAAAATATCTTAGTTCTTTACTTACTAACTAAGAGTGTTTGGAAAAGTTCATTAATAACTCTGACTCTTCATTTTCTCATCAGTATAACATAGATAATAATCCAATTTATTCACATGACTTTGTTAGGACTAAATGCATTCAAAATAACTCAGGTATTGCCTATCATTTGGTGAGAATTCAATAAGTAGTACTCAAATTTATTATGATTATTGTCATAATATAAATGTAGAAATCACAAAAAGGAAAAAGAAATCACTTCCATATTTCAAGTGGGAGGAACATAGAAGGTCTGGAAAGCAATTTGAATTTGGCTAGCCTACATACTTCCCTAACTGCAATTTTATTTGATTTATTCTACTGCAAAGTATAGAAAACTAAATACTTAACTTCTAAGACTCACTTGCAGCTAAGGTCATTTATAATATCCAGCTTAGTTCTTATAACACAAGAAGTCATTAATATCGATTTCAAGAAAACTTGTGAAAAGGGCTTAATTTGGGGGCTTCTTTTCCATCACCCTCCTCCCTTCTTCCTATCTGGAAAGCAGAAATGAACACTGGCAAAGAAGCAGCCAAATTGCAACTATGAGAATGAAGCACAAAGTTATTCAACCCAAGTAGGAACTACAATTTATTAATAGAATTAAGGATGGGATGTAGGTGTTTTCTATATTCCTACTCTGCTGTTCTTAGTATGTATGCCTCATTCCCTAGAAATGAAAGAACAGTGCTTACAATGGATATTACAAAAATAAAAACGATAATACAAGAATATTATGAAAAGCTATACACCACCAAATTAGACAACAAAGAAGAAATGGACAAATTCTTAGAGGCATACAACTTTTCTAGACTGAATCGTGAAGAATTAGAAAACCTGAATATAATGATCACTAGTAAGGAAATTGAAACAGTAATCAAAAACCTACCCCCAAAAAAAGTCCATGACCAGCTGGCTTCAATGGTGCATTCTACCAAACATTCAAAGAGAGATAATATTTATCCTTCTCAAATTCTTCCAAAAAAATAAAAAGGAGTGAAAACTTCTTAACTAATTTTAGGAGACCAACATTACATTGATGTCAAAACCAGACAATGGCATTACAAAAAATAAAATAAATAATTAATTTAATTAGTTAACTAATAAAATCACAGGCCAATATCTCTGATAAATATAAATAAATAAATCCTCAACAAAATACTAGCAAATCAAATGCAGCAATACATTAAAAGAAAGTACGCACCACAACCTTTCTTGAAATCCATATTAATGACTTCTTGTGGTATAAGAACAAAGTTGAATATTATAAATGACCTTAGCTGCAAGTGAGTCTTAGAAGTTAAGTACTTAGCTTTCTAATTTGTAGTATACTTTATACTTTATAGAATAATAAAGTGGAATTCATTCTAGGGATGCAAGGATAGTTCAACATCCATAAGTTAATTAACATGATACATCACATTAACAAAATGAATGATAAAAATTATTAGATCATCTCAATAGCCACAGAAAAAGCATTTTATAAGATACAACATCCATTTTTTATTGAAAACTCTCAATAAAATGGGTATAGAACAAAACAGTTTAACATAATAAACACCATATATGACAACCTCTCAGCTAACATCATATTCAGTGGTGAAAAACTGAAAGCTGTTCCTCTAAGATACAGCACAAGAGAAAAATGCCTACTGTCACATCTGTTTTTAAACATAGTACTGGAAGTTCTGGTCAAAGCAATTAAGCAAGGAAAAAAAAGACATCCAAATTGGAAAGGTAGGAGTAAAACTGTAACTCTTTGTGGATGATATAATTTTATATAGAGAAAACACTAATGGCTCTACACACAGAGACCAAAAAACAAACAAACAAACAAACAAACAAACAAAAACAATTCGAAATAATAAATTAATACAATAAAATTGCAAGATACAAAATCAATGTACAAAAGTCCATTGCATTTATATATAGTAACAATGAAATATCAGAAAGTGAAGTGAAGAAAACAATCCCATTTACAATTGCAATATAAAGAATGAAATACTTAGGAATAAACTTAACAAAGGAAGCCAAAGATGTGTACACTGAAAAAACTACAAGAAACTGTTTAAATAAATTGAAGAAGACTGAAAGAAATGGAAAGATATTTCATGTTCATGGATTAGAAGAATTAACATTGTTAAAATGTCTGTATTTCCTAAATCAATATACACATTCAATGTAATCCCATTCAAAATTGCAATGGCATTTTCCACAGAAATAGAACAAAAAATACTGAAATTTGTATGAAACCACAAAAGACTCCAAGTAGTCCCAAGAAAGTGATCCCAAGAAAAAAGTGATCCCAATAAAAAAAAATAACAGAGCTGGAGGTATCATACTCCCCAATTTCAAACTATATAACAAACCTATAGTAATCAAAAGAGTATAATACTGGCAGAAAAACAGACACACATATCAATGGAACAGAACTGAGAATTCAGAAATAAACCCAAACACATATGGGTAACTAATTTAGGGCAAAGGAGCCAAATATATATGATGGAAAAAGGAAAATCTCTTCAATAAATCTTGTTGGGACAACTGGACAGCTATATGCCAAAGAATTAAACTAGACTAATATCTTACACCAGAAACAAAAATTAACTTAAAATGGATTAAAGACTTGAATGTAAAACCTGAAATAATAAAATAGATAGAAGATAACATAGGCACTAAGCTTTTGGAGATTGATCTCGGGGATGTTTTTGTGGATTTAACTCCAAAGGCAAGGGAAAAAAGAGCAAAAATAAAAGAATGGGGCTACATCAAACTAAAAAGTTTCTGTAAAAAAAAAAAATCAGCAAAACAAAACGGCAACCAACAAAATGAAAGAAAATCTTTGCAAATGATACTTCCAATAAGAAATTAATTTACAAAATATATAAATAATTCATACAACTCAACAAAAATAAACAAACAATGCAACTGAAAAATGGGCAGAGGATATGAATAGACATTTTTTCAAAGAAAGACATACAGATAGCCAACAGGGATATAAAAAAAAAAAATGTTTAACATCACTAGTTAGAGAAATACAAATCAAAACCACAATGAGATATCAACTTACACCTTTTAGAATGGCTCTTATAAGGAAGATAAGAAATAACAAGAGATAGAGAGGATGTGGAAAAAAGGGGACCTTCACACACTGTATGTGGGACTGTAAATTGGTGCAGCCACAATGGGAAACAGTATTGAAATTCCTTTAAAAATTAATAATACAGCTACTATATGATCTAGGAATTCCTCTTCTGGATATTTGCCTGGAAAATATAAAAACCACTAATTTGAAAAGATATGTAGACCCCCATGTTTATTGCAGCATTGTTTATAATAGCCAAGACATACCTAAGGGTCTATCGGTGAATGACTATACAAAATAAAAAGAATATATATGTATATATGTATATGTATATGTGTATATGTATGTATATAAGCATATATAGATACAGATATAGACATAGACATCTATATATACTATTCATACATAAAAAGATAAAATATTTCCATTCATGACAACATGGATGGATCTTGAGGATAGTACAGTAAGTGAAGTAAGTCAAATGGAAAAGGACAAAAATTATATGATTTCACTCATGTGGTATATGAAACAAAACAAACAAACTAACAAAATAAAAGAAAAGCTCATAGATACAGACAACAGAATGGTAGTTACCAGGGGAAAGTGGTGTGGAGGGGGACCAAATTGGGTAAAGAGGGTCAAACATATTGTAACAAAAGGAAACTAGACTTCTGGTGGAGAGCAGGTGAGCACATAATAAAGTATGCAGAAATTTAATTATATGAAATTTATATAATGTTATTAACCAATGTTACCCCAATAAATTTAATAAATTTTTTTTAAAAATTTAAAGCAAATGTTACTCTAAAAAGCAAAATATTAAGACTAATTCAAATAAAATCATGGAGTAGATAGCAATGCTCACTTTCTCCACTATTATTTAAATTTTTCTTGTATTTTCTAATAAATCAAATAAGAAAATGAAATAATTAACTATAAACGTTGAAAAGAGTTAAAAATATATGATACTGGCATAAAAATAGATATACAGAAGAATAGAACAGAATAGAGATTCCAGAAATAAACTCATGATTATATCGTCAAATGAACTTCACCAAGGGTACCAAGAATATACAATGGGTAAAGGACAGTTTCTCTTCAACAAATGATGGGGGACAGTTGAATATTTACATAAAAATAAATGAAATTGGACCATTATCTTGAACAATACACAAAAATCTAATTTAAATGGATTAAAGAGTTAAACCTAAGACTTTAACTATAAAACTCCTAGAAGAAAACATAGGGGAAAAGCTTGATAACATTGGTCTTAGTCATAAATTTTGGATATGGCACCATAAGGTAAGCAAAACAAAAACTGGCAAGTGGGATTCCATCAAACTGAAAAGCTTCTATAATAGTGGAGGATACAATCAAGGTATCCAACAGAATGGGAGAAAATATTTTCAAAGCATATACCTGATAAGGAATTAATTCCCACTGTATATAACGAAGTCCTAAAACTAAATAACAAAAAATAAGAATAAAATAAATAACAAGATTAAAAAATGGGTAAAGCACTTTACTCAAAATATCATCCCACCAATTTAAAGTGTATAAAAAATGTGTAATCTATTTGTGCCAACATGTTTAGATTTCAGTATAATGTGCTTACCATGTGACATTATATCTATTAATTTTTGATAATTATCTTCAGTTTGTGTGTGACTAGTTATAATTGCATTTGATTTTGATGCCCATTAGGTGTCTTTCTATATTTTTAATGTAGTTTTTAGGATAAGCTTAAGACAATTAAGTTTGCAAACTTGTTGCAATGATGTTGCTAAACTTTTTTTGATATCAGATGGATTATTTATTATGAATTTGTACCAAATGGACACACTGTTAACCAAGTTTACTATTTGTAAGTGCTGAAAAAGCTGCATGAAAAAGTTAGACGACCTGAATTTTTCACCAACATTTCATGGCTCTTGCATCACGACCATGCAGCTCACACGGCACTGTGTGTGAGGGAGTTTTTAGTCAGTAAACAAAGAACTGTATGGGAACACCCTCCCTACTCACCTGATCTTGCCCCCATTGACTTCTTTCTTTACCTGAAGATAAAGAAATATTGAAAGGAAGACATGTTGATGACATTCGGGACATCAAGGCTAATATAAAAATAGCTCTGATGCCCATTCCAGAAAAAGAGTTCCAACATTGCTTTGAAGGGTGGACTATGCACTGGCATTGGTACATAGCTTCCTAACGGGAGTATTTCGAATGTGAACATAGTGATATTCAGCAATAAGGTATGTAGCACTTTAGGATGTGTTTGCACACATTATTGTCATACCTCATATGTTAGCTGTCATGTCACCAACACAAGTTATTCTCACATAAACATTAGACTTAAGTCACATCTACAGACTCACTTACTATGAGCTCTAGCACTGAGTCAGCAGCTCAAAAGGTGCCAAGGATATACAGAGAGAAACTAAATTGCCTTGATTCAGGGCAAGAACTTGAGGGACAGTTTTTTCCCAGACAGAAGTGCTGGCAGAAGCCATTGTTTCTTTGTTGAGTCCTCCCCCATCCTGGCATGCAGATACAGGAAGCATACCTGATTCTTCATCAACTTGGCTAACACTATTTGCCCCACCCTGGTGATTACCTAAGATCAAACCTTACCCAACTTTCTGGCCCACATAAGTCACTTCCAGTGGCTTTTTCATACAAGTGGAGTTTCAGGGCTCAAGCTGCACTTTCGTGAAATATCCCAAAAGTACACAAAATGCAAATAAGCAGCATCTGGTCTTGGCATGCCCTGTACCTTATGGTGAGCAGCCCCAAACCTGGCACTAGCAGCACCTGGTCTCAAATTGAGGCCTGGCTAGGCAAATTGAGGTCTCCAAGCTAGGCAACTCCAAGCCCAGCCCAGGTGGCTGCCATCTGCAGATTGCTTTGTGGCTCATGCCAGGTGGCCACAGGAAGAGCACCGGCTGTGGCTGAACTTGGCTGGCTGTGGGGCCCCTCTTAGGAGACCCAGGGACCAATGCACCTGGTGGCTGGATTGGAACTAAGCCAGAGCACCCCAGATGCCTTCACAGATGTCACACCCAAATGGCAGATTGGGCAGGCACCAGAGCCCTAACTAAAGGAAATCTTGCTCCAGAGGGTCAGCTCCTACACAACAGATCTGCAATTATTACCAGACCTCACAACCAATCAGCCAGAGTGTTAATCCCTCCCATTAACATATAAACAATAAGCAAGTTTCAACTGCAACAAGAGGGCACACACAACCCACATAAGGGACAGACCTGGAGTACCTGGCTCAGGTGACCAGGAAGACTATGCCACTGGGCCCCACAGGATTACATAAGGCCACTCTACTAAGAACAGGGGGCGTAGCAGCCCTACCTAATACATCGAAAAAAAAAGCACAGGGTGGCAGCCAAAATGGGGAGACAAAGAAACACATCACAGGATTGATGTCACAGAAGTGGCAGCATGAGGTTGCCTAATGAAATCTCCCCTGGAATTTACAAAAAATCAAACACTTATAATTCCACAAAGGACTCCATGCATGGCATACAGGCAGGCAATTGAAATAATCTAAAGGTGGGCAAATTGGGTGAATGGGAGAGGTGGGAAGGGGAAAGTGCAGAGACACGGGCTGTGGGCCACAAGACACAGACCAGAGATTGGAGCTCCCTGCATTCCAGACCCACTGTAGTTGGGGAGAGGGAAAATTCAGGCTGCTGGCAATCCCCTTATGGTCCACAGTCCTACATGAGAGATCAGCATATAACACTGGAGGAACCCAACACTCACAGCAGAGACCTTGGAGCAAGGACTGAAGGAAGAAGGGTGAGAATGGTGGTTTAAGCCCTCACTGCCAAGCAGAGGACAGAAGAAATAGGCCAACCCCTTCCCACCCTCCCAGAGTTTGGCCAACCCCCACCATCCCAGTGCTAGAAGCAGAATGGTAGCAGTGCCAGATCAAAAGATCACCATTTGTACAGTTCTGAGAACTGCAGCCCCACAGCCACAGAATCACAGCCCAACTAATTCCAGCAAAGGGGAGGAAGCCCTGGATACAGAACTGGCTGTTCTGGTGGTCGCCACCATTGCTCAGAGCCACCTCTCACAACCAACCCCACCTCTGCCCTGACCTATCTGGCCAGATACTTTCAGGGGCAAACAGAGTCACGGAAAAACACAGACTCTGAAACTGGTTGCAGGAAGAGTTTTGGGACTTCAGAAGCTCTTCACATACCCCCACGGAGGCAGTGCCCTGACAACCAGGTGACCTGCTCACAGAGGAGAAACCAATCTTCCAGGGAACCCACTCATCGTGTGAGAAGCTGGAATAGTACAAGAGAAAATACAACGCTACAGCATGAGAGAGAATAATAGGATGCAATGCAAGAGAAAGTAAAAATTCCACCATAACCTCCTGGAAAGCAAAAGTAAGACCACTTCCTATCAACCTGTTGCAGAACCCACTGCTATAGAAGCCTAGGAAGAGAAATAATAATTCATTAATTGCCATGAATAATCAAAGTAACAAGGCAGCTCAGAAAGAAAATGAAAAGTCTCTAGAAAATGAACTTAAAGACATGGAAATATGTGACATAAATGACAGAGAATTCCAAATTGCAGTTCTGAAAAAACTCAGTGAGATGAAAGAAAACACAGACAGTCAGCTTAATGAACTCAGAAACACAATCAAAGAACAAAATGAACGTTTTATCAAAGAGATTGAAATTTTAAAAGAACCAAATAGAATTTCTGGAGATCAAGAACTCAATAAAAGAAATATAGAATGAAATAGCTAGCTTAGGTAAAAGAGCTGACCAGATGGAAGAAACAATCAATGACATTGAAGATAGAAATCTGAATGACACAGATTGAAGAGGACAGAGACTTGAGAGTTAAAAGAAATGGAAGAACTCTACAGGATTTTCTGACTCCATCAGAAAGAGTAATATAATCATAATGGGCATACCAGAAGGAGAAAAAAGGGAGAAGGGAACAGAGAGTATATTCAAACAAAGAGTCAACGAGAACTTCCCAAACTTGTGGAAAGAACTGGATCCTTGAATCCAAGAAGCAAATAGAACACCTAATTACCTCAATCCCAACAGGCCTTCTCCAAGGCACATTGTATTGGAGCTGTCTAAAATCAACGACAAAGAAAGAATCCTCAAGGCAGCCAGGGAAAAGAAGATGGTAACCTACAAAGGAAAGCCAATTAGATTATCATCAGATTTTTCAGCAGAAACTCTACAAGCTAGGAAGGAGTAGAATCAAATATTCCAACTATTGAAAGAGAAATTATGAACCAAGAATAAAATATCCAGGCAGGCCTGGTGGCTCAGCTGGTTAGAGCTCCATGCTCCTAATTCAGAAGGCTGCCGGTTCGATTCCCCCATGGGCCAGTGGGCTCTCAACCACAAGGTTGCCGGTTCAACTCCTCGAGTCCTCCAAAGGATGGTGGGCTCCGCCCCCTGCAACTAAGATTGAACATGGCACCTTGAGCTGAGCTGCCTCCCGCATGGCTCAGTTGGTTGGAGCGCATCCTCTCAACCACAAGGTTGCCAGTTCAATTCCTCGAGTCCCACAAAGGATGATGGGCAGCGCCTCCTGCAACTAAGATTGAACACAGCACCTTGAGCTGAGCTGCCGCTGAGCTCCCAGATGGCTCAGTTGGTTGGAGTGCATCCTCTCAACCATAAGGTTGCTGGTTCGACTCCTTCAAGGGATGGTGGGCTGTGCCCCCTGCAACTAGAAACGGCAACTGGACCTGGAGCACCCTCCACAACTAAGACTGAAAGGACAACAACTTGACTTGGAAAAAAGGTCTGGAAGTACACACTGTTCCCCAATAAAGTCCTGCTCCCCTTTCCCAATAAAATCTTAAAAAACAACAACAACAACGATAACAAAAAAAAAAGAGAAAAATAAAAAACAACTGTGTGAGAGGTCTGTGAAGCTCATGCTAACAAAAAAAAAAAAAAAAGAGAGAGAGAGAGAATAAAATATCCAGCAAAGATATCCTTTCGATTTGAAGGAGGAATAAAGACCTTTCCAGACATATAGAAGCTGAGGGAATTTTCTAGCACACGAATGCACTAAAGAAATACTGAAGGAGGCTATTTGACCTGAAAAAACAAAGCAAAAGAATACAGAACCAAGAGTAGTAATATAAATAGACAGACAGAAGTAGGAAATGGCAAGTCCTACACCAAATAGTACACTATAACACTTAAACATAACATACATGGTAAAGAAAAAAAAGAGGAAGAGGACAACTTGCTACTGCAATGGAGAAATCAACTCACAGCATAAATAGGAATAATTTGTGACAACAAAAATATCAAAAGGGAAAGAGTAAATATCTGAACCAGCAAGGGGCGATATAGAAAGGAAGTATGCTGAAGAAAATGGAATACTCTAAATATAAAACTTTCTTTTATATAAAATTAATGGTAACCACTCAAACAAATGCTAAACTTTAACATATAACATAAAAAAAGAAGAAACAGAGGTAAAAATCATAAAATAGAACCACACTGAAATAATAGATAGAAACAAAATGGCAAAGAAACAATGGAAACACGGTCCTACCAGAAAACAAAAGATAGAATTATAGGAAATCCTCATATACTAATAATCACCCTAAATGTAAAGGGACTGAAGTTACCAATAAAAAGGCATTGAGCAGAAGATTGGATCAAAAAGCTAAACCCAACCACATGCTGCCTTCAAGAGATATATCTCAGCTCGAGGGACACATCTCACCCCAAGGACAAATATAGACTCAAAGTGAAAGAGTAGAAACTCACACTCCAAGTAAATGGTACCTAGAGAAAATCAGGTGTAGCCATAATGATATCAGATGAAACAGACTTCAAGATAAAAAAAGTAGAAAGAGACAAAGATGGATATTTCATAAAGATAAAGGGGACTACACAACAAGAAGACATAACAGTCATTAATATTTATGCCCCCAATCAGGGAGCACCAAAATATACCAAGCAACTACTAACAGAACTAAAGGGAGAAATTGACCAAAACACAATTATACTAGGGGATCTAAATATATCATTGACAGCTATGGATAGATCATACAAACAGAAAATAAATGAAGAAATACCAGCCCTAAATGACACATTAGATGAAATGGACACAATTGACATTTATAGAGCACTTCATCCTAGAAAAGCAGACTGTACATTCTTTTCTAGTGTGCAAGGAATATTCTCAAGGATAGACCATATATTGAGACATAAAACTAGCCTCAGCAAATTTAAAAATATTAAAATCATACCAAGCATATTCTTTGATCACAAGACTTTGAAATTGAATATCAACTGCAAAAAAAAAAGCAGGAAAAACCATAAATACTTGGAGATTAAAAAACATGCTTTTATAAAATGACTGGGTCAAAGAAGAAATAAGAGGAGAGATCAAAAGATACATAGAAACAAATGAGAATGAAAATGCATCCTTCCAAAATTTTTGGAATGCATTCCAAATTTTTGGAATGACGTAATTTATATCATTACAGGCCTATCTCAAGAAAGAAGAAAAATCCCACGCAAAAAACCTCACATTATATCTTAGAGAACTAGAAAAAGAAGGACAAATGAAACCCAAAATCAGCAGAAGGAAGGAAATAATAGTAATCAGAGCAGAACTAAATGAAATAGAGAACAAAAAGACAATAGAAAAAATTAATGCAAGAAAGAGATGATTCTTTGAAAAGATTAATAAAATTGACAAAACCTTGGCTGGACTCACTAAAATTAAAAGAGAAAAGACACAAATAAGCAAAATTAGAAATGAAAGAGAAGTTACCAGAGATGCCATAAAAATACAAAGGATCATCCAAAAATACTGTGAAGGATTATTTGCCACCAAATTCAATAACCTAGAAAAAATGGACAAGTTATTAGAAATATATAGCCTTTTTAGGCTGAATCACAAAGAACTGGAAAATCTAAATAGACTGATCAACAGTAAGGAAATTGAATCATTCATCTGAAACCTTCCCAAAATCAAAAGTCTAGGACCAGACAGATTTACTAGTGAATTCTACCAAATATTCAAAGAGGATCTAATACCTGTCCTACTCAAACTCTTCCAAAAAGTTGAAGAAGAGTCAATACTGATTAACTCATTTTATGAGGTCAAAATTACCCTCATAACAAAATCTTTTAAGGTTAAAACAAAAAGGAAAATTACAGACCAATATCTCTAATGAATACAGATGCAAAAATACTAAACAAAATTCTAGCACATTGAATACAACAATGCATTAAAAAGGTTATACATCATGATCAAGTGGGGTTCATCCCGGGGGCACAAGGATGGTTCAACATATGCAAATCTATCAATGTGGTATACCACATAAACAAAATAAAGAACAAAAATCATATGATTATATCAATAGATGCAGAAAACGCATTTCAGAAGATACAACATCTATTTATGATTAAAACACTTAATAAAATGGGTACAGAAGGAAAACACCTTAACATAATGAAGGACATATATGAGAAACCCTCAGATAATTATCATAATTAACTGTGAAGAATTGAAGTACTGCTCTCTGCATTCAGGAACAAGACAGGGCTCTCCCCTATCACCAAGGCTTTTCAGCCTAGTTTTGGAAGTCCTAGCCAAAGCAAGTGAAATAAATAAAAGGCATCAGAATTGAGGATGAAGAATTAAATTGTCACTTTTTGCAGATGACATGATGCTACATATAGAAAACCCTAAACACTCCACCAAAAAGCTATTACAAACAATAAACAAATAGAGTAAAGTTGCCGGCTACAAAATCATGTAAAAAAATACATTGTACATACAATACAATACCAACAGTGAAATCTCAGAAAAAGCAATAAAAAAAAAAAATTCATTTTGCAATTCCAACAAAAAGAATGCCTAGGAATAAACTTGACAAAGGATGTGAAAGACATGTACACTGAAAACTATAAGATATTTTTATAGGAAATTGAAGAAGACACAAAGAAATGGAAAGACATTCCATGTTCATGGATTGGAAGAATCAATATGGTTAAAATGGCCATGTTACCAAAACAATATACAGATTTAATGCAATCTCCATCAAAATCCCAATGGCATTTCTTAAAGAAATAGAACAAAAAATCATCAAATTTTTATGGAACCACAAAAGACCCTGAATAGCTAAAGGAATCCTAAGAAAAAAGAATGATGTTGGAGGTATCACACTCCTGACTTCTGTTTGTACTACAGAGCAACAATAATCAAAACAGTATGGTATTTGCAGAAAAACAGATACACAGACCAATGCAATAGAATTGAAAATCCAGGAATAAACCCACATAAACATGGACAGATAATTTTCGACAAAAGAGCCAAAAACATACAATGGAGAAAAGATAGCCTCTTAAATCTTGCTGGGAGAATTTGAAAGCCACATGCAAAAGAATAAAAGTAGACTGTTATCTGTCACCATGTACCAAAATTGACTCAGAATTGATCAAAGACCTAAACAGAAGACCTGAAGCAATAAACTGCATAGAAGAACACATAGGTACTAAAATTATGGATCTTGGGTTCAAAGAGCATTGTATGAATTTGACCTCAAAAGCAAGGAAAGTAAAAGCTAAAATAAATGAATGGGACTATATCAAACTAAAAAGCTACAGCACAGCAAAAGACACCATTGCCAAAATAAAGATGCAACCGACCAAATTGGAGAAGATATTTGTAAACAACTCCTCCAATAAGGGGCTAATATCCAAAATATATAAGGAACACATACAACTGAACAACAACAAAAAACTAACAATCCAATTGAAAAATGGGCAGAGGACCTTGATAGACATTTCTCCAAAGAGGACATACAGCTGGCCAATAGATGTATGAAAAGATGCTCAACATCATTAATCATCAGAGAAATGCAAATAAAAATGACAGTGAGATATCCCCTCACACCAGTTAGAATGGCTATCATCAACAAGACAAACAATAGCAAGTGTCGGAGAGGCTGTGGAGAAAAAGGAACCCTCATACACTGTTGGTGGGAATACAGATTGGTGAAGCTGCTATGTAAGGCAGTGTGGAGGTTCCTCAAAAAATTAAGAATAGAATTGCCATATGACTCAACAATCCCTCTCCTCGGGATCTACCCAAAAAACCTGAAAACATTTATCCGTAAAGATATGTGTGCTCCCATATTCATCGCAGCTTTATTTCCATGTCTTCATGGAAACAATGAAAAGTGTCCTTCGATATATGATTGGGTAAAGAAGATGTGGTACATATACCCAATGGGATACTATTCTGCAATAGGAGAAGATGAAATAGGACCATTTGTGACAACATGGATGGATCTTGAGATTATAATGCTAAGTGAAATAAGTCAGAGAGAAAAAGTCAAGAACCATATGATTTCACTGATATGTGGGCTATAAAACTGAAAGTAACAAAGGAACAAGACAAACAAAAAAGAAACAAAAACTCAGAGACAGAGACAATTGTGTAGTGGTTATTGGAGGATAAGAGGGGACGGTGGTGTTAGATGAAGGTAAACAGGCTCAAATACATGGTATTGGAAGGAGCACTGACTGGTTGGTGAACACACAATGCGATATATAGATGATGTATTATGGAGTTGTACAATCGAAACCTATGTAACTTTAGTAACCATTGTCACCACATTAAACTTCAATTTTTTAAAAAAAATGGACAAAGCTTCAAATGAAAAAAAAAAAAGAAAAGAAAAGAAAAGTAGGAATATATCACAAATAAAAGAAAAGGACAAAGCTCCAGAAAAAGAAGTAAACAAAATGGAGATAAGCAATCTACCAGATACAGAATTCAAAACACTGGTTATAAGAATGCTCAATGAACTCAGGGGAAGAGTAGATAAACTCAGTGAGAACTTTACCACAGAGATACCATCATAAAAATGATGATAGAAAATATAAAAAAGAGCCAGTAAAAAATAAAGAATATAATAACTGAAATAATGAATACATTAGAGGAAATCAACAGTAGACTTATGAAGCAGAGGAACAAATAAGCAATTTAGAAGTCAAGGTAGCATAAAGCACCCATTCAGGACAGCAAAAAGAAAAAGAAAAAAAAAAAGAGGTATTATATTGTATTGTATTATATTATATTATGTTATGTTATGTTATGTTATGTTATGTTATGTTATGTTATGTTATGTTATGTTATATAAGACCGAGTCTTATATTATAGTAAAATAAGACTGGGTCTTATATTAATCTTTGCTCCAAAAGATGCATTAGAGCTGATTGCCCCACTAGTTCTTATCTTTGGGGAAACACGTTACATGTCTATCAACAATTACTTTCAATGTAAATGGATTAAACGCTCTAGTGAAAACTAGAGTGACTGAATAAGAAAACAAAACCCTTACATATGCTGCCTACAAGAGACGCACATCACATCAATACACACACACAGACTGAAAATAAAAGGATGGAAAACGATATTTCTTACAAATGTGTGTGTGGGGGAAGCTGGGGTAGCAATATGTATACTAGACAACATAGACTTTAAAATGAGGGTTATAACAAGAGACAAAGAAGGACCCAGTAATCCCACTTCTGCATATTTACCCAAAGAAACCCAAAACACTACTTTGGGGAGACATGTGCATCCATATGTTCACTGCAGTGTTATTTACAATAGCCAAGATATGGACGCAATGTGTGTCCCTGAATGGATGAATAAAGAAGAGGTGGTACATATATATAATGGAATATTACTCAGCCTTATAAAAAGAGTGAAATCTTGCCATAAGCAACAACATGTATGGAACTAGAGGGTATTGTGCTGAGTGGAATAAGTCAGAGAGAAAGACAAATGCCACATGATTTCACTAATATGGGGAAACTAAAGAGAAAAACAAACAAAATAGAAACAAATTCATATATAGAAAGAACATTTTGTTGGTTGCCAGTTGGGAGGGGGGCTGGAGAGTGGGGGGGAAAAGGGATGGGATTAAGAGGTACAAATTTGTAGTTACAAACTAGTCATGAGGATGTAGGGTATAGCATAAGGAATATAGTCAATAATATTGTAATAACTATGTATGATGTGAGGTGGGTACTAGATTTATTAGGGTGATCACTTAGTAAGTTATGTAAATGTCTAATCATTATGCTGTACACATGGAAATAATATAATATTACATGTTAACTGCAATTGAAAAAGAAAATAATTATTAACAAAAGATTATCTTGTCCCCTATTAAAAAAAATTAAGTCGTAGCTAAACGCATCACACTTTTAGGTTGTAGCAATATTTCAAAAAGCAATAATTGTGCAAAATTTTTCAAATTATAAATACTCTTGACACTTTTGATACTGCATTTCAAATGTTCAGTAAAAATTTTTGCATGTAAATTAATCACATACACAGGCAGATTAAAAGTAAGTCAATAAAGCAACACAATTAATTTGATCTCTTCTATGAGGCATTAGTGCTAGTTGGGTAGAATCTGATCTCTAGTTTACCTTTGATCAGCAAACGTTTTCTTCAAGAAGTATGCACATTAATTGAATAGATATAATTGTAAGAACAATGTATAAAATACTCAATATTTCATTGCTCAAATGTCCTTAATAAGTCTAAAAAACTTACAATAAATTTGTATTCTATTTCTAAATTATATATATATATATATACACAAAATTTGAAAACAGAATATATATAACATATTTCTTGTGGCAGGTCTCCTACAGATTTGTATTAAACTAAAATCTTTCTGAAACATTTATTGAACATCTGAGTCATCTGAGGAACGTTTGGAAATGCAGATTGTTCACTGGAGCATTATCTGCAGAAATTTTATTACATAGTCCAGCTTTAAAGGACCAGAAAATTATCTTTAGCCTATTTGGAGGCAGTGAAACATGGAAAATAGGTCAAATTTTGAGTACTTCCAGCTGCAACTTGCAATATTTTCTAGTCGTGCCTGCTCCTACTTCAAAAGCCAATCCACTCAGTCGCCATCATTCTATGGACACGCAATCCCATACTAGTCCATAAATGGTGAAATCTGAGCCCATCCCACCGCCATACACACAAACACTCTTTACAAATGTTCCAATTTTCTTTGTGGACCTCAAAAATGATCATCAGAGAGCACTTCTACATATTCCAACTCTGAATACTCTTCTTTTTATTTCACCCCTAAAAATACAGCTTTGTCTGCAGTTCTCTCAAGCAGAATCCACACCTCAATCACATCACATCAGGGCCTGGCTGTAAGATAGATGATGGCTTCCTTGTTTCCTACTACCACTTCCAAACCGTCTTCCCTTCCTTAAAAAATCAACTTCCTTTAAGGTACATTGAATTTTACTACTTGCAGTTGCTCTATGTTGTTAACATCTATTAACCCAGACAAAACCCTTAATTGATGAAATATTTAGTATATCACTTAGATCACAGTATCCTTCTCCATTATCATTTATAAAGACTTCTTCATATATATAAGCAACCCAGCATGCTGCTTTTTGATGTTCTCCACCTCCTCATGTCCAATGATTTTGTCATCCATCCCACCTCACCTACCCAATCTCATGGTCCTATCCTAACTATTGGCTTTCAAACTTTTTGGGAAACTTATAGATAACTGCTAACTCCATGAAAACAAGTAACTGCAAAATGTTGGGAGGAAATCACACAGCCATCCTGATTGGATTCACTGTGAATTAATAAAATCATTTCTCAAGTTGGTATTTAACACTGACAAAAATGCTACTGTACTTCTTCCAAAATTTTAATTTTCCACTCTTAAAGTCAGCTATTTTATTATTTTTTTCTCTTTCAATTGCTTGCCAGAACAACCTACTTCAGCTAATAACCTTGACATAAACTTCATAGAAAAATAATAGATGCCATCAGGTTATAATGACTTTAGCCTTAATATTATTTATTCCACCAGCCTTCCCATATCTACGCCCATATACCCTGTCTTCCCTTCAGATACAATAAACAAGTGCTCCATCTCCTGTTTAAGCTAGTACTTCCACTTTCCCCTGAATTTCTATTTTCTTAATGGCCTCATCCTTTGCTGTTTCCATTTCACTTCTTTATCACCAGTTTCTCTGCCTACTGGATCAATTATATTAGCATATATTCATGCCTCCATATTATTTCTTTTAAAACATATACTACTACTACTACTACTACTACTACTACCACCACCACCACCACCACCTTGAATCCAGATCCTCCTCCAGCTACTCCTGCCTGGACGAATAGAAATCTACAGCCAAACCCTATGTCATCATGACTGTCTCCTCCTAAAGTTGGGATATATATTTTTTTATTTTATTTTATTTCTGATTACCAAGCTAGGCACTTGCCTATAGAGAATGAGTTTGTCCAATTTATGAGAATGCTCCCAAGATGGGCTATCAAAAACACTAGAAATGATTCAGTTTTCTGCTTCTTTGCTTTTTTTTTCCTATTTACACATTTTTGTCTGTGTTATCTCATCTGGTTCATAACTTCAAATACAATTTCTTTTCTGACTTCTTCCTATACTCTGCAAGTACAACTGTATACCCAAGATCTTCACTTGCATAACTATTTAATAGGTATCTTAACCTCAACAATACTAAAACAGAACTATAATTTCACTCTCAAATCTGCCCATCAAAATATTTTCTACCTCAGTAAATGAGTGTTTTCCTCCATCCACACTTGTATCCCTAGAAGAGATCTCCACATAGTTGTCAGTTATCTTTACAAAACTTAAATACTCTCTCCCTACTTAACACTCTACAATAGATGCTCATTGCATTCAGAATAAAATCAAATATTCATACCATGGTCTGTACATCATTACATGATCTCATCATTGCAGGCATCTTCTAACACATCTATTTTTATTCTCTCCTTGTGTCCCTAAATTCCAGACTCTGAGTTCCTGTAGTACCTATTATAAGGCTTTACAATTTAATACTTTTCTTCCTTAGAATGCTCTTTCACTCGGGCTTTTACACCGTTGATTTCTTGTTATCACTCAAGTCAAAACTCAAATGTCAACTCTTCAGAAACATTATCACTGAAATAACTCTATGCTATCCAGCCAGTTAACCTCTGCCATATTATATTATTTTATTTTCTTCATAACATTTAGTTACTAAAATTATTTTGATTAATTAGCATATTTATTTTTCTCCACTAGAATGTACATTGTCTAAAGGTATAGGTTTTCTTTGTCTTATTCTCAGCTGCAGTCATCACACTAGACACATGGTAAGGATTTAAATATATTGACTGATTGACAGACTGAGGTGACACAGATAGAAAAATATAGATTCATATCATATCTCTGTCACAAAATTGTCTTGAACAAGTCATCAAATTTCTCTAACTTTTTATTTATGAAACATAAACCATAATCATGCCTACCATTAAGAGTTTTTCAAGTTAGTGAGAGAAAATCCAAGATGGTGGAGTAGATAATCTCTGTGCTTGCCTCATCCCATGAACA